>NC_080074.1:17360612-17677487 GCF_949987535.1 Balaenoptera acutorostrata
CTGCGCCACCAGGGAAGCCCAAGAGAACACTTTTGTCCAATGAAATTTTATCCAAAACCATAATGCAGAAAATGGGTAAAGTAGTATTTTTTACATAAATGTATTATTTTATGTTTTTCTTCCAGTTTTATTGAGATATAATTGACATTCAGCATGGTATAAGTTTAAGGTGTACAGCATAATGACTTGACTTACATACATCAGGAAATGATCACCACAGTACATTTAGCAAACATCCATCTCATATAGATACAAAATTAAAGAAATAGAAAAAAATATTTTTTCCTTGTGTTGAGAACTCGAGGATTTGCTCTCTTAACTTTCGAATATAACATACAGCAGTGTGAATTATATTTATCATGTTGTTAAAGGTATCATTTTAATTTCAAGTTATCTGCCATTGAATTTGATTGAGGTTCTTTGGATGAATCCAACAAATTATACTGTGGGATTCTGCATAATGTAGGAGAGTTCGGTCCTATATTAGCTTCAGCATCTAATTTGTGTTATTGCTGTTGCACAGTTCCAAGAAGATCTTGATTTTCACAGTTAGGCAAGGTGCCAGTAATTATAATTACAATTCACCATCTTTACGTTGCACATGACAGAAACTCAGTTCAACTCAGATTAAGGAAAACAAAATAGAGGGAGCATTTATCAGTTCCCATAAGAAAGAGTCAAGGACTTACAGAGCTTCAGCCCTGGCAATCTTTTCATCTCCCCCTCTCTCCACCTCTCAACCCTGCTCTCCCTCATGGTGGCTTTATTCTCAGAGAGCATCCCTGTATTGGAAGGAAAGTTGGCCTCAATAGCTGTAGGCTTACATTATAGTTAAAGCTATGATCATAAAGGGAAAAAATTTTCCCTAAAGTTCTGGAGAAAATTTCAGGGCAGATGCACATGCTCTTCTCAGAAGGGATGACTACAGATAATGAAAATAGGGAACTCTTCTTGACCAGGTTAGGGTCACATTGTCATCTCGGGATGAGGGAGGGTGTGAGGTCAGCCCTTCCCATCCATGAAGAATGGGTTTCCAAGGGGGAGGAGGGCTTCTGTTAGCAGAACAAGGGGAAAAGGAAAGTGTGCTAGACAGACAAAACCCATAGTACCACGGCTCACTTAATTTACATAAGTAGCTACACAGGTAAAAGCTTTCATAGCTCACCTTCCAATCTCAGTTTACTGGAACAGACTCAGAGCTTGAGAGATAGTAGGAATTAATTGGTCTAACAATGAATCACTAACATGAACAATTATTCACGTACCTTAACTACTAACTGTTGTCTTAGGAGGGATTTGACGAACAAGTCTTCAGCCAATTTTGATTTTCCTTGTTTTGAAAAACCAGAACACTTTTCAAACATACCTTGAAACATTCGATGACAACATTTTTAATTACTAGAAATCTCAATTCCTGTCCTGTCAGATTGTTACAGAATACTTCAAAACTAATTTATTTTGTTTTGAATGTTCAGTCCACAATTGTGTTATAAGAATTTATCCACTAGCAGTTTCAGGCAAGCAGATGAGAACTGGCCTAAATTGTTTCTAAATTTTAGTGTAACACTCCAGCCCCGTCAGTTAACGAGACTTCCACCAGAATTTTAAATATGTGCAGAGCTCTGGTCCAAAGTTGCATAAACCATGCAACATACATTAAAAAGCAAAATGGTGGTGATCCCCACCTTCGCTACATGGTAGGATAGGATACATTTGAGTCTTCCTGTTCTTTTTTTCTTTTTTTAAAGTATCCTTTTATTATTTATTTATTTATTTATTTATTATTTTTGGCTGTGTTGGGTCTTCGGTTCGTGCGAGGGCTTTCTCCAGTTGCGGCAAGCGGGGGCCACTCTTCATCGCGGTGCGGGGACCGCTCTTCATCGCGGTGCGCGGGCCTCTCACTATCGCGGCCCCTCCCGTTGCGGGGCACAGGCTCCAGATGCGCAGGCTCAGCAGCTGTGGCTCACGGGCCCAGCCGCTCCGCGGCATGTGGGATCCTCCCAGACCAGGGCTCGAACCCGTGTCCCCTGCATTAGCAGGCAGACTCTCAACCACTGCGCCACCAGGGAAGCCCTTCCTGTTCTTTTTAATCAATTTTATTGAGGGATAGTTAACATGCAATAAAATGAACCCATTTCAAGAGTATATTTCAGTGAGTTTCCCAGATAATTAAAATTAACTTTAATAATGGTATTCTATATTATAATCTTTAGCATTTACATGAGATCTAAACTTTCCCATCTTAAAAATAAGATCCCTGGGATTAACATGACCAGATATTTTTAAATATTATAAAGCTATAATAATCAAAACAGTCTGAGACATTGAAGCACTGTATTAGCTTGCTAGGGCTGCTATAACAAAGTACCACAAACTGGGAGAAATGTATTGTCTCACAGTCCTGGAAGCTAGAAGTCCAAAATCAAGGTGTTGGCAGGGCCATGCTCCCTCTGAGACATTCTGGGGAAGGATCCTCACCTCTTACTGACTTCTGGTGGTTCACAAGTACTCTTTGGCATTCCTTGGCTTATAGGTACATCAACCCGGTTCTTCTTCTTCGTACGACTGCCTTCCCTCTGTGAAGGGAGACATCTATCTCTGTGTCCCAACATCCCCTTTTTATAAGGACAGAAATTATATTGGATTAAGGCCCACCCTAATGAACTCATGTTAACTTGATTACCTATGTAAAGACCCACTTTCCAAATAAGGCCACATTTCGAGGTCCTGGGGGTTAGGACTTCCACATGTCTCTTTCGTGGGATACAGTTCAAACCATAATAACCAGGAATAGCAGAGGAGGTAGAATTTTACCAGAATTGACCCAAACACCAAAAAATTAGAATGTGATAAAGGTGCCATTTCAAACCTGTTGAGAAAAGATGGATTATTCAATACATGATGCTTGAACAACGAGGCAGCCTTCCAGTTCTATCAACAACTAAGTTGTATACTTTGCACTGTGTACCTGATCGCTTCCCAGTTCCTGGCTCTAGTCCCTGGGGAAGCCTCACTGGCCTTGGGTTCTATGAAATACTCCATTGTCCCTCCAAATAAATTCACGTTTTTACAAGGACTGGCTTGAGTTGGGTTCTGTAGCTTGCAACCATTTCAGAGGCTGATGGCCTCCTAACTGGGCCTTCCTTCTCACAATGAAAAGTTTATATGTCCTTCATTAAAAAAAAAAAAAAAAAAAACCTTTCCTCTCTGTCACCCTGCCTCCTTCCCAATTCCATCTGGCTTCTCGCCTCCACCTGGAAGTAGGCTATTTGAAGTCAGTTGGTTCCTTCTGCGTCTTCCATCATTCCAGGCCTCCCAGGAGAAGTGATCAGTCCCAGCAGAAGCTGTCCTTTGAGGGCCACTAGGAAGTCTGCAAAGCCAGCTAAGATCGCAACTATTTTAAAACCCAGACATCAAAGTATTTGGATGGGATCCAGAGTTTCCTGCCTCCCCAAGACCTCCTTCCAGAAGAGAATCAAACTGTCAAGGAGGAGGAAAAAAACACCTTAATTGGACCTCTGATTCCCAAAACTGCTATTGGACTTCTTACTACAGAAAGGAGCTCCTTGGTAGCTGGCTTATTAAAATATTTTTCTGAAAATTGGTGAGATGGAGGGCAGCCCTAAAACCAGACAAAGCACACTTCACGTCAGAGGCTTTCTCTCTGTGAGGTTTCCTCTTACAATGTCCGGTTTTGCTTTTCAAACAGCAGCAAGAGACCCCATCTGTTGGGCACTTACGATGTGTCTGGCATGTGTAAGACTCACATGATTATATTCTTGAATCCTCTCCATGGCCCCATAAGGTAGGTTCTATTTTTATTCCCACTTTACATATGAGGAAACTGAGGCTCAAGGAGGTGAAGTAAATTGCCCAAGCCCACACATTTAGGAAGTAAGGAGCACAAATTTGAACCCAGGGTTTGTCTGACTTGAGTCTGCTCTCAACCACTAATCTGAGAATCCTAAGCCAAAATGTTGAAAGGCGCCAAGTGGGAGCAGAGAGGATGGTGTGGACCAGGGGTAAGACACGGGGAGTGGCAGGCAGAATGGGGAGCCGGAGGGCCCCCATCTGAAGAAGACACCAACTGGCAGCAGCAGCCAGTCCTAGCCCCGTGGGAAAGTGGCCCAGTGTGGCCAGATTTTCCATTTTCCAAGAGAAGCTTGAAATCTGGATTTTATATGAAATCTCCCAACTTTTTTATTTATTTATTTATTTATTTTTGGCTGTGTTGGGTCTTCGTTTCTGTGCAAGGGCTTTCTCTAGTTGCGGCAAGCGGGGGCCACTCTTCATCATGGTGCGCAGGCCTCTCACTATCACGGCCTCTCTTGTTGCGGAGCACAAGCTCCAGACGCGCGGGCTCAGTAGTTGTGGCTCACGGGCCTAGGTGCTCCGCGGCATGTGGGATCTTCCCAGACCAGGGCCCGAACACGTGTCCCCTGCATTGGCAGGCAGACTCTCAACCACTGCGCCACCAGGGAAGCCCAGAAATCTCCCAACTTTTATGGGAACTGATTCAAATATTTTTAGAAAAAACATGGTGCAGCCTGGAAAACTGGCATCCGCAGTCCACTGTTAGGCAGGAACTCTTATTCCCCACTCCTCGTGTTTCCTGTGGGAAGAACTTTACCTGGACTACCCCCAACCCCCCATCCTTCCCCTCTGATTGGTCAGTTTCCAGGAAGGAACGGGGCTTGCTCAGCTAATCTCCATCCTCCTCCTGAGCCAGCCTGCCCTGGGGTAAAGCTTCAAAGAAAGGCTGGGTGGGAAAGTCCATCTACTGAGGGATGCGGCACTCACAAACCCACTTCCTTGTGAGCAGAAAGTCGTGTTCTCCAAACTGCTTTTGTGGTGTTTTAATTTCCTGGGACTGCCATAACGAAGTACTACAGACTGGTACTTAACAGAAATGTAGTCTCTCACAGTTCTGGAGGCCAGAAATCCAAAACTAAGGTGTCAGCAGGGCCATACTTCCTCTGAAGATTTTAGGGAAGAATCTTTTCTTGCTCTTGCTAGGTTCTGGTGCCTTAAATGGATTTAAGGCCCATTTAATCCGGTATGACCCCATCTTAACTGATTACATCTGCAAGGACCCTATTTCCAAATCAGGTCACATTCTGAGGTGCTGAGTGGACATGAATTTTGGAGGGGGATGCTATTCAACTGAACAGGTTTTTTTTAAGAGTGATATTTTAAGCTCTACCTGTCTGATTCCTGTGTCTATCTCTACACTGGTTCCAACTGGGAGAGGAAGAAAAGACTGTTGTTTCTTTATCTCCTAAAAGTCCAGCTGTCGTATCTAACACGAATGTTGCCTATTTGCAATCTCTAAACCAGCGGCTCCCCAACCTTTTTGGCACCAGGGACCGGTTTCGTGGAAGACAATTTTTCCATGGATGCGGGCGGGGGAGTTAGGGGGGGATGGTTCAGGCAGTAATGCGAGCAATGGAGAGCGGCTGATGAAGCTTTGCCTGCCTCTCACCTCCTGCTGTGCGGCCCGGTTCCTAACAGGCCATGGATTGGTACCAGTCCGTGGCCCGGGGGTTGGGGACCCCTGCTCTAAACCACACAGTAATGAGGTCATTTCTCTCCTGCATACTTTTTTCTTTTCTTCCCTGTCATTTCCTCTTATCTCTCTTTCTTTTTGCTTTTTAACCACTCTTTTGTTAGTTAAGTCTGTGACAAATATTGCCATGCTGTAGTAGAAAGTCTTTGAGGTTGTACAAACCTAGACTCAAGCCCCACCTTGCCATCTACCAGCCCTTCGGGCCTGACTCCTCGTGGAGTCAGGGAAGGCTTCCTGGAAGAGGTGGCTGAAGACAGGCAGCAGTGGCAGGACTTCCGGTATCCAGTCTCAACAGCATGAGTGTCCAATTCCATCACCATCAGTGTCTGCACTGAGCAGCAGCGGCAGTGGTGGGATCATCACTGGGGCAGCCCCCATGGGATGGCCTGGGCGTTGCTTCTGGCTGAAATAGCCTCAGAGCCTGACACTGTCTGCCTTCCTTCTTCTCCCTCACCCCGGATTCTTGCACTCCTAATATCCTTTCATTAATTCATTTTATGCTAAAATTAGTTAAGGCAGACTCTGCTGTTTCAACAAAAGCCCTGACTGTTATAGTAAATAGTGTCAGAGGTGGTCACCAGCCACAGACACTCGAGGACAGGGGCATCAAGGATGGATTTCTGGCTCGACTGGCTCTGGAGTTGGGAGATTACAGCTAAAATTGTAAGATGGGACTCTGGTAGTGCATGGCATTTTATGGGTAAATCCAGCAATTAAATTATCACCTGTGATCTCTGGAAACAAAATGTCCTTGAAAAGTGAAGCTTAAGCGGGGGGCCAGGGGTCACATGGCCATTATCCTGAGCAGTGCAATGGGCTTGAGGGATTCAAGGGCTGTGGGTGGTAGAATGGATCATGGTCTCCACTTCTGCGTTCCTTTCTAAAAGGATTCCCCATCCTGGCAACAATAAGAAAGAAAGGATGGAGGGATGGAGGGCAGGAGGGAGGGAGGGAGGGAGGAAGGAAGAAAGGAAGGAAGGAGGAAAGAAAGAAAAAGAAAGAAAGAAAGGAAGGGGGGAGGGAGGGAGGGGGAAGGAACGAAGGAAGGGAGGGAGGGAGGGAGGAAAGGAGGGGGGAGGGAGGGAGAGGGGGAAGAAGGAAGGAAAGAAGGAAGGGACTTAGATTCTAAAGTCTTCAGGTTAAGTTGAAAGACCATGGATGAGACTTCACTCTATGCTGGGTAGAAAGCTGGACAGATTCAGTATGTACTTTCCCAGCAACAGTATTAGTAAGAACTGGCAGTTTTAGGTAACAGGCATTGCAGGGCAGCTGCCTGTTTCCCACAAAGCAGCCATTCTGTCATTATACCACTCATCTTCAAAGTGAAATGGGCACCAAGCCCATCTTTCCCTGGAACGTCCTACGTGCTGGTCATTCCCTAGCACATTCTCTTAATACTCCCTCAGCTTTCTATGTGCTGTCCTCTAGTGCTCTATTTGTTTTTTAAAAAATCAAGTTCCAAAATGTACTCCCTCCCACCTTCAATTATCTGCCTCCATTAATATTGGACTTTATTTAAATTGTCAGAAGTTCAATTTTTAATTTTGCATGAGCAGCCCTTTGATCAAGAATCAAATGTGGGACTTCCCTGGTGGTCCAGTGGCTAAGACTCCACGCTCCCAATGCAGGGGGCCCAGGTTCAATCCCTGGTCAGGGAACTAGATCCCACATGCCACAACTAAAGATCCCTCACGCTGCAACTAAAAAGATCCCGCAAGCGGCAACGAAGATCCCACATGCCGCAACTAAGACCTGGTACAGCCAAATAAATAAATAAAGGATATTTTTTTAAAAAATCAAATGTAATGTCAGTTGTTGAATGTTCAAATGTTCACAGTACATATATTGAATTTCTTGACACAATACCTATTTTTTCTTTTTAAGATGCAATGTAAAAAAATTTGTCTGGAACTTCCCTGGTGGCACAGTGGTTAAGAATCCGCCTGCCAATGCAGAGGGCATGGGTTTGATCCCTGGTCTGGGAAGATCCCACATGCCACGGAGCAACTATGCCTATCAGCCTGTGTGCCACAACTGCTGAGCCTGCGCTCTAGAGCCTGTGAGCCACAACTGTTGAGCCCACACACCACAACTACTGAAGCCCATGCACCCTAGGGCCCCCGTGCCGCAACTACTGAGCCCACGTGCTGTGACTACTGAAGGCCACGTGCCTAGAGCCCGTGCTCCACAAGAGAAGCCACTGCAATGAGAAGCCCGCGCACCGCAATGAAGAGAAACCCTCACTCGCCACAACTGGAGAAAGCCAGGGCACAGCAACGAAGACCCAACGCAACCAAATATATATATAAATAAATAAAACTTAAAAAAAATTGTCTATGAGAAAATCCATATGTTGGCTGTGTTCTCAACTTGATCTGTGTCCCCAGTTCTTTAATTTTTGTTGCTATCAGCAGCATGATGAATTTCGTAAGGGAGAATTGAGGGAGAGGCCAGTGCTTAGAACGATACAAGACATGAGGGGACTCAGTACGTATTTTTTGAGTAGATGAACAAAGCAATGGGCAGCATAAGGAGCTACATGAATAGCTTTGGGCACCATCCTGGTTCCCTCATTCTCACTCCCCATTCTCAGACCTGGGAAAATATGTGGAGATCCCGTTTACCTGCAGACAATCACAAACTAATATAAATACTACATCTGCCCTTTTATCCTTTCTTCCCCTCCCCTGAATTTCCCAGGGCAGTCAGCAGTGAAACAGGCTGACCTCACATCAGCCCCTGGAGAAATGAGAAGGAGTTATGTCCTGACTTAAGAAAAGTGTCTAGAAAAATACGTATAAATAAACACAGTTTACTCTTCGATATAGTGTATGTTTCATTATGCAAGTAATTGGCATGTGTTACAAATGGGAGTAATCCAAACATAAATAAGGATCCATGTGGTCCATGGCAATGTCTTTGGCACAGATCCAGTCTTGTAACCCTCATAATGTTGATGACATTACTGAACACTTACTCCAGTCAGGCCATCTTCAAATCACTTTACATATATTAACTCACTTGATTCTCACACCTCTGAGAGGTAGAAACTATTTTTCTCTGGGCCTTTGGTTTCCTTGTTTTGTAAAATGGAAATAACATTTGTTCGTATTATGATAGGATTATTGTGGAAATTCAATGAGTTAATGCATGGCATGTAGGAAACACTTGATACCTATTGCTTTTTAATATTTTATCGTAGTTACTTGTCTCCATTTTACAGATTAGGAAACTGAGACACAGAGAAGTTAAGTAAATTGCTCAAGATACATAGCTAGTAAGTGGTAAAGCCAGGGTATAAACTCTTGGCCATTATGAAGAAACTGATGAATCCTTGAATCCATGAATATATTAAGGAAAGTAAGATAAGGATTACTTCCCACCAGCAATAAAGGGGAAAAAATTAAGCTGCTATTAGAATTTGATTCCACCAGAGGGCAGTAAATGTATGCATTACATAGGCATGATCCTAGCCCATGGAGTTTGTCTTTTTTTTTAAGACATTAAACTCTGAAAGTTATCGCAGATTTTATGCCGATTGTTAAGGAAGAAATCAATTCAAACTATGTTCCTATCACCTTAAAGTGTAGAAGATTGCTGTGAGGGTTAAATATAATATAGTTAAAAATGTCTTATAAACTGTCAAGATCTGGTAAACTGATGAAAGGACTTCATCAATATTCACTTCATTTTTTATTCACGCCTGTGAGCCTAACACTGCACTAGTGCTAGGGGTCAGTGTGTACCCAGCATAAAGGTCACTGAACAGTGAGAGACAAGGACCCTCCCCACCACTGCACTACCCCCCACTCACCCTTATTCTGTGTGTACACACACACACACACACACACACACACACACACGGGATAATTCTGTATATAATTTTAATCTCTGCTTTCTGAAATATACTATGCATATTTTCCCATTGAATTACATATTCTTCAAAAGCATGATTTTTCTGACTATGTAATATTCCTGTGTAGCTGACTCATAATTTTTATGTATTCCTTTATTGTTGAACACAGCAAAGGAAACAATCGAGTGAAGAGAAACTTATGAAATGGGTGAAAATATTTGCGAACCATATATCTTTCTGATAAGGGGTTAAAATCCAAAAAATATAAACTCAACTCAAGAGCAAGAAAACAAATAACCCAATTAAAAAATGGGCAAAGAACCTGAATAGACAATGGGCAAAGAACCTGAATAGACATTTCTCAAAAGGAGACATACAAAGTACGTGAAAAGTGTTCAACGTGACTCATCATCAGAAAAATGTAAATCAAAACCACAATGAAGTATCACCTCACACCTGTTAGAATGGCCATCATCAAAAAGACAAACAGTAAGTCTTGGAGAGGATGTGGGGAAAAGGAAATCCTTGTACTCTGTTGATGGGAATGTAAATTGGTGCAGTCACTATGGAAAACAGTAAAGAGGTTCCTCAAAAAATTAAAAATAGAACTACCATAGGATCCAGCAATTCTCCTTCTGGGTATATAGCTAAAAGAAATGAAATCACTATCTCAAAGAGGTATCTGCACCCCCATATTTACTGCAGTATTATTCACAATAGTCAAGACATGGAAACAATCTCGGTGTCTGTTGATGGAGGAATGGACAAAGAAACGTGGTGTACATATACAATGGAATACTACTCAGCCATAAAAAAGAAGGAAATCCTGCCATTTGCAACAACATAGATGAACCTGGAGGACATTATGCTAAGTAAAATAAACCAAAGAGAAATGCTGTCTGATCTCACTTGTAAGTGGAATCTTAAAAAAAAAAAAAAAATGAACTCATAAAAACAGAGAGTAGAACAGTGGGTACCAGGGTCTGGGAGAGTGGGGGAAATGGGGAGATGTTGGTTAAATGGTAAAAAGTTGCCATTATGGAGGATAAATAAGTCTGGACATCTCATGTACAGCATGATGACTATAGTTAATAATAATGTATTGAATACCTGAAATACGTTAAGAAAGTAGATTTCAAGGGATCTCATCACACACAAAAAAATGTATGGGAGATAATGTGTTAGTTTGACAGTAGTAATCATTTCACTGTGTATATCAAATCATGTTGAACACCATAAATATATACAAATTTTATTTTAAAATACATTTTAAAAAATTAAAAAGCGAATGGTCTGTAATAGTCTTGATCTTCCTCCAAAATCCCCCTTCCCAGCAGCCCTCTAACCTCTACTATGACTCTCCCATTTGCCCTCCTTTTCCAGCCACACTGAGTTCTTTACTCTTCTTCAAATATTCCAGACACACTTTTGCATGGGGCATTTTAACTTGCCAATTCTCCTTAAAATGTCCTTCTGCTGGAACCCACACGGGTAGTTACTTCTCCGTCATTTCTTTGCCTTCAAATGTCATCTTTTCGGTGAGTAATTCCCTGATTGTCCTATTTAAGATTAAAATTGCAATACCCACCTTCCCAACTAGCTCTCTATTCCCTCTTCTCTGGTTTAGTTTTCCCCATAGAACTTATTACTCTGACAACTACATATATATTTATTCACTTAGTGCATCTCCCCTCTGTAAAACCTAAAACACATGATATCAGGGACCTTTGTCTGATTTGTTCACCACTGCATCTCCAATGCCTAAAACAATGCCAGGTCTAGAGTAGATACTCAGAAAATAATAGTTTGATGAATGAATCAATGAATTAATTAATTCTGCTAATAATCCTAGAGGAAAATTAGAATAGATTTTGTCCCATTCATTGAAAATTTCCAAGGCACAGAAAAGCCAAATGATTTACCGAAGGCCTTAAATCTGTTCCAAAGATACTACTGCTCTAGAGAAGACACCACAGTCTGTCCCTGTCTGAGAGTCACAAATTATCTTGCTTTCACACCATTTCAGGCCATTTCTTCATAGTACGTTCCTGGGACCCAATTCTAAGAAGAATGGAAAAGAATATACAAGGCATCTGCATTCTAGGAAGTCTGCAGTACTTTGCTATTAAATATTTAGGGGATAAGCAAAATAGGTAATCGAGTGCTAAATTATCTAAGTGTTACAGACTCTACTGGTGGAGAAAGAAGTTTGTCTTCATTTAAGGGATTGCTTTAGTGGAGAGAGAAGTGGGAGAGCAATGTGAAGCAATAGGATGGCTTCAACATTATCAAAAACCCAATTACTAAGCACCTGGTTATACCTGGTGCTAGGATAGGCATGGCCCTGCCCTATGGAATGTTTCTGACCTTCCTAATGGAATGCTTTGTTTGGAATATACACTTCTGTTTCTTCATTTTCCTTGACTCTCTGTGTTGGTTTCTATGCATTAGATTAAACAGGCAGCCACCTCTCCAGTCTGGAAGGAGTGTCTCGTACAGGAGATGGACCTCATTGTTTGTCTAACAAACGTTTCCACAAATTGCGCTGTGTCTGAAAACTCCAAGTCTTTTGTATTATGGATTAAATGGGAAAGGCCCACCTTCACAAAACAGAACTGCAAGTATTGGTCATGCTTCCTACAGAGAGAGACTCACAAACCAGGAGTTGGAAGAGACCATAAGACAAAGCCTTCTGATGGCCCCCAGGTGACAGGTGAATGGGGGGACCCAGCAGGTAAACCTCACAGTTGCTTCTCTCCACAGTGGTTTCGCACAAGCTTCAGGAGAAGCTCCAGCACGGCCCATGATGCTCCCCGCAGCTCACCTTGCCCACCTCTCCCACCCCATTCCCACCTCCTCCCACCCACCCAGGATGAACGCCCAGCAGTTCCCCGACCATGCTGAGGGTCCTCAGGGTTCTGTGTCTTTGCACCTATGGTTCTCTGCCCAAACTTTTCTTCTTCTCCTGCCTATAGTTGGCTACCTGGTGCTCCCCCTTGTGGCTCTGCAGGGGACTGCTCTCTGGGGAGTCTTTCCTAAACCATGAGTCTGCCAGGTGCCCCTACGCTGTGCTCCCAAAGTCATCATGGTCCCCTGGGCGTTGCTCTGTGTTTATTACAGGTTAACCAGTGTAACCCCACTATTCTAAAGAGCCCCGAACGCAGGGGGTGGGTCTTCCAGCAGTACCCTTGGTAACTAGTGTGCCCCAAGTGGGGCACAGCAAGAACTCAAGTGGTGACGATGGATAAACAACTAAAAATCAGAATAGGGTATCAGAACCCAATCTATGGAAAAGCACATCATTTTGTACTGCTGGGATTTATCATGTGCATTAAGTAAAAGTAATGTAAAGAAAATGTAAAATGAAATGTAAGAAAATGTAAACTATCTTCCTGGGAATGAGTTCCTTACATAACTTTTCCCTGCTGAAATTCTTCACAACTTTGGGCATAGGTATAACATGACTACATAAAGCTCCCATTTGCAAAACAGAACCTGTTTTCTCCTCCTCTTCAAGCTCTTCCCAATTCAAAAGCCCAGAGAGATAACTTCCCAGTTGTACTAACTTAGCCCCTTCTATCATTCTGTTCCTCTCCCCAAAGCCTAGTCCAGATCACTTTTGAGAACTCACTTCATCAAGCCAGCCACTTTTCCATAAAATCCCAGAAGTTAGTTGTACTTGCCAAAACCAGATTTCTACATTCCAGAGACTGAAACAGTTCTTCCAAAACTAAATTCTAGCAGTCTCCTTTAACCAAGTCTAGGAATAAATGTCTCCTGATTTAGATTTCTTAAGAAAACCTTTTCTAATCAAAACAAACAATTTTATTAATCAGAAATTCTCTGAAACTCATCTCTCCAGTACACATACATTTCAATAACAATCTTACAAAGAACAAGAATATAGTTTGAAAAGCTATTAACTCTTAAATTTCAGGCATTTTAAAGGCTTCTCCAATCTCTCACTTTTCTTTTGAAAGCTCCTAATGTTAGTAATTATTCTTCTCTAAGACTTTCACTCAAAATCTTTGTAATACTTAATAAAAATTATAATCATTAACCTTAAGACATAGGTAAGTGGGTGGTAAGTATTATTAACTGGTAAGAATCACGAGGTTCTAAATTTAAATGATGTCTAGTTGAAGGAAAATGGTAAGACTTGTCATAATATGGAAAACACTATTCATTTATAATAAAATTTGATGAAGTTTTAGGAATGCATTTTAACTAACTTTTGAATTGGATTTTTATTCTGCTTGCTATTAAAAGTCAACCTAAGAAGAAAAAAAGGATGGGGTTTGTCAAGAACCAACATGAAAAAACTACCAATGGGCAAAGCTTGAACAATTTGAGCAACAAAATAATGACTATAGTGTTGGATTATAACCTAAAGAAATTAATATCTATGAGTCCATATGGATATAAATAAATGATTGAATAAAAAGTAAATTGGGGAGATAAGACAAATATTCCTTAGAGAAGAATTCCAAGTAACACATGTAAAGGAACAAGGGAAGTAGAAAATCAGCATTGGAACACCACAGTATATGCTACAGGCAAGGTCCAAAGGTGAATGCTAAAATTAGTGGACAAATCTTTAAGGAGAAACAGGACATGTGCAGAGTCTCAAAGTATCTCCCCCAAAATAATTAATAATTACTGTGGTGCTTGGGTTTTCCCCTTTCCCTCTTGCTTTGAAGTATAACTGACCTACAACATTTTGTTAATTCCAGGTGCACAACATAGTGACTTGATATTTCTATACATTTTGAAATGATCACGAGTCTAGTTACCATCTGTCACCGTACAAAGATGCTACATTATTATTGACTATATTCCCCACAATGTACATTTCATCCCCGTGACTCCTTTTTTTGTAACTGGAAGTTTGTACTTCTTAATCTCCTTCAGCGATTTCACTCCTCCCCCCACCCCCTCCCCTCTGGCAAATAGCTGTTTATGTCTATGACTCTGTTTCTGTTTTGTTATGCTTGTTCATTTGTTTTGTTTTTTAGATTCCACATATAAGTGAAATCATACAGTATTTGTCTTTCTTTGTCTGACTTATTTCATTTAGCATAATATCCTCTAAGTCCATCCATGTTGTCACAAATGGCAAGATTTTCATTCTTTTTTATGGCTGAATAATATTTCATTATATACATAATATATAATGCTTATATATATAAGCGTGCGCACACATACGCACACACACATATATAAAAAATGCTTTTAACAAATTCCAGGGACTTCCCTGGTGGCACGGTGGTTAAGAATCCGCCTGCCAATGCAGGGGACACGGGTTCGAGCCCTGGTCTGGGACGATCCCACATGACACAGAGCAACTAAGCCCGTGCGCCACAACTACGGAGCCTGCGCCCTAGAGCCCGCAAGCCACAAATATTGAGCCCGTATGCCACAACTACTGAAGCCCGCTCGCCTAGAGCCCATGCTCCGCAACAAGAGAAGCCACTGCAATGAGAAGCCCGTGCAACGAAGAGTAGCTCCCACTCGCCACAACTAGAGAAAGCCCGCGTGCAGCAACAAAGACCCAACACAGCCAAAAATAAGTAAATAAATATTTTTAAAAACGGCTAAGATAGTAAATTTTTTTAAAAAAAGACAAATTCCAGAAATTTCTTGATACTCTTTCTTCCAGGAGGTTGAGCTTAATTCCCCTCTCCTTTGAGTGTGGTCTAAACTTACGATTCACTTATAAGGAACAGAGGATGGAAACAGTAAACAAGAAACCTTACAGTGGAAAAACCTGACAGACACCCCTATCCAAGTGATCGTGGTTAATATCACCAACAACAAGTTATGTTGAAATCATGAGATATTATGATATGATGTGATGAGGGGGGCACTTCACCTCTTGGTGAAAAACAAAGAAAGACTGAGAAAAATGCCAGGAAGAGGAGACTCAGGAGACAGGATGACTAAATGCAGCAGAATGCAGTGCGATCTTGGGTTGGATCCTGGAACAGAAAAAGGACATTAATAGAAAAACTAATCAAATCCAATGAGAGGCTGCAATTTAGTTTATAGCATTGTACCAAAGTTCAATTTCTCAGTTTTGACAAATGTGCTATGTTTTGTAAGATGTTATTTAACATTAGGGGAAGCTGGTCAGACATAGAAAGACAAAGAAGGACAAATATCATATGACATTGCTTATATGTGGAATCTAAAAAAAAATGGTACAAATGAACCTATTTACAAAACAGAAATAGAGTCACAGACGTAGAAAACAAACTTATGGATACCACGGGGGAAGAAGAGAGAGGGATAAATTGGGAAATTGGGGTTGACATATACACACGACTATATATAAAATAGATAACTAGTAAGAACCTGCTGTATAGCACAGGGAACTCTACTCAATACTCTGTAATAACCTATATGGGAATAGAATCTAAAAACGAGTGGATATATATGTATATGTATAACTGATTCACTTTGCTGTACAGCAGAAACTAACACAACAACATTGTAAATCAACTAAACTCCAATAAAAATTAATTTTTTAAAAATGAAGGGCATATAGGAACTCTCTGTACCATCCTTACACTCCTCTGTAAATCTAAAGTTATTTCAAAATTAAAAGTTTTCAAAAAGTTAATCTGTTATCTCTAATGGGATAAACTGCTGATGCTTCACCTAAATTCCATTATGGACACGTGGATATGGGACAGGAGTAGGTGTATCGTAATCATTTCTCAGTGACTCTAATCTCCAGCTTTATTTTTCAGATCAACTGGATGTCCCTCTAGAGGGTTGGGATAGGGAGGATGGAAAGGAGGCTCAAGAGGGAGGGGATATGGGGATATATGTTTACATATAGCTGATTCACTTTGTTGTACAGCAGAAACTAACACAACATTGTAAAGCGATTATACTCCAGTAAAGATATAAAAAAAAAAAATTTGATGTCCCTATGATAGTTGTATGGACCAAATATATAAGATAATGCTTTCCTTCTTGTGAAAAATTTTAGTTTTTCATAGTAATCTATTTATACATTATTATTTTTATACTGATGTATTATATCTATACATCACAATGTGTGACTTATTTGAAAGTGTTCTTTTGAAAAATAATGAAGAAATCCAGGTAAAGAGGGATAAAAATGTTTTAATTGTTGAAATACACTGGTAAATTGAATGATTTACATTTCAGTACTAAGTGGATACACATGATCACTATCAAATTAAGAACTTTCCAAATATCCGACTAACCATCAGTGACAAGTCCTTGAAAACGGTGTAGAATTAACATGATGAGATGTTCTGATCACACACAGGTAGAATGGGAGAATCAATGGCTATTAAGTATTTGTGGTTACATAAGCCTTTGACTAAAGAAAATAGGAAATTAATCGAAATGTACATACGGCATGCAAATCTCAACAGTTTAAGTATTGCCATGTAGTACATTGCTCCCAATAAAGAAACTCCTCTGATATTTAAATAAAGCTGAAAACCAAATAGTAAAAAAGGAAAGAGATAACAGTAAGAATCAATTTAACAATTTTACAGCTAAACATTAACATGAAGTAGAAATAGTGAAAGATAACACAAATATATTACTTTGGGTAATTCATCGATAGTGCCTTATTATTGTAAGTTATAAATAGATGAAGGATTTTGCTATATAAAAACTATCAAAAAAGTATCAGTGAAAAGACATGATCTTCATGAGCTGTGGGGATGGCCAGGGTGAGAACACAGCTGGGGCACAGCAGCCAGCTGGGCAAGGACCCTTTGTAAGCTTGCCTTCCCCACAGGTGGACCAAATATAGTTCCATATACGTGTGTTGTTTAACCAATTCCTTTCTAGTACCACAACATTCAATATGTACCCATGGTTTTAACTATAAACTAAGAATTTGGGGCGGGGGTGGGGGCGACTGCTTAGAATTTCCTTGGAAATGTCTGTGCACGTTACAAAATCCCACGAAGCAAAAATTCCATCCAGATCTTGATGAGGAGGCTATGACGGCAGCAAACAAAAAAGGGAAAAGAGTTAACAAGCGTGAAAAGGCGCCACTTAGATGAAAACATATCAGCATTAAGCCTGCAAATTATTTACTGATTTTCTTTTCAGTAAAACACACGTTCAACATCCGTCCAGTATTGATTTGAGACTGAATACGTGGCCAGCACAGTGTGAAGCACTGATGACACTTACATGAAGAGACAAAGTCAGGTGGAGAGAGAGACTTCTAAACTTAGAACCAAAATACAACAGGAGGATGCCTGAACCAAGCTACACGGCAACAGCACAAAGATTGGTATCACAAAGATACCAGTCATCTTGTCTAACTCTGTCATGTAAAAACTGAAATTGGGTGAAGCTGGGAGAAGGTAAGGGATTCATCTAAGGTCCTGTGTTAACAGCAGAGCTACCGAGTCTCCAGATATCTATCTACACGGCACTTCTTCCCACTCTATTCAGATGCTTTTTGAAATACACCCTGTTTTCAGGAGGGTAAACACTAATATACGCTTACTTTCAACTAGATTATCTTTTCTATTTGATGCAAATAGTAAAACTACTGCTGCATCAGGGAAAACTGTCAGGGAACTTAGAAATCTACATGAGAGTTAGAACTCTATTAAAAATACTAGAAATAGAAAATCTCCAGCAAGTTCCTAAAGAGAAGCTCAACACCCTAATGTGGTTATGGGCACTAGGGAATAATGCTCCATAATGCTGTAGCCTTGATGAGAGGGTCTTTGAAAAAGCAGCTGCCCAATATTGTTGTATTTCTTGTCCAGAAGAAACCAGTTACAGCTTCCATGTCCCTTTTCTCCAGTAGGAAAGTTTATTTGTCTCCACCTGTGAGCTTATTCTGCAACCCATCCCATCCCAGACACCAGCATCAGTACTGGCCCTCAGCCAGAAGCTGGTTCAATATCAAATCAGTCTTGCTTCTGATCTACCAATGGCTGGATTCTGGTTACAAAAAAGGATGATGGTACAGTGATGATGATATTGATGGTGATGATGACAATGACAATTATAGCAGAAGCTACCATTTACTTCACATTTAATCCAACAAGAACCCTTCAATAAGCATCGGGGGAAGAAACTTGCCCAGCTAGTAAGTGAAAGAGCCTGAATTCAAATCCAGGGTTGTTTGACTCCCAAAAGAGAATGGGCTATCTCAGGAGAGAGAGCATTCCTGATCACTGGATGTTCAAAAGAGGTGGGATGTCATTCAGCAAGACTGAAAGACAGTGGGGATCTAAGTATTGCATGCATGTTGGTCCAGGTAAACAGAAACTCTTCTCCTCAATGGAAATGCTGCTCAGTATCTTTTAGAGGCAGTACCCAGACAGCAGTTAATAAATGAAAGCTATTTTTCTTCTGTCCTTGTCCTTGTTTGTCTTATAATTCTAACTCCAAGCTCTTCACCAGGTCCACAGTGCTTCATCTTTTAAACTTGGTCTATGATTTTACTATTCCTTCCTGGAAAACTGCATCTTTCACACTGATGATTGCCTATCTCTACTGGAGTTTTGGTACTGGTACATCTTCTCTCTGTATATCAACTACCCCTGACTATTGCCAAACATTTAATATTGATCCTAATCTAATTCCAAACCTCTCTAGTCTCTCCTTGTCTGTCACTTCCAAGGTCCTAGATCCTCAAAGACTTTGGCAATGAAGAGTGAAACCCTGGTAGTCTAGGCAAACAGCTTGTTCTTATTAAATGAATTAAGTTACATTCGAAAAAATATTAATGAAAAAAAAAGTAACTGCAAAGAAAATTGATCTAATCATTAAAGACCTCTTTACAATAAAATATATTGGATTCCATAGATTTAACCACAAGATGAGACCCCTCCTCATACTCAAGTTCAAGATTTCTTAGAAATATAGAGCATTAATATCTACAGTTCATTCATCCAGGCTAAATATATAGAATTATTTAGAAAAATATACAGTACCTCTTGATTATTGTCATGATATTACTTTCTTCTAATCTTAAAAAAGAGAAAATTAAGAAAAGTTAAATGTTCAGTTATAAAGAATATATTCTAGTTTCCTACAAAACTACAAATAGTTGTGACATATATGTATTTGCTAGTCTAAACCACCGAGTAGAGAAAAACCAATGAGGAACAAATAACCATAGTATGTTAAGAAATAATAAAGGCTTGTGTACAAATTAAATCAAATATTACATATATATAATTGTATGTGTACATATTAATAGTTCTTTAAAACCACATTATCAGACAACTGTACAGTGATTAGTAAATCAGCATTCTTCACCACGAGCCACACTTAAAAATTTACTTAAGGGACTTCCCTGGTGGCGAAGGGGTTAGGAATCCACCTGCCAATGCAGGGGACACAGGTTCGAGCCCTGGTTCAGGAAGATCCCACATGCCACGGAGCAACCAAGCCCGTGCACCACAACTACTGAGCCTGTGCTCTAGAGCCCAAGAGCCACAACTACTGAGCCCATGTGCCACAACTACTGAAGCCCATGCACCTAGAGCCCATGCTCCGCAACAAGAGAAGCCACCGCAACAGGAAGCCCGAGCACCGCAATGAAGAGTAGCCCCTGCTCGCCACAACTAGAGAAAGCCCGTGCGCAGCAACGAGGACCCAACACAGCCAAAAATAAATAATATAAATAAAAATAAATTTTAAAAAAAATTTACTTAAGCAAGAAGCTATCTACAAGGCTGCAATCGTACCTATTATCAAAAGAACCTCATTAGCCCTGCAATTACTAACTACTAAAACTCAGAAAAAGGAGCCTCCACTTCATTTCATTATACAAAAGACAGTTAATTTTCTTCTAATCACCAGACTACTTGTCAGTCACATTTATAATATATTATAGGAATGTACCTTTATGTTCTACAAAAACTCCATAAACTTACTGAAATGTTTGCTTTCATTTTCACACTGATCATCACTGAAATTAACGAGAAATTTAAAATCTCCATGGAGAATAACCAGGAACAGAAAGTAACTTTTGCTCTGGACTTACTCTCATCATGTGGGTGGCAATGTCAACAAATGATTACAGTGAGCAGATATGGTTTTTCTGGGTTTTTTTTTTAAGGCCGCACCCAGCAGCATGCGGAATCTTAGTTCCCCGACCAGGGATCAAACCTACGTCCCCTGCAGTGGAAGCACAGAGTCTTAACCACTGGACCGTCAGGGAAGTCCCAGCTATGGCTCTTATACACAGTTCACTGCAAGTCAGTAATATGTAGGGTGAGTCAGGCAAGCTGAAATATACATTTCATATGTTTTTCACAAAACAAAAAAAAAACATGTAGAGAGAGTAAACATCACATGGTTCTACTTACTTTTTCGCACAGTCTTTGTTTGATTGGACACCATATTGACAGCCTCAGATGGTAGACCAACATACACCCCTCCATAGTTTCTTGATGAAAAGAAGCAGAGATAGAAAAATCAGACCAAACTACATGGTTACTAAACATTTGCAGAAAATGATGAGAGCATGGGGCCCTTCAAACAATTATAGAATTATTAAAATAACTCATGACTTTTCAAAAGTAGAATTCAGAATATTATTGTCCTTGGAGAGATCATTGTTTTTCTATGTTAAAAAAAGAAGCAATATATAAAAAAAAGAAAGCTGTGCAGTAGAATTTTTAGATATTTTACTTGCAATGAGAAAGAAGAGAAGTTGGGATTTTTAGAATTTAGTAGAGTAATAAATATCAGTAGCGTGACATGTTACAGTTCATCAGTCAACATTTATCAAGAATTCAGAGTGGTCAATGTGGTATGAGGTGCTATGAACACACAAAAACACTTTACCTGTAGGTAGATATAAAGTGAGGAGGAAGAGAGAGAGATAAGGAGTAATGAGAGTGGAGTGCTGCTAATCAGAGGATGGAAGGATGGAGAAGGCGGAAGGAAGGAAGAGATGTCATCCAATTTGAGAGAACAGCACACCCAAAGGCCACAAGATGGAAACTAGCACAAGCCTTGTGCACAGGACAAACCAAGCTTGTTTGGAAGAAGCAAAGATTATGGTCCCTGGGCAAGATATTGATCACACTGCATGCTCCTCCCTGTATTCTCTGTGCCAAAAGTTTTCCTGGTGGAATCTGTATTACTGGCAATGTGCTACAGTGGTCGATTAAATGCATGAGTTAAATTAATTCATGTTAAATTAAATCCATGAGGTGGGACCAAAATTATTCAAATTAAAGGTAGCTTCAACACCAAACATACCTCCTCTTGTCATCTTCTGTTATTGATTCTTCTGTTCTAAAAGGTCAAAAACATTTGCTATGAGCCGTTTGGTTACACAGTCAGAGACTTCATTTTTGGCTCTGAGAAAAGAGGGACTGATGAGTTAAAGCCAATTTTGTTTATTTCAGGTTCTTCCATCGAGTATTTCTGTAACACAGGATTCTCTCTTCACCTCAATCATTTATACACTAAGAAATTGGCAGTTTTCCACTTACCATAAAGCGCAAATCCATCAAATGCCAACAAGTCCAATTGCTGAACAAAATCAAAAACTGAGGTAACCATAATGGAAAAGAATATAAAGAAAAGAATGTCCATATGTGTATAACTGAGTCACTTTGCTGTACAGCAGAGATAGGCACAACACTGTAAATCAACTATACTTCAATTAAAAAATGTTTAATTTAAAAAAAACAGAAAACACTCATTCAAGGGACAAAAAACAAAAAAAACAAAAAACCTGAGGGCAGCCAAGACTGGAAAGAGCACATAGATTGGGTGTCAGGAAGCCTGGGTTCTTGTCTGGCTGTGCCACCGCTCCCTGTGTGACAGGCTGTGGGCAAGTTGCCAGCCTGTATCTCATCTGTAAAATAACGGGGTCGACCAGATGACGCCCAAGGTCCCTTCTAGTCCTAACACACTATGAGTTTGTGTCTCTTATGCCAGTTCAGCAGCACAATTCTAGGTATGAAAGATTTCCTTAGTGCAAAAAGAGTTAAAGTCAATTTAACTTTCTTTTATCTAAAAAAACAGCCGTTTTATACATGATCTGCTGCAAACAGAAGAGGGAAATGTTCAAAAGAAATTTCTAGAGGGAATCACTACTTTAAAATGCAGTCTCGGGCTTCCCTGGTGGCGCAGTGGTTGAGAATCTGCCTGCCAATGCAGGGGACACGGGTTCGAGCCCTGGTCTGGGAAGATCCCACATGCCGCGGAGCAACTAAGCCCGTGAGCCACAATTACTGAGCCTGCGCGTCTGGAGCCTGTGCTCCGCAACAAGAGAGGCCGCGACAGTGAGAGGCCCGCGCACCGCGATGAAGAGTGGCCCCGCTTGCCGCAACTGGAGAAAGCCCTCGCACAGAAACGAAGACCCAACACAGCCATAAATAAATAAATAAATAAATAAATAAAATTAAAAAAAAAAAAACAGTAGGTCCTTTAAAAAAAAAAAAAATGCAGTCTCTTTCCTTGAATAAGAGGACTCCATATTCTACTAGAATTCCTTGGCATATTTTTAGGAGGATCGGGAAGCTTACCTTCAAGTACTAGCTAGCATACATTAGTTATTTTTCTGAAAGAAAAAAAAAAAAAGACTCAAATGTATCTCGCTGAACTCAACATGTAATTATAAGGGGCTTCAGTTAAGAAGAAAGCAGACTGAAAACATCTAAACAGCTTCACTGAATCTTTTAATTGCAGGGATTGTCATATCATGGTTTCACACATTTAAAAGCTGTGAATGTATATATGTACATGAGATTTTGCTTCATTGTAACAGCCCGTAAATCCGAAGTCTACAGAGAAAGGAAGTGGAGATTTGGAAATTATCTGTTAAACACTGGCCATGCATACAGAAAATACTCCAATAGAGGGCAAAAACCACCCTGCAATCTAATTTGTCCAAATTGAGCCCATAACCTACTTTTAATTATCAACTTCATTTATCTCTTGCTAAAGTTGGATCGTTTTTTAATTCAAAGGTGTCAAAGTCATATTGTATTAAAACTGGTGCTATGCTTATTGAAGTGGTATAACACTTTCAGGTGCTGTTTACCAGTTTTAATTAAAATGGATTTATAACCCGTTAGTACAGATACTAGAAAAAATGATGGTGACAAACTCGTTCAAGATTATCAGAACTGTTTACTCTGCTTCTGAATGGCCAACATTATAATGAAATTGTTTGTGAAGCTGTAACTGGCAGATTTGGACATATACAATGTCTCATTTTTTGTCACAGATATTCTTTTCATATCCAATGACATATCTGTGTATTTTAAATCTTTCCCCTTTTGCCTAATCCAGCTTAAGGATTTATTCAGTGTTTTAAAATATATTTAACTTCCCCAAATGTAAAAAAATAGTGAATTATTTTTAATCTATTATCTCTCATAAATTATTCAATGCCCTAAAACCCAACTTTGTTCTCCTTGATAAAATTAATCAACAATCCTACGCATCTAATTTGCAGGAAATGATAATGTGGCTGACATATTTATTGGATAACAAATTAAGCTTCAGAGATATTACTAAATCTTTAAAAATACCATTTATAAAGACTTTTCAGATGTCCGTTCTTTTAAACCTTTAAGTAAGTTATAATGCCTGTCTTTGTCTACATGCTCCCTTCCTTCCACAAACAATTATTCTATGATACGAAGACTGGAGACTAAAGACTACATGGGTAAAAACTGCATCATCACTGAGTCCTTCCTGTGTGTCAGGTACAGTGCCAGACACTTCACATGCATCAGTGCTACTCCTCTCAACCGTTCTGAGAGTTTACAACTGAGGAAATAGGTTCAGAGAGCCAGGTAATTAACAAATATGCAAGACCAACATTGAAACCCCATCTATCTGACATGAAAAACATGCTCCACATTCTAATTCACCACTCTGCCTCTCAAATAGGAAGATGTGAAAGTCAAAAACACTTCCAGTGACAAACCAACATGTTGGTTTCCCCTAGAGTGGGCACTGCCTCTGTACCACTCTTGCAAAAGCTTTGAGCCTCACCCCTGTCTCACAACCTGCTTGTGTAACTGCACCAGGCACTTTGCTCGTAGGATTCTACTGTTTCCTTTAATCCTCATCACAATCCTGCAAGATGGGTATTAGCCACATTTAAAGATGAAACACTGAGGCTCTGAAAGGTGGAGCAGCATGACCAAGGTTACAAGGCCAGGTAATAGAGCCAGAATTCAAAACCAAGGTTGTGTGCTTCTAGCTCCTGCTTCATAAACTGTGAGCCCATGCTAATTTGTATCAGAGAAATACCCCCATCTCCCAAGCTGGATCTCTGATTTTTACCATCCCACTTGTAAGAGGGAAACAACATGGCAGAAGAGTCTTAGTCAATGTTTCAATAGCATTAGACCTAAACCTCTATGCTGCCAGGGACAATCAATCTTTGCAGAACTTGTTGAATGGCTACATAAATCATTTTTATCCCAACAGAAAACCTCTCCAGATCAGCAGTTACATTAGACTCTATTCATCTGGACAACCAGTTTCAAATTGAGGTGAAATCAGAAAACCGTGGTTGGTCTAAACCAAACCTCCTTGCGGACAGAGAGGTCCAAGCCACAGTGTTTAGCTGCCTGAGAGACAAGTGCTGCCCTGTCCTGTCCAGGAAGACAGCATCCTCCCAGCCAGGGTGATGTGGTCCTGCCCCGACTGAACAGGCTGTAGCATTCGAAGAAGAAATGGTTCATCAAGCAGCAATAAAGATTCCTGGTAAAAGGAAGGCCCTGAAAAGCTGGCGAAATTGTCTCATGATTACTAGTGACTCCAGATGGGCATCCAAAAAATGTACCTTCTGGTGTGGGGACCAACTTCTCTTGAAAGGGTGTTTCTTGTCGATAAAAAGTGGACATTATCTCGGGACAGTTCAAAACTGGGGTGATAAATTTATCTGACAGCTAAGCAACTTAGCAAGAAGCTTCAGTCTTTAGGATTCTAATCCCTGGGGAGATTTTCAAGTTTTGAATAATGGCCTGGCTGTCCAAACACCTGGGCTGCCCCACCTGTACACCACTTTAAGGAATCACTGTACTTGTTTCCCCTCACGAAACATATTTTGAAAGATCTTGTTATCAACTGGCCTTACTATCTCACTTGCTGATAATTTTCTTAGGCATACAAGTGCCAAAGGGAGCTTCTGATGTGCATGGGATGGTTCCCACAGGGTGTTTGTGTAATGTGAATCCAAGGCAAATAAATCTTATATTTTGCTAATGTAGAGCCTGTGCAGCCTCGTTGTAGATTTCCGTTCAGTTTCTAAAGTAATGAAAATAGCCTGTGGTCCTCCTTCGACCCTGCCAATCCAGAGCATCGGGCTAGGAATTGCGCTCGGGCCAGATCACTCCCCACCACGGAGCCCTTGGATGAGCCACTGTTTTTCATGAGGGACTTGATTATTTTTCTTTTCTGCTCACTACAGCTTTAGTGGAAGGGCAGTGGCTATTGTGCAGCCTGCAGCTGTGACTGCTGACGGATCACAAGATTTGTTCCTAAAGCAGGGAAGGAAGTGGGGAGGAAGCGCGGGACAGAAAGCCACACGGACTCCGCCTTGGCGAGAACAGCAGCCGCTGACAGAGTCTAGAGGGCCCTTGGTCACGGACATCGTGGTCCTATTTTCTGCTGGTACTAAAGACAAAGAATGAGGTGACTTCACCCTGGAGTCTTCCCTTAGAAAACAGAGACTGAAGATTGCATTAGTCCATGCTGGAGACGACAAAGTGAAAAGGAGGCCGATTCACAATAGAGGAGCTGGAAGAGGCCAGACCGCACTGCTCGGGAGTTAATTGGCCCAGATATCTCCACAAGCTCGGCCTACCCGTACTCTTGCTCCTTTAGACAAGAAGCAAGTGGACATACCTCAACCAGGAGAAATCTCCTAGTGTAGCGATCCGTTTCTAAATAATAGTTCTGAAGCCCAGTGCAGGAGTCAATGCCCAGGTGCCTACAGGCAGAGGCACTGAAAATGGGAAGTGTGAATGAAGGGATTCAGGGACGAGAACACCCCTGAATCTACCATAAATAGGGAAGAAACCTTGAGAATAAGGCTTCTACCAAGGGAACCAAAACATGGGGTTATAGGAGGCAAGGGACCAGATACCATCAATCAAATCACCTAAAAACAAAAAGTGAAAGGTAACTTTCACCAGTTTCCCTCCCCACTTCCCCAGCTCCGGTCCCAATTTCACCACCATGCAGGCTGATGTCAATAAGGGGAAGGAAAACGAGCACAAATTACCAAGGGGTCGACAACTGGAAGCAACTACGTGGCCTATCAGGACAAAATCTGCTCCGGCCAGGGAAGCGGTGCTGGACTCGCCCTGCCCACGTTCTGCAACGCAGGGGCGAGGACTCTGAGAAACATCCCCCTTTGCCACCCGGCTCCCTGTTAGGTTCTACCAAATGGGATGCTCAAGAGACATAAAATGCAAAAAGAGGGGAAAGGGCTGCTCTTTCCAGCTCTGCGTGCTGCTCCAGCCTACAGCACCCCAGCAGCTGGTTCCAGTTTCCAGGACAGGCCCTGTTAACACTCCTTTTCTGGTCACTACAGCTCAAGTGGGTGGGCAGTGGCTACTATGTGGCCCCCAGCTGTGGTTACTGCTGGATTACAGCATTCAGCTGTGATTACGCCAGCCTGGCAGTGCCCTCTCCCCAGAAGGCAGCGTCCCAGCCCCAGAGAACCGCTCCTCTTCCAGCTCCTAGATTCCAATAACCCCAACTTCCTTCCTTTGTCACTCCTGCCCTAGGAACGGTAGCCACTTCCTGTTATAACTCTCCCTATGATCTCAGTCTTCCTTTCTTACATCCTCAATCCTCCATGACCTGTTTAACCAATTCCTAATAGTAATTTCTCTCTGCTGAAATATTTAATGTGGTTTCCTTTACCCTGACTGGACACGAACTGACACATTACTTGGCAGCAAGAGTGGGGTTTATCTCCCAGCCCTGCACTGAACGTGTCTCACTAAAGCATTTAAAGTACCTGTTATTTCCTGTTTATCAGGCCCAATTACTATGTCATCAGTGTATTGGACCAGTATGACGTGCTGTGGGACATCAGTAACATCAAGATACTGCAGAATAGAGGATGAATGGCAAGACTGTGATGGTATACTGTTGGCCTTGCCAGGTAAAAGCAAACTGCTTCTGTTATCCTCGCAAACCGGTTCAGAGGTAAAGTATTCGCCAAAGGTTGCATAACAGGAGCTAGGGGCTATGTTGAGTGTTTTCAATAAAGATACCACACCTTGAACAGCAGCTGAAATTGGAATCACCATTTCATCAAGTTTACAAGAATCCAAAATCACTCTCTAAAATAAATCTGCCTTCCACATTGGCCAAAGAGGCAAGTTAAAAGGAGACATGAGAAGCGTCTTCATTTTTTCAAGTCTTTGGTGAGGGCACCAATTTCTGCAACTCAACCAGGAATGCAGTATTCCTTTTTGTATATTATTCTGGTATAGAAGGGAAATCCCATAGACTTCTACTTGACCCTTCCTACCAAGATAGCCCTTCCTTCACAGGTCAGAGGGCCAATGTGGAGATTCTTCCAGTTGCCAAATACATCTACTCTGATTATGAACTCACAAACTGAGGAAATAACCAGAGTATGGGATCTGCAGACTACTGGACTCACTGCAATTTTTAGGTTAGCCAAAATTCCAGTTTTTACCTGACCACTATAAGCCCACACATGGACTGATCGCCCATAGTGGCATTTTGGGTCCTCAGGTGTTAACAGCAACTCAGAGCCAGTGCCTAGAAATCTCTAAAAGGTCCAGGTACTTCCTTTTGTTCTGGACACAGTTGCTCTAGTAAATGAACACAAATCCTTTGGGGAAGACGTGAAAGAATATCTACCGTACATACATGTGGCCGTGTTTAAAATTCCCTCAAGGGAATGTGGCCTTAATTACTCTGAGTCTGACTTGGGTCTGGAAACTGGGTTAAGAGGCTATGCCTTTCCCTTGTGATGACTCAGCTTAGCTTTCTGGCTCACAGACCAGAAGTCTTCCTCTTATAAAATATACAGAGGGAGAAAATGAACCCTTAGATGGCCATCCTTCTCATCTATCCCTAGGGAGATTGTGATCAACTAGCTCTCATCAAGATTCCTTCCAGGATGAAACATTCTGCCTCTTCATCCCTGCTGTCTGTTATGGCGAGTGTGCCCACCTTGTCTTAGGTGGTTCAGTTCTTGGCCTCTGCTTCTCTGGGATCCCATCACACCCAAGGAAACATATAACCCATCTCAAGGGCAGGATCTCCCAACTGTCATAGCCATGTTATAGAGGACAATCATCTTGGATACTCCCTTCACTATGTGTTTCTCAATTTGCTCAGTCTCCTAGGGAAGCGGGTCTCCTCTGCAGTGGGGAGCAGCTCACACTTGAGAAAGTCACACCAGCTTTCCTCTCTCTTCAAGCCTCTGGATTCCTTCCTCTCCATCACACCAGAAAAGTTCTGACATACTGCTCCCCTGGTGAGAGCATAAGTTCCTTCTGTTTAGTTTCATCAACCAAGTTGACTAAACTGTTAAGAGTCCTAGCTATGCACCTACATTAGATCTGGAATCTCTGTTAAATACAACAATATCAATAAATTCCGTCTCAGCATACACTGCTTCTCCTTGGTCTCACACCCTTAGAAGCCATTTCCATACATATTCCTGAGGATTCTGGTAGAAGAAAATGCACAAGCCTGCAATTACTTTGCAGTATAAGCTCTTTCCTCCCAGGTCAGACATTGTGCTTGTCCCGTGGGAGCACCCTGAGATCTGATTCTATTTGTGGGTCCTGTAGCAATAAGGGGTGGTTGCAGTAGGTCCTGCAGAGGACAAGCACCCCCTAGCAAGGCAATCACCCAGGCGAGGGGACCCAATTCCACGCCTCTTACCCAGCTGGTCTACCCCATTCTCAAAGGCCCTGCCAGGAAAACAGAAAGTTTCTGGCTGGCAAAGATGGGGAGAGAAAGTCAGCTCTTCATCATTAGCTTCACCTCAATTTTAATTTAGCCCAGTCTAGTGCTCTTGAAAGAGGAAATGGGAAATAGACGAGGCTACAACAGCTGTCTCTAATCTAACCAGGGACCAAATGGCCACAGACTACTCCCTGCAATGTGTACCTGAATCTAAAACAGCTAACAGAGAAAGCCCGGCCACTTAACACAGTCTTAATGCCTTAATATCACGGCAAATGCAACAAGATGAGAAAGTCACGGCCCCCCTTGATTTCTGGCATCCCCAACTAGGTGAAGAGGAGGGGCGTGGGGTGTAGTGTAAAGAGGCAGGTAGGCTGGCTTTTTTTATTCAGTGGTGCAAGCAACCACCCATTTGAATAATTTTAAGGGTCTGGAAAGGCTAAGATTTAAATATAGTTTAATTTTACCTGTTGGCTAAAGTTACAAATTCAGGTTTTCTATTATCCATCATGTGTGCCTCAGTGTCAATTAAGGGAGAGGCACGTGAAAGAGGGAGCCGGGCCCCAGGGGAGGGGCTGGAACTAAGAGCTGGGGTTCAGGTATAAACAGCGTCCATTTCACAGTTGTGCCCAGGACACATTTTAGAAGGAAGACTTACTTCTCGGGTCCAAAGAGTAAAGGAGCGAAGAGGTACTAAAAGACCTAGATTAAGTTTAGCAAGTAGTTCCTCCATTTTTAAATCCCCATGAGCCACTACTCTACAGAGTAAACTTGTGTAATAAACTTGTTTTTTTCCAGAGAGAGCATGACCGAAAGCCTCTTGGTAAATTGCTTTCTCTGGTCTCAAGACAGTGTCTTATTTCTGGGCATATACAGCATCTGAAAATTTGTGGAAAGTGATGTCACATTTAGAAAGAAAATGTAATAGTGCGATAATTGTTTAATCAAAAGGTCACATCACATCTTTTGAAAAAAAACTTTTAAACCGCAAGAACATTTCCTAAGAACCATGGAGCATATGTTAACAATTTGGGACCAGGTTTAAAAAATACACTGGGCATTTAATTACCATCGGGTCTCTTTTCGTTAACAAAGACTTAGCTTCTTTTATCAAAGGACAGGTGTTGGAGGAGAAAGAATGTGTCGAAGTTAAAGCCACCCATTGAGTCTCATGATAATCTCCTAGAGTGAGATCACATGCTCCCAGTCTCTGACTCAGATTTCCGGCCACTGCATTCATAAAAATGTTTGCAGAGCCAAGTGTGATTGAGGGTAGACCACAAGTCCATCCTTTCCCCCCACTTTGGGGATTGCTGAAAAGCTAAATCCTCAGTTGATAGTTTAAAAATGACACATCTTGTTATAAAGCAGAAACTAACACACCATTGTAAAGCAATTATACTCCAATAAAGATGTTAAAAAAAAAATGACACACCTTTGCAGAGCGATATAGTGTTTAGTGATCCCTATCTTACCAAAGTTGCCCCAATTTGGGGCGATGTCAGAAAAAGAAAAAAAAAAAAGCAACCGTTGGTTTCAAAACTGCTTTCTTATATCTCAGAGTTTCCACCAAATACTTCTAGCCTACTTCCTGTGAAGCCAGCATGGTGCTCTCCTCACACTTCTCACACTGAGTATCTATACTGATCCAGATTCTCTAGGTCACTGCACACCCATCTGCTTCCTACTAGCTTTGCAGACCTTCTCCTAAATGAACCAGAGACACTGAATTTCTCTCTAACCATAAAGCTCTGACTTCTTTTAAGTCAAGGTTCCAGAAGGTGAGCCACTTCCAAACCAGCTCCATGTCTGTGGTTGTTCTTTGGGGCTGGCTGGCTTTCCTCTGCCTGTCCTTTCTTCATTAATGTATTTTGTGCATATACCTCTTTAAAACTAACTATCCACACAGAACACATAAACCTTTCAATCAATTTATACCACTATGGTTACCATCCTATCAATAACAATCACTTCAATGAAGCGAGACCTTATTCAGAGTTACTATAGTAAATATAAACCACAACTTTTTTCTTCCTCAGTAGCACATGGTAATCAAAATATTTTCATCACAATATTTGCTTAGTTTCTGGGTGGTATAAAATAGCTGTCCCAAGTGACCTACAAAAAAGGTTTCAAAGGTAAAATAATGGAAGCACGGCATGGATACATTATGTGCATTCTCTAGAACAAACACAGATGATAAACATCAGGCAGCCGCTAGTCACTCTAATTAATATCTCCTCACGCATGGTGGCTACAGGTGCCTTAAAATTCAGAACGTTCTCACTGCCCTAGACTTCCAGAACGACATAGTTCTGTGGCAAAGAAAGGATTTATTTTTCACTTATTCATCAACAAAAATGTTCTAAATATAGAGCTATTCTTATTAGCGATGATCTAAGAAGCAGAAAAACAGGCTGCAGCCTTTTCTTTTTCCATATTTGCAGTGTCACTACAGAGGCCAAATTTATTTTGATTTGTAAACGGTACAATTTCAATATGGAAACCTCAGGAGATCATGCGTGTAGCTCCAATGATCTATTTTTAGTTACCATTCATGATCATCTTTTGGAATAAGCTTATTAATTGACAATGTTTACTTCCATTGACACTACCATCCTCCAGATAAAGTGGAATCATTTAATTTTCTCTATAATATGTTTTTATGATGACCCCTCCTTTTCACGGAGGTTCCAGTCGATTCTACCAAGCATTTAATTACATATGATATTGGACAGAATTAACATTTTATCATTGACTGTTAGGGCCTCTATGTAATCTCATTCATGTCTTCACAATTTCAAAACTTCTTAGGACAGTTAGCTTTAAGTCTCTCTCCTTGGATGGGCCCCTTTCTTTCTTCCAGAATGTACTACCAGAGAACATGAGTGACATTTGCTCTTTGTATGGGGTAATAGATCAAGAATTAAATTGCAATTTCCCTACCCCTCTTCTGTTCTCCTTCTAAGAAGCACACAGTGCTGGATTACTTCCACATTGGCTGTAGAAGTATCCTTTGCTACAAAGCAGGCAGGAGTGTTCTCTCCCCTTTAAGAAACCTTGTTTTTCCCAGTTGTATCACTTTTCTCAAAACCTTGAGAATAAGCAGCTTGTTTTCCCTTGTCCCAGGGTCTTCAAACAGGAGACAGAGCCAGAATGCTCCCAACCTCCCCAAAGCACTCTTTCAGATGGGGCCAATTTCATTTTCACTCAAAAACTCTCCTCTTTGGCATCAGCCCTGCCATAACAGCCCCGGACGCACTAAGCATTTTGGCCCTGACTCAAAGGTTTTCTTCCTAACCATCATTACCTTGGACAATTTTAAATCCCAGGAAAACCACCTAAACGACCTCTTGCTTCACATTTTGCTGACTTCCTCTATCCCAGCAACTTTTACTGCTGCTCTAAGAACTTCATCCCAGGGGTGCTCCATGGAGCTTAGTTCCTGCAATTATTTCACCTCTGATATTTTAGAGTAGGCAATCCCACTCCTTAGGGAAAAAAAAAAATCCTTCTTTCTCCCCTCCCCACAATTCCCAAGAAGCCTCCAGCCCATCCATGCTCCCAGCTCTCCCCATTCATCAGCCCCTTCGGGCTTCCCCTCCCCCTGTCTCCAGCATGTGCCTTGCAGTCAAGCATTTCAACCATACCTGCTGGTCACCACCAACCCCTCTCTATCCCTGAATGAACCCACTCAATTGCTTCTCTGCCTGCTTTTATTCCACTGGGTCCCACCAAGGAAAATCTGACCATGTGTTGATTGGCAACCAATGGGAATGTGAGATTTCTAACCACAGCAAGGCCCTCAATGCACTGGGTCTTCTGCCATCAGGGGTTCATAACAGAGGCACTGTCAAACCTTTTCAACAACCCTTAAACCACCTAATAATTCTAGCTACCATTTACGGGCGGGGGGGCAGGATGGGGAAGCAGGATAGCAACACGTAATACCAAGTATTATCCTAGGAACTGAATATACTGTACTAATAACCATCACAACCATTAAGCAGTTACTTAACCTCTCTGTGTCCCATCTCCTCATCTGTAAAATGAAAGAGTACTACTGTCTTCATCAGCCTGTTGGGGGTACTGAATGAGATAATGTACTTAAAGTGCTGGAAATCACTCTATGGTATGCAGTTCTCAATAAAGATGAGCTATTAAAATTGAGAATGATGATGATAATGATGAAGATGGTTACCCTGAACGGTTATTATTATCCCAATTTTATGGATAAGAAGATTAAAGACACAATATCACACAGCCAGTAAAGGATGGAGAGCAGTTTAAACACAGGTCTGTCTGCTTCCAAAATGCATGCTTTTTCAATGCTACTTCCACCCCAGAAGACGGGTAGAATTTTTCAATGCTACCTCACTTCAGAAGACAGCCTTGCCTGCCATGTCACGGAGGAGAAACAAGGCCATCAGATACCCTCAGGCTTGTAATTAGGAGAGGGCTCAGCTGACACGGGTGTATATGACACGAGAAATTTATAAAGAATTCCAAGGAAACTCAAGATTAGAGATACATAATTTCATGTTTTAAAAAAGACAGAGCTTCAGCATGTTTTTGTTGTTGTTGTTGTTTTTAAAGATTTTTTTTTTGATGTGGACCATTTTTAAAGTCTTTATTTAATTTGTTACCATATAGCTTCTACTTTATATTTTGGGTTTCTTTGGCCTCGGGGCATGCGGGATCTCAGCTCCCCGACGAGGGATTGAACCCGCACCCCCTGCCTTGGAAGGCAAAGTCTCAACCACTGGACTGCCAGGGAAGTCCCTTCAGCGTGTTTTATGATAACTCATTCCAAGATATTTTTCTCTATAGCTGTTACCTTCCATAACAATAAAATTACTTTGCCCAGAAAAAAATCTTAATGAAGTATCACTTTACAGGTTTTAAGTGAAAGAAGTATTTGAATTACCTTGTTTAAATTGAGTGGCCATGAGCTTTTATGTTCAACAGCAGACATTAAATTTGAGTCAACTTGTTATTCAACATATATTTGGAAAATTCATATATATAGAATATATATATTCTTAAAAATCAAGAGATTTTTCTGAAATAACATGGAAGGTGACCTACATGGAGAAGCTGCTTCTCTTCTGCCTGCCCAGTTATAATTCTCTCCCATTCTGGTAACAGCATCACCACTCTCCCACTGTTTAGCCATATGGTTAGGTGAGGTTAATGACACCAATTGGCTGCAGCAGTGGGCACGTGACCCAGGCCTGGCCAATGAGAGCCCACGTTCCCGTGGCCCACTGACTGGTTCAGGAAGAGGCACCTGACCCCACGTCCTAGCCAGGGAAAGCCTAGCCCTAGGACTTTTGATCAAACTACAGGGAAAGAGAAGCTCTTTTTCTACAGGAATTATTAAGCTGATGAGATAGAAACTGGCCATCTCCATCACGACTGGGGGAAAGCTGCCTCAGCATGGAGCCAAAAACAGGAAAGGAGAGATGAGAGAGATTCTTCCTGTCATTAAATCACCTGGATCCAGCTGTGACTAAGGCCTAACCCCTGGAAGTTTTCCATTACACATGCCAATAAATTCCTTTATGTTTGTTTGTTTAGGCCAGTTTAAGCTGGGCTTCTGCCATTTCCAACCAAAAATATCCCAACGCGACCTATTTGTGCCAAATAGCTAAGATAATTCGCTGAAATAAAATAAAAGCATGGTTGATTCGCAGGTTTGTGAAAATAGCGAAAGTTTAAATGTCATTACATTGAATTCACTTCTGTTTTGTTCTGCATGTTAGTGTACTGTGATTTATTTTTGAAAAGAGAGGGAGAGAAAAAAGAAAGTCTCACTCCCTGATATACATGTGGGTCTGTCTTATGATGATTAAATTTCTATATATCTTCACCCTTGCTTTCCTCCTTATCTCAAGTTGCTAAGGGGACCCTTCTATGTTTTTAATCCTTCTTGCATGTCCTAGGATCTATGTACATTGATTATTCCCTCAGTCACACAGATAACCTCTCCCCAAACTACCCTCAGCTCTTCTTACTCAACTTGCTCCTACCCTTTTGCCTATGGGTACACCTACCTCTCCTCCATGTAAAAAATAAATAGAAAAAGAAAAACATACTTCAATATACAAAATCATCCATACACATAACTAGGCAGAAATAATCACAAAGAAACGGAAGAAAACAGTGTAAAATATTAATGATGATTGTCTCTGGTGGGAGGATAATAGCTGATTTTTTCTTTTTTAAAAAAAAATGCTTTTCCATACTTTCTGAATTTCCTTAGTATTCCTTTTATAACAAATATATTTCTTGGGACTTCCCTGGTGGTCCAGTGGTTAAGACTCTGCGCTTCCACTGCAGGGGGCATGGGTTTCAATCCCTGGTTGGAGAACTAAGATCCCACAAGCCACACAGCGTGGCCAAAAAAAAAAAAAAAAGAAGAAATGTATTTCTTAAAATATGCTTCCTCTTTAAGCTATTAACATCCTTCCATCACTTACTGACTTTTTGTTGTAAAACACTCCTAAGTTCACTTTCACCCTGACTCCATCAGAGAACTCACATCACCCAACTGAAACTACAGTCCCCCAAGTGACCAGCGTGGCTGTCACGCTACATGCACTGGCTTCTCTTCTCCCTTTAGCCCATGTGATCTCTTTGGATCATCAGCCATCCCTTCCCTTGGCTCAAGTTTGAAACCACAGGGTCATCTTCGCCTCAGATTTTCCTTTCCTTTACTTCCCCATTCAGTCATTCAACGGGTCTTATCAATTGTATTTCCGAGTGCACCTTGAACACACCACCTCTGCTCCTTTCCGGCGTCCTGTCTGCTGTCTAACCCCCTCGTGGCCTCAGCGCCATTAATCCCCTGTGCCTCCACCCCTCCCCCATCTCACATATCCCACTGCCTTGGGAGTCATCACCCTAAAGCTCAAACACAGTCATGTAATTCCCCACCTTAAAATTCTGAATGGCTCTTGAATGCATATAAAAATCAAGTACAATGACCGGCCTGGCACCAAAGGCCCTCCACAAGCCGGCTCCAGCCCACCAGCCTCACCTGCCACCTCTGCTGAGCCTACACCACAGGCTCAGGGCAGACTGGGTGACTTCCCAGAAGAGCTGGGGCTCTCCGGTACCCATGTGCCTCTTTTCGTGCTCTTTCTCCTGCCCTGGATTGCCATTCTTCTCCTTCCTACACAAACTCTTGCTCACCATTCAAGACCTAGACAAGCATTAAATTTTGACTATTTTAATAATTAACACTTAAAATCACACTGTATTTTGGTCCCCAGTAGCCATTGACCTACTTCAGGGCAGAAATATCATTTTATTTGTTATTAAATCCTGGCTTCTTGCCTATAGAAAACAGGCAAATAAACAGGTAAGTGGAGACATAGTAAAAAATCCCAAACCTTCCCTAGAAAACTGATTTTTATCATATATTAAGGGAGTAATCATAACGTTTCTGACTTCTAAAAAACAATTGTAATTCCCCCCAAAGAATTTTATGTGGTCTGTACATTATGGTGGTTGCCCTATTTGAAGTTCTGTACTCTTAGCATCCATTATGTGAGTTTGGCCACTTCTTTTGCCTTGAAATCAGCGTCTTCAAATTTAAAACAAAAAGAAAAAATTTAAATCTTCATAATATAAGTTTAAATTGTCTTAATTTCTTAGCTCCTTTCATGGTACCCCCTAATTCCATAGCACCCCCCTAATGGTACGGTCAAGATTTATAAATCTATAGCTTCTGATTTTTTCTTAAAAAACGGTTTGAATATACCTTTTGTGCAAGGAAAAATAATACTATAATATTCTTCAACTTTTTCCAATTAAATTTACCATATTTATTTTTTAAAGGGTCACTTATTGAGTAAAATTACATCTTTTTAGTTATAGAAACTATGAGGTACACAAAGTCACAGAAAGTTTAAATTCTAGAGAATTCAGGATTTTAGAAAGTAGTTAAATGGCATCTCATGTCCTGGAGTAGTTAATGTTGACAAAATGTCTACAAAGGTATCACTAAATCTTCTTAGAAATTTCCATGCTTCTGAAAGGAAGAGGAAGTCATGAAATCAATCTCTCCTTAAAGAGAAATGATGGAATTCATTTGTTAAACACTATGTCCACAGCACGATACTATTAACTAGAGGGGACTTCTCTCAATTCCCAAGGGAGAAAAGACAAGGAGATAAATAACATTATAAGCCCAATATGACATATCATAAGACAGGTCCAAGCTGCTGTAAAAGTTCAGAAGAGGAAGACATATCCAGTAGAGAGATCCAGGAAGTTCTTCTCGTAAAGGATAAGATATAAACCCAGGAGAATAGATAGAATTTTCACAGACAGAATTGGAGAAAATGCCATTCCAGGCAGAGGGAACAGCAAAAAAAAACAAGGAACCAAGACAGGAAACAGGAGGTCAGTTTGAGACCCTGAGAGTGGTCTCAGAGCAGGACTTCAGCTCACCTCTGGGTCCTTGGCCTCATTCACTCTCTAACTGCAGGCTGAAAGGCTAAAGGCTGAAACCTAAAGGGCCTTCCTATTCCCAAAGGATTCTGGGCTCAATCCCGTGGGCAGTGGAGACTAATCAAAAGTTGGGAGTGGGGCTTCCTTGGTGGCGCAGTGGTTAAGAATCTGTCTGCCAATGCAGGGGACACGGGTTCGAGCCCTGGTCCGGGAAGATCGCACATGCCGCGGAGCAACTAAGCCCGTGCGCCACAACTACTGAGCCCGAGCTCTAGAGCCCGCGAGCCACAACTACTGAGCCCACGTGCCACAACTACTGAAGCCCGCGTGCCTAGAGCCCGTGCTCCGCAACAAGAGAAGCCCGTGCACCGCAACGGAGAGCAGCCCCCGCTCGCCGCAACTAGAGAAAGCCCGCGCCCAGCAACGAAGACCCAACACAGCCAAAAATAAATAAAGAAAATAAATAAATTAAAAAAAAAAAAAGTTGGGAGTAGAGGGCCTAAAAGGGCAGGGGATTAATCTGGCAACAACATATAGAAAGGGGAGGGAGAGACCGAAGAGAGACCCAGATACTGCAATAACAGGAACAGGTAAGGATGCTGAACACATTATTGCTAAACGTTTTGGTGATAAACTCAACCACTGCAACCAGGACACTGAAGCATTCTATACTCCTTTGTACCTAAAGTCCCATATAAAAAGCTTATTTAATTCCCAAAAAACTTTACAACCCTATTCTAATCTTCTCCGGATTCCTTTTTATAATTAAAAAAAAAAGTCCGACTCTGCTTTTGACGAAAGCTTTTAAGGCCCACCCCTCCGTTTGCCCCACAGCTGTGAAAGCCTTTAAGAAAGCTGGGAACTCGTACATGTGCGCTGGCGGGGAAGATACAGACAGGCACTCCTCTGCCCATGCGCAGAAGCCCTCACCCCAGTCCCAGTCCCAATAAAAACCAAAGCTGCTCACCCCCTCCTTCACTCAGACTGAATGGACCAGTTCGGGAGCCACTCTGCTCTCCCCAGAAAGCCTCATTATGTGAGCAATACATCTTTTCCTACCCTCTTGGTGTGTGTGTGTCACCATCGGTCTTGACATCCAAACCAACTGGGGTGGCTTGGGCAGAGGTTGATTCCACAGTCCATGGAGTGACCGCAAACACTCGTTTTGTTGTTGTCGTTCTTGGGGTTCTCCATCCCCACCTTCTCCCTCCCCCAATCCCAGTGTCCAGCTCCCTAATGGCACTTTATTTTTTTTTTCCAGAACTGCTGATTTTTATTTTTATTTATTTTTTTCATTGAAGTATAGTTGATTTACAATGTTGTGTTAGTTTGTGGTATACAGCAAAGTGATTCAGTTATATATTTTTTTCATATTCTTTTCCATTATGGTTTATTACAGAATATTGAATACAGTTTCCTGTGCCACAAACACTCTTAAATAGTGAACTACTGCAATGTCCTTACTATACCTAGATTTGAGGTAGGAAGATGCAAAGAAGGGGCATGATGGAAACACAGAAAGGGTCCTGTGGTCTGAAGTCCAACTCAATATTGATTACCTTGAATGGTCATATACATTCACTCAAACGCCTAATTATCGACTTTAAAACGATTCAGTGTGCATTTGGTAAATGCTTGGCTCCAGGCCCTCTTCACGGGCTAAACTCTAAGATGTTGCATAGTCATAGGAACTAGGTGCTTAATTCTCCCATAATCACTTGCTTGCAATTAGAAGAAATCTCTACACAAGCTGGTATAGAAACAGAGTTAAACATTTCCCTTTCTTAAAGTTCTGAGTTAAAATGCTAGGGCAAATGAAATGCTAAAATGAAAAGTCACAAATAAACCCATTCTTCAAAGAGCCCTTTAGTTATAAACCGAATGATAATCTTAATTTGTGCTCAGTACAGAAAGTACTTCCATGTCTTTTCAGCCAAACCTACATATCTAAAGGTCATAACCATGAAAACAGTGTCTTCCTTAGAAAGAGTTTAGAAAATCATAATATTAAGTACTTACACATCTTTAGCTGCTCCTGCAGGGCCTAGAAAAAAAGAAAAAGATAACTTTCCATTATCTTGATAGTATTGCTACAAAAATCTTAAGCCCAATACCCAACTAAAATAATATTTCATAAGAGATGAGTTGAGAATATGATTTTTTGAAAGATCGTCTTAAAAAAAGAAAAGGAGAGCAGGAAAATCATAAAATCCAAATCTTCGGTTTAGAATTTATTCTGCCCATTTTTAACAATTCCTATAAATTATAAGGTGTTGTTTCTGAAAGGGATTTTACAGACCGCCCAAACTAATCTGCTCATTTTACAGATGAGCAGGTTAGGAAACTGACAGATTTGAGAAGTATTTTCTTTTCTAAATCACACACCTTCTAAGCTAGTACCTACATGGAACTGTTATAAGTCACACTATGTACTAATCATAAAGTAAAGCTAAGTCACAAGACAAAATAGAGGTGATATCCTAAATGAATTAGCAAGACTCAAGGATGCCAGCCCAGCTCCAAAAGGAGTAACATACATTTCTAACTCTGCTCCTATTTGCTACTGAACCCTCTCATTTCTGCTTCCCACTCACGTGCCAAAAACAACCCATCTCTTTTGGACCCCAGTCCTATCACTTAACACAGATTCTCTGCCCACAGCACAGTTCCATCTGCACTTCCTCCCCCTAATATCTTTACCTGAACAACACAGAACTTGGTTCCAGCTTTACAAGCCACATGGCATTCAGTATCCTTTAATCTCTTAAAACCTCACTTCCCTCTTGTGTCAAATGAGGAAAATAAGAATACCTTTCTCAAAGGTTATTGTGAAGTTCTTTAAAAGACGTATATCCCTATCAAAATACTAATGACATTTTTCAAAGAAATAGAACAAATAATCCTAAAATTTCTATGGAACCACAAGAGACCCTGAATCGCCAAAGCAATCTTGAGAAAGAACAAATCTGGAGGCATCATGCTCCCTGATTTCAAACTATATGACAAAGCTATAGTAATCAAAACAGTATGGTACTGGCAAAAAACAGCTACACAGATTAATGGAACAGACTAGAGAACCCAAAAATAAACCCATGCATACATGGTCAATTAATTTACGACAAATGAGGCAAGAATATACAATAGGGAAAGGACAGTCTCTTCAATAAATGGTGTCAGGAAAACTGGACAGTCATGTGCAAAAGAATGAAACTAAACTATTATCTTACATCATACGCAAAAATTAACACAAAATGGATTAAAGACTTAAATGTAAGACCTGATACCATAAAAAATCCTGGAGGAAAACATAGGTGGTAAGGTACTTGACACCAGTCTTGGAAATTAATGCTTGGATCTGATTCCAAAAGCAAAGGCAACAGAAGCAAAAGTAAACAAGTGGGACTACATCAAATTTTAAAAACTTCTGCACAGCAAAGGAAACCATCAACAAAATAAAAAGACAACCTACTGAATGGGAAAAAATATTTCTAAATCACATATCTGATTGGGGTTAATATTCTAAATATATAAAGAACTCATGAAACTCAACAGCAAAAAAGAGAGAGAGAGAGAGAAACCAACCTGATTTTAAAATGCGCAAACATCTGAATAGACATTTTTCCAAAGAAGATATACAGATGGTCAACAGGCACATGAAAATATGCTCAGTATCACTAATCATAAGAGAAATGCAAATCAAAACCACAAGATATCACCTCACACCTGTTAGAATGGCTACTATCAAAAAGACAACAAATAACAAGTATTGGTAAGTGATCTGGAAAAAAGGGGACACCAGTGCACACTGTTGGTGGGAATGTAAACTGGTGCAGCCACTACGGAAAACAGTATGGAAGTTCCTCAGAAAATTAAAAATAGAACTACCACATGATCCAGCAATCCTACCAAGATTGAAAACAAGTGTCCATAGCTGGGTAAATGGATAAAGGAGATGTGAGATATATATAGATATACCTATATATAAAAGAGGCTAGAATAATAGAATTCTACTCAGCCATAAAAAAAAAAAGAAGGAAATCTTGCCATTTGCGAAAACATGGACGGACCCTGAGAGAATTATGCTAAGCAAAATAAGTCAGAGAAAGACACATACCATGTGGTTTCACTTATATGTGGAACCTAAAAAACAAAACAAATGAAAACAAAACAAAACAAAACAAAAATCAAAGATACAGAGAAAGGAATGGTGGTTGCCAGAGGGGAGGTGGGTTAGGGAACGGGCAAAACAAGTGACAGGGGTCAAGAGATATAAACTTCCAGTTCTAAAATAAATAAGTCATGGGGATGTCATGTACAGCACAGTGACTACAGTCAATAATACTGTAGAGCATACTTGAAAGTTGCCACGACAGTAAATCCTAAAAGTTAACTATGCATGGTGACAGATGGTAACTAGACTTATTGTGGTAATGATCTCACTGTGTATACAAATACGGAGTCATTTCATTGTACACCTGAAACCAATACAATGTTATATGTCAATGACACCTCAGTAAAAAAAATTTAATAAATTTTAAAAATTAGAAAAAGATGTCAACAGCACAAAGTCTGGCACATTAAAATAGCTCACTAAGTTGTTATTATTAGCAGTCACATTTTCCTTAATATCTCAATTTCCTTATCTATGAAATGGGAATTAAGTTAACTTCTGCACAAGTCACAGAGGTGTGAAAATAAAGGAAAATGTGCTACAAAATAAACAAATAAGTCTGCAAAAACGTTATTGCCAAAATTGTAAAAACTGTACCCCAGTGATATTAATCTATGATCTATAATTCTGCAAATTCAAAGCAGAGCATAAAGGTAATCAAGACTATGTCTCAAATAAATTCTTTTAAGGCTTTGACCAAACTTGAACTTTGTAACAAACTTGAGTCTTTACTCAGGGAAGAGTAACATTTCTGTTCCACAACTCTCATTAAAATTATATAAATAAAAACTGCTTTGGAATCTGAGATCATAAAACCAAAAAAAAAAAAATCCTAAAATTTTAAAAACCTTAACATAAGAACAGTGGAGTGTTTTGATAGGTAAAAATAAAGGATTAGTGCCACCAAAAACCCATAAAAATGAACATTTTATTTCAGAGTCAAAACAAGCATGAGAATCTGGAAGAAAGTCTAAAAAGAAAATAAATATCCTCATTTTCTTATTTTCATTTTCATGGAAAAGTACAGGGAATGACTGGGGGATTGGTGCCCTCAGGGGAAGGGAGAGCCGGAGGTGTTGGGAACTGATTCCGTGAAGTCTTACAGAGAGAAGAAAGCGATCATGATGGGTCATGAGTGCTGGGCCTTTAGAGATGAAGGGCCATCGAGCACAATCCACGGGGAGGGCACAGCAGACAGAAGCCGCCCCACTGTGTCTCAGGGAATGGCAGCAGGGTGGTAGGGAAAGAACGGCGTGGAACTGGAAGGCAGAAGACCCAAGTAAAATTCCTGCTCCAGTATTTGTTTGACAGTCACTAGTTCACCCTGCTTCAGTTTCTAATACTGGCCCGACAAAGGCAGCTGAGAAGACAAAGTACAATAAATGGCTGTGAAATTCGCTTCAAAACAGCCACGCGTTGTCTCCTCAGTACCTATTTTAATCAGCCACCAGGAACCCAGCATCCACTTCACCTTGACTGCACCAGGCTGCAGGCACCCTTACGGCCTCTTCCCTGCTGGGTTCACCATCTAACATCCCAGCAGGCTCAAGGCAAATGCCAGGTATTACCTTCCAGAAGGAAGTCAGCAGGCCATTTCTTCTGTTCTCAAATGTCCCTCATTTAAAGGGCACCATCTACTTAATAACTGCAAAGTGAAGGAGGCCAAGAAGTCAGAAACACTAAATCCAGTATATACATATGATTGTAATGTACACTCCATCTTTATAAAAGGGAAGAAGATGTGCATCTTCTTAGGAGCAAGGTAGCAGGGGGTTAATGATAAGCTTATAACCAGGGCAAGTAGAACACGACTCTCCGACACACAGCTTCACAGAGAAAAAGGAAAGAAAAAAAAAACGACTGTAATTGTTGAAACCCTCAGCAAAACTATCAGAATATCTAGGCATATAAAGTGTGAAATATCTCTTTGCTCTGCAAAAGTATAAAATCATAAAATTATTAGAAATAGAAGAAAAATTCTGATTACCCTCAGTGCAACATTTTAATCACACTTCACCTATGTATTGATTATAATTAACCAGATGGAGAGTTCTTCCCTAGATAATTCATGCAAAAGATCCTTTGACTACAACTATTCAGATAATGCCAAAATCCCATTTGCTTTAAGTTATGTTTATGGTTCATGTGATTCATCATTTATTGAACAAATATTTATAGTGGTGTAGCTACTTCTTTCAAGCCGTCTGGGATAGAACATTTGTTCCTGTTAGTACCACTTCATTTCCTGCCAAAGTGACTCTACTATTTGAACATAGCCGTGGTACCTTAATATAAGGGAGGCAAGGTAAAAATGTTTCTTGTGGGATAAAAGCACCACAAGATATATAGACCATTAGAATTTTTCAGTCAAAAGATTTAATGACTATTTTCCTAAATTGGAGTACTGATAATTATAATTTTAAATATCTTCCTAAAAAGTAAAGGGGGGAAGGTCTGCTCTCAGTAAAGTATCATATACAGTTCCAGTGACAAAAGTTGTTAATGGTTAGGGTATGTAAAGAACATTTCCTTCTGAATGTAACTGTTTCTTTAACACTGAAAGATTATTGCTTGTTCACAGTATCACTTCACTTCACCGTGATTATGTATACCGTTGTTTTTGGTTTTTTGGCCGCTCCACATGGCACGTGGGATTCGCCGACCAGGGATCGAACCCGTGCTCCCTGCAGTGGGAGCGTGGAGTCTTAACCACTGGACCAACAGGGAAGTCCATACCTTTTATCAATACTTTCTTCAAAAGATTTTAAAATTGTATTCATGATTCTCCAAGTCAAAAGCCTCAGTCACTTAAAAATGCATAGCAAATTCAATTTATTTTAAACATTTAAAAAACTTAATCTGATATTGAGGAGTCATAGAAAGATATTTGATCTTTGTTCCCCATTCCTGGCACAGAGCTTCTAGAACCCTTGGAATTTCCTGAGAGACAGGGGTGATAGGAGCCTCTTTCATTCCAACGAGGAGACTCTTGGCAGGCCCTAGACAGCTTCAGGACGGGAGCTGGTCGCCAGAAAAGGCAAGGCTTGATTAGAAGCTTGGAACTCCCAGCCCCATTCCCCGTCCTCCTGGGAAAAGAGAGGGGCTGGAGATTCAGTTAATCAGCAATGGCCAATGATTCGATCAGTCATGCCTATGTAGTGAAACCTCCATAAAAACCCCTATAAGGACAGGGTTCAGAGAGCTTCTGAGTTGACCACATCCATGTGCCAGGAGGGGGCGGCCCCCAACTCCATGGAGACAGAGACCCCTGCACCTGGGACCCTTAACATGTCCTCTGTACCTCTTCAGCTGGCTGTTCATTTGTGTCCTTTATAAGAAATTGGTATGTTTAAACCAGTAAGGAAAGTGCCTTCCTGAACTCTGTGAGGCATTCTAGCAAATTGTCAAATCTGAGGAGGGGGGCTGTGAGAACCCCCAAATTTGCTGCCAAGTCAGATGGCAATGCAAGTAAGCTGGGGACCTGATCCTTGCTACTGGCATCTGAGGTGAGACCATCTCAGGGGACTAAGCCCTCAAACCCGTAGTGATAGACACTAACTCCGGGTAGGATCCTCAGAATTGAACTGGATGGTAGGACAGCCCAGTTGGTGTCCGAGAACTGGAGAAGTGGATAGCATCCAGAGGGAATAAACCTCTCAGATATTCTTCATGTTTTATAAAACTCTGGTACCCCCATAAAAATCGGGTACCCCCTGAACAACCTTGAAATGCTTTATGAATCACACCAAGATTAAATCGTGCTGTACTTGCTTCAGCAAATAATTATTTACACTCCAGGTATAGTTTGTAAACTATATTTTCTTATTTTATCCCATTCCCAGAACAAGTGCAGAAAAAGGCTTGTGTATTAGTTCCACAGGGCTGCTGTAACAAATCACCACTAGTTGGGTGGCTTAAATCAACAGAAATACGTGCTCTCAGAATTCTGGAGGCCAGAAGTACAAAATCAAGGTGTCAGGAGTTCCCAACTCCCTACAGAGGCTCCGGGGAGGAATCTGTTCTAGGCCTCTCAGCATCTGGTGGCAGTAGGCCCTCCTTGGCATTCTTTGGCTTGTGGCCACAGAGTGCGTTCTCTGTTCTACACCTGTCCTCACACCACCTTCTCTCTGTATCTCTGTCTTCTCCTCGTCTGTCTCTTATAAGGAAACTTATCACTGGATTTAGGGCCTACCCAGACAATCTAGGATGATGTCCTCATCTCAAAATTCTTCATTTAATTATACCTGCAAAGACCCTTTTTCCAAACAAGATAACATTCACACATTCCAGGGATTAGGATGTGAACATATCTTTTTAGAGGTCACCATTCAACCCCCTACACCTTCTCAGCCCTGGCCTCCTCCACCTCTCCAAAAACAGAAATTCCCTTTTGAAAAGAAATACATAGCAAAATTAATCTTGGGGGAGAATTAAGTTTAATATGACATATCATACATTCTGCAAACACAGACAAAATTTTATTCCTTGTGCATGAGAAAGCCAGTTGCAAGATACTACATCAGTTCAGTGATATTAAGTAGATATTTATAACATCTTGGTTCCTATAGACAGATGTTCCTTTGCAATCTAATCAGTCTTATAAGTTAAAAAGATTGAGCTGTACTGCCCAGTATGTTTTCAATATTGTTCAGTCATACATTTATTGTTATGAGTTTCCTTACATGTGCCAAATTCTAATACAAAGAAAATATTTATCTCTTTTAAAAGGTCACATACATCTGTACATTAGAGAATATAGTCTATTAATGCCTTTTTCATCACTGTTCTCTATGCACTTTATAGCTTTCATGTAACGTACTGGAAATATTCACAAGTAAATGAATTGCTAAATTACATATTAAATCATGTCTCCTTGTTCAGACTGAGTAGTGATAATTTAAACACACACACCAAAAAATAAAATTATGTATATGAAGAATTTCTAAAAGGTACTAAAGATTTACAAATCACTCTTCTTTCAGCATAAATCATCAGAAATATAAATGATTATGGCTCTCATGGGAAATAATAAAAAATATGCAGAAACATTTTACTCTTTATTTGTTTTATAAAAGAAAAACATCCCTCTGAGAACTGTATAAACATAACTACAGAAAAATAAACAGAGTTCCCTCTAATTTTGACAGCTTGCTACGTCTCCTCTGACCCATAATAGTTCTGAAACTATGTCATAGTCTCAATTTGGCCCAAAGAAGGAGAACAACGCTCTTTAGTTCATCTAAAGCAGTGTCTATTTTTTAATAAGCCAATAAGAGATACAGATTCATAAGTCATTTCTTCAGTAATGGAGAAAAAAATTCAGGTCAACGTGTCCTAGAAATATCATTTTTTTAAAGTGTAGTTGCCTTACAATATTATATTTCAGGTGTAGAACATAGGATTCAATATTTTTATAGATTATGCACCAAACTTATTAAAATATTATTGACTATATTCCTTGTGCTGTACCTTACATCCCTGTGACTTACTTATTTTATAATTGGTAGTTCATACCTCTTAATCCCCTTCATCTATTTCACCCGTAACTCCACCCCCAACCCCTGGCAGCCACTAGTTTGTTTTCTGTATCTGTGAATCTGTTTCTGTTTTGTTATAGTTATTCATTTGTTTCATTTTTTAGATTCAACATGTAAGTGATAACATGGAGTATTTGTCATTTTCTGTCTGACTTATTTTACTTAGCATAATACCCTCTAGGTCCATCCATGTTACTGCAAATAAAATTATGTTAATGAACGTGGAAGCTCTTACAGAAAATCTCTTTGCTTACAGGTTGTCCTTGCTGAGTAGCTATGCTTTCAGCAGGTAAAAATTAATAAATAAAGGTAGCCATATAAGTACAGACATAAAGTAACACATTGACAGTTAGCTGCTATAATTTAAGCCATGTATAGATTGAGCTGTAAGTGGCTCATGGCAGAACTTGGGTAATTCACTTGGGTCACCTTCGCGAACCATTCACACACATGGTTGCAACATCGATTCTGGGGAGTTGGAACAAGTGAACCTCCTGATTCTGCTGCATCAGTGGTAACTGTCTGAGCAGAGGCGTTTCCACACCCCTCATCATTCACATCACGTCAAACGCGGCACACCCAAGAGTATATGGCTTGCCTGCATCCTCTTACCTTCCTTTAGAGGAAGTAGCATCTCCTTGCAGTCGCCCAGGCTTTAACAGTTTGGGTTCATTTTTCCTTCTCCCTTCCCCTTCCTCCCTCACATGCAGCCCATCCTCAGCCTGGCTGGCTTCCAGGGGTCCCTGACATCAATACCTCCATCACTCACCGACGGCCCTCTCACTTCACTCACTCCTGACAACAGCGTTAAATTATGTCACTCTACATGCTCTCTCCTTTCTTCTATACCAGTCATGAATGTCTTTCCCTATGTTAATAATAAATAGCATACTGAGTACTTATATGAAGCACTGCTCTAAGCACTTTACATATATTAACTCATTTAATCTTGAGTAGGTTCTATAACTACTCTCCCATTTTACAGCTGAGGAAACTAAGGTACAGGCAGTTTAAGCAAGTGGCCCAGGGTCATGCAGATGATAAATGATGAAAGCAGGATTCAAACTAGGATTTTTTGGCTCCAGTGCCTCCTCTCAATTCTGAGGCCTTCCTGCCTCTCTGTCTTCCTCACCCCCATCCTAACTGTTCTTACTTCCAACACCCTGCAACCAACATGAACTACTAACCCAGTCAGGCCAGACTTCTCACTGCCCTGAAATGCACCGAACCCATTTCTGTCCCTATGTTTTCATACTGCTCTAAAAATGCCCTCCCTTCTGATTTCTGCTTATTCAAATCCTACCTATTCTTCAAAGTCAAATCGAGTCCCACCTCCTCCAAGCAGGCTTCCCTGATTGCTTAAGGTTTTATTTCATTCCCTCCAGTGTTACATCAGTCACAGGGTACATGATGAAAATTTAGGACTCAATTTTACACCTTCTTTGTTTCCCCAATATAGTTATTCATTCAACAAAAGAAAAAAATTTAAGACCCTAAAAATTCCACTGAAAGTTTGGATATTGGTCTAGAGGCTGAGGGTCCAGCTGTGAACAAGATGTGCGAGGCTCTCATGAGGCCTGCCTTTGGGGAAGGGGAACAAAAAAGACAATAAATAAATTAACAAAATATCAGCTCTCCAGCAAAGAGTGTTTCAAACAGATAGAAAACAAGAATGAGTTCAGCATAAAGAACAGAAAGAAGGATGGTGGGGCTGGGACCTAAGTGAGCTGGGGGGAAGTAGCACAAGATATTAATGACTTCTTTGATGATATCAGCAAAATTTTATATTATTTCCCCCCCACATGGCCTGGACTAACGCTGAGCACAGTGGAAGAATTTTAATACTACCAAACCATTTACAGATGTAGATTAAGGCCGGACCATACCGCTACAGCAAAAGAAGAGAATGCAATTACCTATCTAATTGAGGATAAGGAGATAACTAACCTAAGTAATTGGACCCAAAAGAATTAGAGTAACTCCCTGGGTACACTGATAAAATAGGATAAAGAATTGTTAAATTCCTCCTCCATGCCTCCTCAGACTACTAGTATATAAATAACAGAAGAACCATTATAGAAACATTCTAGTAATAAGCTAAGTTATGGTCAGCTAGCTGCCAGTTACACATCTCTGGTAGAAAACCTACAACTCACCAATTCAATCAACTACCATGAGCAGAACACTTCTGAAATGACTCTGCTCTGCAAAAAGCTTCTACAGCCTGCAAAATAGCCTGCATCGAAATAGGCTCTTGTAGATATTTGGAACCGTCCAAACTTTGAAGGGATTTTCTGGTTCACATAAAATAGGATTTTCTGGTTTACATTACAGACTTGCTCAACAATCTACATGTGTGACTGTATACAGGAAACTGACCTGTTGTGGATCATCAGTTCAAATGCAAGGGTGTTCATGTCTCGGGCCTAATTAGAGAATACATTCAAGGAAAAACAAACAGATAGAGAATCTGATTGCTGAGTGAGAGAGTGGTGGGGACGGAGAGCAGAGAAAAACACACAGAAAGCAAAAGCTCCCTGTCCTATAGCAAATGCAACTCCTTAAAAATGGACTCTTTATAAGTCAGAAAGAGAAAGATAAATACCATATGATAGCACTTATATGTGGAATCTCAAATATGACACAAATGAACCTACCTATGAAACAGACTCACAGACATAGAGAACAGACTTGTGGTTGCCAAGGGGGAGGGAGTGTGAGAGAGGGATGGAGTGGGCATTTGGGGTTAGCAGATGTAAACTATTATATATAGGATGGATAAACAACAAGGTCCTACTGTATAGCACAAAGAACTATATTCAATATCCTGAGATAAACCATAATGGAAAAGAATATAAAAAAGTATATATATGTATAACTGAATCACTTTGCTGTACAGCAGAAATTAACAAAATGTTATAAATCTACTATACTTCAATTTTTAAAAATGGACTCTTTAACCCAGATGTTTCTCTACAGTTTAGGGTCTAGACTCTACACTATTCAGGAAAAATGTACTGAATCTTCAATGAATGGAAAATACAAGAAGTCCTTGTATAATTCTAGGTTGGGAAAAATCAAATTCCTACATTGAGAGGGTGATCTTATTAAAACGTTAGAATGGAGAGAGCGCTTGTGTAAGCAGAATGGTTCTCATGATCCCATCTACACTGAAGCACTGATAGCTTGACTCCTCCCCAAAGACTTCTCCGATTAAACTAGCATCTTATTCAACATCTCCTGGGCATTTGGATGTTCGATGTATATTCTACTACACTTTGCTTTGCAACTGTTCTCAAATGGTTAATCTTCCTACCTAGACAATCAGCTTCTTAAGAGGTGGAAAGTTTGATTTCATTCTACAGTCATCCCTTGCTGGCTGCGCCTACCCTTGCCCTAAACTTTCCTAAAAGAGTACAAAGCTTTGCACATAGAGGTGGACTCTGTACAAGCTTAGAGTTAGAAATCTACTACAAAGGAAATCTAACCTGAATTATCTAGGGACTGAATGATCTGATTCCTTCCGTCCATTTGACCATTGTACTGCATTTTAGCTTTTCCACATGTTGGACATACAGAATCAAATTTACTCAAGTATACTACTAAACATCAATTTGTCATAGAAACCAATTTCACCAGACAAAAGCCAAGAAAAGCAGTTGTCCAAATAGCTCAGGGAAAAGAGAAACAATTATCTGGTTTTACCTGAATTACTTAGGTAGTAAAACAGGGCTTACAATGGAGATTTCAGGTTGGGGGCATTATTATAAAGTGCAAATGCATCCTCTGAAAGTAGATTTGTCATGTTCTTATAGAAAAATATTCAAGGAAAACCATTTCACCTTCAAAGTGGTATTTTCCACTACTATATAATAATTACAGTACAGAGTACTGTAATATAATAATTACAGTACAAAAAAGTAAATGAAATGCCCACAGTAACGCAGCCAGCACAGTGCCAATGTCAAGCTTGAGCCTCACTCTCCAGACTCAAGTTCAGCACCTACCCACCACCTTTCTCTGAACTTTTTTCCTAACCTTCCATCTCTCCTCCTTTCTGAAACAGAAGTCCTACCACCAGCTGATAGAAAATTTCAAAATAACAATGAACAAATCCCAAAGCTAGCCAGCTGGACTCACTAGCAGAGAAATATTTGGGGGGTGACTTCTCAGAGACAAGGGCAGAGCCATCAAAGAGGCGATGCAACAACTCCCAACTCAAATGTTTTCTCCTCCTTCATGTTTTACAGTCTGCCCTCGGTATCTTGCTCTTCTCTGAACATAAAGTAATTTTTAGCAAAGAGCGAGTTTGAGGAGAGAACAGCACACTCTTACAGGAGTTGTCCTTCGTGAACAAAAGTGAGGCTACTCATCAAGAAGACATGCATTTGGAGTGTTTTTTTTCAATATAACTGTATCTCCCTTTACATAATAAGGGATGTGCTCCTGGGGGGGGGGGGGGAAGGTCAACCAAATATTTGTAAAGAGAATTATATTTTCTCTCTTTCTTACATTACCATTGCAGAGCTCCCTTATCATCATTCTGGTTTAGCAGTGGAACTCCTCCCTGTATCCCCAAACCTGACAAGCAGTTCATTAATAAACAAAAATGTAAATGAAGTAAACTAGCTCCACTTTAAAGGAAATCTGTTACAAATCCTTCCTATGATTTCCTTTTTTGTGTATTGTGGTTAATGGTTCTTAACATTTTTAAAAGTAGGGTGAACATGCAGTGGAAGGCATAGGGCCACAGTGCATGTTAGATTGAGAGATATACACTTGACCCTTGAACAGAGCAGGGGTTAGGGGCCTCAACCCTCCACAGAGTTGAAAATCTGAGTATAACTTATGGTCAGCCCTCCATATCTGCAGTTCCACATCCTCGGATTCAAACGACCAAAGAGCGTGTAGTACTATAGTATTTACTATTGAAAACTATCCGTGTATAAGTGGACCTGTACAGTTCAACCTCATGTTGTTCAAGAGTCAATTGTAATTCCTGGTGCAGGATATGGCCTTGACACTGTTCCAGGTTTCCACGCAGAGCTCTCTGGCCACTCTCAAGTAGAATCCTGTCCTTGCCTTAAGGCACTAACTAAGCTAACTAACCTACGTCACTGTTACAGGAATTGAAAAATGTGTTCCCCAGTGGCTCTCTGCCTAACACAAGATTGAGAATTTAATTCACGATGGTAAAGGTTACCTGCAAGAGATAAACTTTTCAATGAATTATTACCTGGGTTCATTCAAAGCTCTAGGACTAGAATCCCACATATTTTAGCACCTTTTCTTAAAATATTCCATTTGTAAAAAATATATATATATATTCCATTTGTGTGGTCACCGACAGCCAAAGAGGAATAACAAACTTGGCCAATTAAATGAGCAGATTTCCATATCTGATCCCATACGTGAACATCAAAATAAACTTTAAGGGCTTCCATGGTGGCGCAGTGGTTGAGAGTCTGCCTGCCAATGCGGGGGACACGGGTTCAAGCCCTGGTCTGGGAGGATCCCACATGCCGCGGAGCAACTGGGCCCGTGAGCCACAACTACTGAGCCTGCGCGTCTGGAGCCTGTGCTCCGCAATAAGAGAGGCCGCGATAGTGAGAGGCCCGCGCACCGCGATGAAGAGTGGCCCCCGCTTGCCGCAAGTGGAGAAAGCCCTCGCACAGAGACGAAGACCCAACACAGCCAAAATAAATAAATAAATAAATATTAAAAATAAATAAATAAATAAATAAACTTTAAATAAATGAAAAAGGCTTAAATTTTAAACTACATCTTCCAGGAGGTCTGGGTTAAGGGAAGTGACAGACCCAAGGTCACAAAGTCATTGACAGGGCATCCACGCCCGCCTAGGAAATACTGCAGCATCAGAACGCTGTTCCCATTTGCTGGCTAGGATGGAATGTGGCATCTGATTGATCTCAATTGGATGAGATATGAGTTCTTTATCCAAAAGACACCAAAATAGGTCAGCAGATATTACTCAAAACAGATCCAGACTCGTAAATCGGTAGACACTAGCTGGGTCAAAGAGAACGGTTGAGTTTTGGAATAAGTCACTTGATACAAAGCCTGGCTGACTGCAGAAATCTATAGAAGACTTCCCCTGCCAATCAACAAAAGGAAGAGGTGTAAACAGAACTTTCAATATTTTTTATTTTTTAAATGAAAAATATACTAACACATCACTACTAATACTAAAGCTCTGTCACACATATTCTAAAGCATCCTAAATACAGCAGGTTCTCAGAGAAATCCTACGAGCAGCCCAGCGGGTCTTAAGCATCAAGACAGACTCGGATGAATTTTTAGAGCCCTGTTTGCAGTTCTTCCCAACGCACTAGCACCCCCCTCCCCCCAAAAAAGTCCTAAATTGTTCTGCTGCACTTTTCCAGGTGCAGCCTCTGGGTTCCGAGGGGCTGGGGGCGAGGCCTGCGGGAGCGACTGCTGGACGAGGGGGAGCGGACGCCGGCCAAGAGTAGGAACCCTCTCTCCCAGGAGGGTGCCGGGTCTACGTGCTGCAGGGTAGCCCCGCCGCCAGGACTCCCCGCGCTCCCTCCGCAGGATCCCTCTGCAGGCTAGCCTCGTCCCGGCGCGACCGCCTCCCGCACAGGGGGAAATGCCCTGCTTTCGGTCTTTCCAAAACCGGACGGTCTGCTCCTGTCCCGAAAATGGGGACGGGGAGAGGGGGCTGCACGCCCTCCCTGCCCGAGGTCCCTGCATCCTTCCTTCTCGCCGCCTCTCTCCTGGCCTCTCCCGCAGAGGCGGCCCGCCCTGCAGAGCTCCCCACAGCCCCCGAGTCGCCGGCACCGCAACCCCAGCCGCCCGCCGCGCTCACCTTGGCCCGCGCCCGCGCTGGTGGCGGTAGAGTTCCCGCAGCCCATCGCGCCGCCGTCCGGGGAAGCCGCGCTCGGAAGCTGGCAGCCGCAGATCCTGGGGGCGGAGATGGAGGCGGAGGGCGTCGCGCCCCTAGCGGGAGGCCGGCGGGAAACGCGCTGGGCGGAGGGGCGCGCGGGGACCGCCCCCTCCAGCTACCGACAGGCGCAAACCTGGGCGCCGCAGGCTTGGGCGGGCCGGGACGGAAACCACCGGGCAACCCTCGCCCCCGCCCCGCCCGGCTCTGGGACCCAGCAGGACCCACCCGTCACCTGGGCAACCGCGGCGCCGGCCAATCCGCAGCCTCCTGCGGGCTCCCCGGCTGGGCATTGGTCGTCGTTAAGAGGGGGCGGGAGTTTAAAGTAGGTTTGGGGCGAGGGCGGGGCCGAGGGGCGGGGCCGGTGCGGGCTGGAGGGTGAGGCTGGGCGGCGGAGGATGCCCACCTGCCTGCCTTCCACATCCTCTTTGCCTTTTCTTCCTTTTCGCCACTTCCCCTCCCTGCTCCAGGATGTGGGGAGGAGAGGAAGTGTCAGGGAACAGGTGTTTTGAGCACAGTGGGCGCCCAAAATATGTTACAGACCGGCCAACACCGAAATCCATTTCTACTCTAACAGAAAACCAATGCAACTCTGTTCCCCCATCCACAGTTGCAACATAAGTCTTCCCCATGTTGGTCATATTAACCTGCTCGACTTTAAAATGAATATCTGCCACAACTGTGATGACCTGGATCCAGAACCTTGAGGCAGGAGATGGATAGGCCCCAGGCTGAGCAGCTGGAATCTGTCCCCTGTGGACGGATACTCCAAGATAAAGATAATGGCAGGAGCAAAGAGGTGCTGAGTCCTGCTTGGATAGAAGATAAAGAGACCACATATTTCTCTTTTTTTTTTTTTGAATTTTATTTTATATATTTTTTTATACAGCAGGTTCTTATTAATTATCCATTTTATACATATTAGTGTATATATGTCAATCGCAATCTCCCAATTCATCACACCACCACCCCCACCCCCCGCTACTTTCCCCCCTTGGTGTCCATACGTTTGTTCTCTACATCTGTGTCTCCATTTCTGCCCTGCAAACCGGTTCATCTGTACCATTTTTCTAGGTTCCACATATATGCGTCAATATACGATATTTGTTTTTCTCTTTCTCACTTACCTCACTCTGTATGACAGTCTCTAGATCCATCCACGTCTCAACAAATGACCCAATTTCGTTCCGTTTTATGGCTGAGTCATATTCCATTGTATATGTGTACCACATCTTTCTCCATACGTCTGTCGATGGGCATTTAGGTTGCTTCCGTGACCTGGCTATTGTAAATAGTGCTACAATGAACATTGGGGTGCATGTGCCTTTTTGAATTATGGTTTTCTCTGGGTATATGCCCAGTAGTGGGATTCCTGGATCATATGGTAATTCTATTTTTAGTTTTTTAAGGAACCTCCATACTGTTCTCCATAATGGCTGTATCAGTTTACATTCCCACCAACAGTGCAAGAGGGTTCCCTTTTCTCCACACCCTCTCCAGCATTTGTTGTTTGTAGATTTTCTGATGAAGCCCATTCTAACTGGTGTGAGGTGATACCTCATTGTAGTTTTGATTTGCATTTCTCTAATAATTAGTGACGTTGAGCAGCTTTTCATGTGCTTCTTGGCCATCAGTATGTCTTCTTTGGAGAAACGTCTATTTAGGTCCTCTTCCCATTGTTGGATTGGGTTGTTTTTTCTTTTAATATTGAGCTGCATGAGCTGTTTATATATTTTGGAGATTAATCCTTTGTCCGTTGATTCATCTGCAAATATTTTCTCCCATTCTGAGGGCTGTCTTTTCATCTTGTTTATGGCTTCCTTTGCTGTGCAAAAGCTTTGAAGTTTCATTAGGTCCCATTTGTTTATTTTTCTTTTTATTTCCATTACTCTAGGAGGTGGATCAAAAAAGATCTTGCTGTGATTTACGTCAAGGAGTGTTCTTCCTATGTTTTCCTCTAAGAGTTTTATAGTGTCCAGTCTTACATTTAGGTCTCAAATCCATTTTGAATTTATTTTTGTGTATGGTGTTAGGGAGTGTTCTAATTTCATTCTTTTACATGTGGCTGTCCAGTTTTCCCCGCACCACTTATTGAAGAGACTGCCTTTTCTCCATTATGTATCCTTGCCTACTCTGTCACAGATTAGTTGACGATAGGTGCTTGGATTTATCTCTGGGCTTTCTATCTTGTTCCGTTGATCTATATTTCTGTTTTTGTGCTAGTACCATATTGACTTGATTACTGTAGTTTGTAGTATAGTCTGAAGTCAGGGAGTCTGATTCCTCCAGCTCCATTTTTTTCCCTCAAGACTGCTTTGGCTATTCGAGGTCTTTTGTGTCTCCATACAAATTTTAAGATTTTTTTGTTCTAGTCCTGTAAAAAATGCCATTGGTAATTTGATAGGTATTGCATTGAATCTGTAGATTGCTTTGGGTAGTATAGTCATTTTCACAATATTGATTCTTCCAATCCAAGAACATGGTATATCTCTCCATCTGTTTGTGTCATCTTTAATTTCTTTCATCAGTGCCTTATAGTTTTCAGCATACAGGTCTTTTGTCTCCCTAGGTAGGTTTATTCCTAGGTATTTTATTCTTTTTGTTGCAGTGGTAAATGGGAGTGTTTCCTTAATTTCTCTTTCAGATTTTTATTCATCAGTGTATAGGAATGCAAGAGATTTCTGTGCATTAATTTTGTATCCTGCTACTTTACCAAATTCATTGATTAGTTCTAGTAGTTTTCTGGTAGAGTCTTTAGGATTCTCTATGTATAGTATCATGTCATCTGCAAACAGTGACAGTTTTACTTCTTATTTTCCCATTTATATTCCTTTTATTTCTTTTTCTTCTCTGATTTCTGTGGCTAGGACTTCCAAAACTATATGTTGATAATAGTGGTGAGAGTGGACATCCTTGTCTTGTTCCTGATCTTACAGGAAATGCTTTCAGTTTTTCACCATTGAGAATGATGTTTGCTGTGGGTTTTTCATATATGGCCTTTATTATGTTGAGTTAGGTTCCCTCGGTGCCCACTTTCTGGAGAGTTTTTATCATAAATGGGTGTTGAATTTTGTCAAAAGCTTTGTCTGCATCTATTAAGATGATCATATGGTTTTTATTCTTCAATTTGTTAATATGATGTATCACATTGATTGATTTGCATATATTGAAGAATCCTTGCATCCTGGGATAAATCCCACTTGATCATGGTGTATGATCCTTTTAATGTGTAGCTGGATTCTGTTTGCTAGTATTGTGTTGAGGATTTTTGCATCTATATTCGTCAGTGATATTGGTCTGTAATTTTCTTTTTTTGTAGTATCTTTGTCTGGTTTTGGTATGAGGGTGATGATGGCCTCATAGAATGCGTTTGGGAGTGTTCCTTCCTCTGCAATTTTTTGGGAGAGTTTGAGAAGGATTGGTGTTAGCTCTTCTCTAAATGTTTGAAGGAATTCACTTGTGAAGCCATCTGGTCCTGGACTTTTGTTTGTTGGGAGATTTTTTTTTTTTTTTTAAAGGATTTTCTTATTTATTTATTTATTTATTTATTTATTTATTTATTTATTTTTGGCTGTGTTGGGTCTTCGGTTCGTGCGAGGGCTTTCTCCAGTTGCGGCAAGCGGGGGCCACTCTTCATCGCGGTGCGGGGACCGCTCTTCATCGCGGTGCGCGGGCCTTTCTCTATCGCGGCCCCCCCCGTCGCGGGGCACAGGCTCCAGACGCGCAGGCTCAGCAATCGTGGCTCACGGGCCCAGCTGCTCCGCGGCACGCGGGATCTTCCCAGACCAGGGCTCGAACCCGTGTCCCCTGCATTAGCAGGCAGACTCTCAACCACTGCGCCACCAGGGAAGCCCCTGTTGGGAGATTTTTAATCACAGTTTCAATTTCATTACTTGTGATTGGTCTGTTCATATTTTCTATTTCTTCCTGGTTCAGTCTTGGAAGGTTATACCTCCCCTAAGAATTTGTTCATTTCTTCCAGGTTGTCCGTTTTATTGGCATAGAGTTGCTTGTAGTAGTCTCTTAGGATGCTTTGTATTTCTGCAGTGTCTGTTGTAACTTCTCCTTTTTCATTTCTAATTTTATTGATTTGAGTCCTCTCCCTCTTTTTTGTGATGAGTCTGGCTAATGGTTTATCAATTTTGTTTATTTTCTCAAAGAACCAGCTTTTAGTTTTATTGATCTTTGCTATTGTTTTCTTTGTTTCTATTTCATTTATTTCTGCTCTGGTCTTTATGATTTCTTTCCTTCTGCTAACTTTGGGTTTTGTTTGTTCTTCTTTCTCTAGTTCCTTTAGGTGCAATGTTCGATTGTTTATTTGAGATTTTTCTTGTTTCTTGAGGTAGGCTTGTATTGCTATAAACTTCCCTCTTAGAACTGCTTTTGCTGCATCCCATAGGTTTTGGATCATCGTGTTTTTGTTGTCATTTGTCTCTAGGTATTTTTTTATTTCTTCAGTGATCTCTTGGTTATTTAGTAATGTATTATTTAGCCTCCATGTGTTTGTGTTTTTTATGTTTTTTTCCCTGTAATTGATTTCTAATCTCATAGCATTGTGGTCAGAAAAGATGCTTGATATGATTTCAATATTCTTAAATTTACTGAGACTTGATTTGTGACCCAAGATGTGATCTATCCTGGAGAATGTTCCATGTGCACTTGAGAAGAAAGTGTAATCTGCTGTTTTTGGATGGACTGTCCTATAAATATCAATTAAATCTATCTGGTCCATTGTGTCATTTAAAGCTTGTGTTTCCTTATTAGTTTTCTGTTTGAATGATCTGTCCATTGGTGTAAGTAAGGTGTTAAAGTCCCGCACTATTATTGTGTTACTGTCGATTTCCTCTTTTATAGCTGTTAGCAGTTGCCTTATGTATTGAGGTGCTCCTATGTTGGGTGCATATATATTTATACTTGTTATATCTTCTTCTTGGATTGATCCCTTGATCATTATGTAGTGTCCTTCCTTGTCTCTTGTAACATTTTTTATTTTAAAGTCTATTTTATCTGATATGAGTATTGCTACTCCAGCTTTCTTTTGATTTCCATTTGCATGGAATATCTTTTTCCATCCTCTCACTTTCAGTCTGTATGTGTCCCTAGGTCTGAAGTGGGTCTCTTGTAGACAGCATATATATGGGTCTTGTTTTTGTATCCATTCAGCAAGCCTGTGTCTTTTGGTTGGAGCATTTAATCCATTCACGTTTAAGGTAATTAACGATATGTATGTTCCTATGACCACTTTCTTAATTGTTTTGGGTTTGTTTTTGTAGGTCCTTTTGTTCTCTTGTGTTTCCCACTTAGAGAAGTTCCTTTAGCATTTGTTGTAGAGCTGGTTTGGTGGTGCTGAATTCTCTTAGCTTTTGCTTGTCTCTGAAGCTTTTGATTTCTCCATTGAATCTGAATGAGATCCTTGCCGGGTAATCTTGGTTGTAGTTTCTTCCCTTTCATCACTTTAAATATGTCGTGCCACTCCCTTCTAGCTTGCAGAGTTTCTTCTGAGAAATCAGCTGTCAGCCTTCTGTGAGTTCCCTTGTACGTTATTTGTCGTTTTTCCCTGCTGCTTCCAATAATTTTTCTTTGTCTTTAATTTTTGCCACTTTGATTACTATGTGTCTCGGCATGTTTCTCCTTGTGTTTATCCTGTATGGGACTCTCTGTGCTTCCTGGACTTGGGTGGCTATTTCCTTTCCCATGTTAGGGAAGTTTTCAACTATAATCTCTTCAAAGATTTTCTCGGGTCCTTTCTCTCTCTCTTCTCCTTCTGGGACCCCTATAATGTGAATGTTGTTACGTTTAATGTTGTCCCGGAGGTCTCTTAGGCTGTCTTAATTTCTTTTCATTCTTTTTTCTTTATTCTGTTCTGCAGCAGTGAATTTCACCATTCTCTCTTCCAGATCACTTATCCGTTCTTCTGCCTCAGTTATTCTGCTATTGATTCCTTCTAGTGTAGTTTTCATTTCAGTTATTGTATTGTTCATTTCTGTTTGTTTGTTCTTTAATTCTTCTAGGTCTTTGTTAAACATTTCTTTTATCTTCTCGATCTCTGCCTCCATTCTTTTTCTGAGGTCCTGGATCATCTTCACTATCATTATTCTGAATTCTTTTTCTGGAAGGTTTCCTATCTCCACTTCATTTAGTTGTTTTTCTGGGGTTTTATCTTGTTCCTTCATCTGGTACATAGCCCTCTGCCTTTTCATCTTGTCTGTCTTTCTGTGAATGTGGTTTTTGTTCCACAGGCTGCAGGATTGTAATTCTTCTTGCTTCTGCTGTCTGCCCTCTGGTCTATTTCTCATTCTTGAGGTCAAGAAGACCTCCCAAACTACACACAGCAGAAAGTTTCCTCAGAGGTCAGAGAAGGGAGGGGACACTAGACCATAGTATGCTCTGTCAACTACACTTTCTCTGAGCCCACCCATGCGTGTCTATGCACATGTACTTTTTTCCTCCTAATAAATGCTTTACTTGTTTCACTACTTTCCATCTTTTGGTTGAAATTCCTTTCTCCAAAGCAGACGATCCAGGGCCTTGTCACTAGCCACTGGCCCTCATGGTCTAGTGGCTAGGATTTGGGGCTCTCACTGCCATGGCCTGGCTTCAATCTCTGGTCAGGGAACTGAGATCCTGCTTCAAGCCACTGCAGGCCAAGGCCACCTGAGATCAACCTGAACTCTGATTTAATGACAGAACTCCGAATTTATGTGACATCTTTCAACCTAATAGTTGGGCAAGTATTACTGAAGTCAGACTGTCTGAGTTAAAATCCCTGCTCTGACGCTTAATAGCTGTGTTACTTCAACAAAATTACTTAACTCACAACTTATCAGTTGTTTTACCCGTAAAACAGCAATAATAATTCTGATACATGCAAAGCACCTAACACAGTGCTTGACCCTAAATAAATGCCAGCTCTTCTTTTTATAAACCTATTAGAAATGAGCACTATTTCCCTGAAAGTAAGGACTATCTTGTTTATCAACATGTCCTCCTGGCTCATAGGACAGACTCAATAAATGTTGTGTGAGATGAATTCAAGCCAGGAATTAAATCTCCATTTTAAATCCATTTAATATTTATAGAGAATATAGCCTGTGCCAAGTCCTTTGTTAAAATTACGTTCCAGGGATACTAACATGTAGGAGACAGTCTAACCAGGCAGACAGATTATAAACAAATTAATTACAATATAGCAGGGATGCTAACAGAGGAATACAGGGAATCCAGGGGATGCTGGGATACTGGTACAAAGACTTTCCTAAAAGCATACAGCTGTGTTTAGATGAAACCTTGAACTAGAACCAAGGCCCTGGTGGATGGTTGAACATGATCTTTGGGACAATGGTGAGGAATGGGTAGTCCTATCATTCAGGATACAAAAGATACACCATGCTCCATTTGAAAATTAGGTATAGCTGGGCTCATGCTGAGATGGTAATTAACTCTTGGGCAAATAGGGCATTTTTGAGTTGTTTGCCATCTTAAAAGTGCTGCTTCTCTACCTTGGCCTCCACCATCTTGGTTCAGTGGCTACCCCCATACAAATACAGAATTGATGAGGGAGAAAGGGGGGAATTATCAAACAGCCAAAAGAAACACTCTTGCTTATTTCTTCACTGTATGACACTGGAGCCCTAGAACACTCATAAGAAAGAGAAAAACAGACCCTGACATTCAGAAAATGGTCTGACATTCACAGCTAGGTCTTCATGTTCTCCTATTAAAGACAATTGCACAGAACACCAGTATCAGAGATGGTGGCTCAATAACTCTGAGGAGGGCTTCCCTGGTGGTGCAGTGGTTGAGAATCTGCCTGCCAATGCAGGGGACATGGGTTCGAGCCCTGGTCTGGGAGGATCCCACATGCCACGGAGCGACTGGGCCCATGAGCCACAATTACTGAGCCTGCGCGTCTGGAGCCTGTGCTCCCAACAAGAGAGGCCGCGATAGTGAGAGGCCCGCGCATCGCGATGAAGAGTGGCCCCCACTTGCCACAACTAGAGAAAACCCTCGCACAGAAACGAAGACCCAACACACCCAAAAATAAATTAATTAATTAATTAATTAAAAAAAAAAAAAAAACTCTGAGGAAGTAGACCAAAAGTAAGACCACTCAGTTATCTTGTCTGAATATGACAAAAACAAAGTCACTGGCAAAACAAAAAACACCACCCAATCCTGACTAATACAAATTATTGCTACTTTTTTTTTTTTTACCAGTTATAATTTTAGCACTATTCCAGTCTTCCTGCCTTGTAGGTGAGATTCATTAAGGATATCCTGTCATAGAACTGTCCATGCTTCCCGACAACATCCAATCCAGAAAAAAAAGTGCTGCTTCCTTAAACCCCAACCAAAATCACCTAACTTGAACCAGATCTTTTAAGTCCTTTTCTAACACTCTGTTACTGAGATGCCTCATGGTTCCCCATGGTGTGCATTCTCTGTCACTATGATGAGCAATAAACCCAATTTGTTCAACTACCAGGATGTTCCTGGAGTTCTCTGACTGGAGGACATTGACCCTTGTAAGTCATACATACTCTGCCTTATAAGGTTATAGAGTGTGCTATCTGCCTATTCTTTGGACAAACACTATTGGATGTCTCATTTGTGCCAGCCACTCTTCTAAATGCTTGACATACAGCAGTGAACAAGGCATAGAGGAAAAATCTAATGCAAGGAGACAGATCAAAATCAAATACAAAATAATTTCAGATACTCCAAGTGCAATGGGAAAAAAAATAAAGCAGCATACTGGAATAGGTTCCTAAGAGGGAGGTCTGTGTTAGGTTGGATGGTCAAGGAAGGCCCCTCTGAGGAAGGGCTATTTTAGCTGAGGTCTGATTGATGAGAAGAAATTAGACATGTGAAGACCAAGGAAAGAGCATTCCAGGTAGAAGGAAAGTGACGTGCAAGAGTCCTGAGGCAGGAACAAGCTGGGTATGTTTCATAAATGAAAAAAAGGCCAGGATGGCTAAGCTAGAGCAGAAATGGAGGGGGTTCACTGAAGAGGTAGGCCAAATTGCACTGGGTAGGATGGGTTTTGGAAGAAGTTAAGATTTTATTCGAAGGGTAATGCAAAATCATTGGATGATAAGTTCCTAATAAAATGTCAGGCATACAGTAAGTGCCCCATGTTAGTCAGTCCTCTCCCTAACATGGAGTGAAAGAATAAGTCTAGTGTCTCCTTTTTCCTTTTTAGGAACTTATTTTATTTCGTGGACAATGGCTAACTGCATTTGGATGTTTTCGAAAAACAATGAGTCAAAAGAAAATCATTAATACATGCCTCATTTCCTGACTGGGCAATTTTAGCTTCTCTCTCTGTGCCAGTTTTAAATCACACCATTTAGCTGTTGCTTTCGTTCTTCAAACAAGAACTGATGTGGTGTGAAAGAGAGAGAAAAGGCATGTGACTGAAATGGATCCGACAAGAAAGAGCAAACAAGGTGCAGGAGAACATGGAGCTCAGTCAGTCTCAGTTTTCATGGTTTGTCTTCCGTAAAGGACTCTCCACAAAAAGTTGGACAACCTGAGTTTTATTTTTGTTTTTCTCTTTTTCCCTGTTGACAGGCTGCAAGATGGCTGTCTCAGCTCTGAGTAGCTCAACCACACATGACAATACTCAGTAACAAAGAGGGAGCTTTCCCCCCTTCATATTCCTTTCTAAAGCCAGGAGGCACCCAGAGAACTTCCTCTCCCATTTCATTGGCCAGGATCAGATCACATGCCCCTTCCTGATCCAGCCACTGGGAAGATAAATAGGACATGTATAATTGGCTCTGGTAAGTTACAGTTTGCCCCGGTCATGACAGGAAGTACAGGATAGACACCTGAACAAAATTAGGGCTCTGCTGGCAAAAAAAAGGAGGAATAATTAATAGCTGCTTAAATCAGTAGTTGTGATAGATATTACAAATGTGCCCCAATATCTAGTTGTCTTCTGGATGAGGTGTCCCACCCCCTTGAAGATGGGCACAGACATGTTATTAGCTTTAGCCAATGAAATATGAGTAAAGTAAAATATGACTTAGAGACTCCATGAGTTCTGGTCTCCTGGGAGTTAGGAGTTAGGAGAGCAAGAGATTTATTACAGGAAACACCTGAAAGATACAGGGAAGAGGGATCAGAAGTAGGCAGGGAAAGCCTTTCAGGCTGCATTGCAGGTCTGTCACCCACAGGGAGGATAAGAAGAGAGGTCTATAAGGAGGACTGGGTAGGAAGAAGCCCAGACTGTGGTGCAGCTTCGAGAAAGTCTTAGCCAAGGCAGCAGAACTTCAAGTGCAGACTGCCTGTAAGGGTGGTTCCCTGCTGGGCAGAGATGGCCAGACCCTAGTATCCCAGCCAGGCTGCAAGCTGCCCAGAGTGATCTTGACCTCAGCTTGACTACAGCAGCAGATCCCGAAGATGCCAATAGCTGGGGACTGTCAGCGAGCTTCACCCCTCACAGCTGGTTCTCTCTTGAAGGGAAATCTGAGCAGCACATCTCCAAGCCTGCCACGCATGCCGCGCGTGAATCTTGATTGCAAGTGCTAGATTCTCCAGCTGTGAGGACCCTAGAGGCACATGTGGAGGAGTTTCATCCTCCAACAGCCTGGAACCCTAAGTCACTGCATCAGGCAGGTCCCCACCCAAACCCCCACACGGGACCTGCAGCATGAGCAAGAAAGACACTTCTGCTGTGTTTAAGCCACTGAGATGTTAGGGTTATCATAATATACCAATAGGTATATCATAACATACCATATCATATCAAAGCAGAGCATAGCATTTCATAACGTATCATAACACAGATACAGCAACGAAACCTGTGTTTGGTACAATATACATTTTCAAATGTATGAGCATAAAGTTGACCACAGTATTTTTCTTGGATTTTGATCACTTTTATATCCGTGGGTGTGCTCCCTTTTGCTGTCCCACAGTGTTTATTTGCACTTTCTTTTCTTTCTTGATTAGTCTTGCTCTAGATTTGTCCATTTTATTGGAGCTTCAGAGTCCACTTTTAATTTTTTTACCATCTCTTTTTTTGTTTTGTTTTCATTTATTTCCAGCCTTTATCTTTATTATTTTCTTCTTTCTAATCTCTGAGTTTACTTTGTTATTTTTACAACTTCTTGAGTTAATCACCAAACTCATTTCAATAGTTCTTCTAAATATTGCTTATGCTGCATCCCAAAAGTTTTGATATTTCATATTTTCACCATTGTTCAGTTGTATTTTGTAACTTCCATTACCTATTAATCCGTGAATCACTGAGAACGTTTTTGTTTCCAAATGAATTTCTTTTTTAAGTGCATTAACATTTTTACTACTGATTTTAATTTGTCTTGGAAAGAATTATCACTATGAAAATGTTGGTTTGAAATATATTGGGACTTCCCTTTTCATTCTCCATGTTTAATATTTGGACATTTTCAAAACATTTTCATATGGCATGTGTTGCTTATTCAGCCTATAAGTGACATTTTTTAACAGACAACATTGAATATATGTATCTCGCACCTCTCTGATTAAACCGTTAGCTCCTTGAGGACAGAGATGTGTCTTCCATTTTTTGTTTCCTTTAGTGCACTATGAGAGCAGGTAAAATGTCTTTGTGTGAGTGTAAATGGACAGGGGTGAGGGAGAGAGAAAGAGAATCATTCACTGTAAAAACGTTTTTAGCCCAAATGCCATTATTAATCTAGGACTGGTTTTTCCAGAGAACTTACATCATCGTTCTGAAAACAATAATAATGAATTTTTGAGCACTTACTGTGGGTCAGGCACAATGACAACTACTTTGCATGAATTATCTCATTTAATCCTCAAGGGGATTAAATTAAAATTCTAAGGAGTAGATTCTGTTGGGTGGTTCACAGACTTACTAGGAAGATTGGGAAGAGACCTGGGAAGCAGTCAGAAGGCAAGGGAGACTGAGCGATGGGGACATTGCAACCACGGTGTGCTGTGCCTGTCCACAAGTGCCACTATACCTGCCACCAGTGGCACTATATTTGCCTCTGTCTCTATCCACCACTGCTGCTATCACAAACCCAACCCCACCCTCACTTAATTACGTGCCACTCTGCGGCAAGGTTCAAAGCCCCAGGAGGAAAAATCCAAAATGAAATGCTATGTAAGGTCAGAGAGAAAAAGAAGCTGTCTCCCTTCCATCGAGAGAGGAAAAGGGGAGCTCTGCCTCCCATCGTGACTTAGTAGGTGATTTCCCCCAAACCTGAGAGAGGGTTCATTTTCTGAGTAGTTTTAAAAGGCATTTATCTACTATAACATGGACAGCGTTTGACTTAAGAACACTGATTCCGATGCTCTCATCTGAGAGTGAGGAAACTCAGCAAAGAGGTCTATTCACCATTGCTCCGTTAGATAGCAGAGCAAGAACTTGACGCCCCCCACCCTCCATCTCCAGACTATACTGTCCTGCCTCTTTCATCCTTAAAGATACACTGGACCACTGACAACCCTCTGACTGTTCTCTTCCCTTGCAGATATTATTCTTCCTTTGGTAGACAAGAGATTGAGGGGTGTGAATCTTTGAACCTCAAATAACCATCAGATTTGGCAGGCAGCTTTGGCTCTGAAAACCTAGAACATCAGTTAGAACTCAGAGTTCCTGGCTGCAGAGGCAGTGTTGGCAGGTACTTAGCAGGAGCCCCCATCATGGGTAGAAGAGGACAGTCGTGTCTTTCCCTGGTGACCGGCCACAGGCACATCTCCCTGGAGCTGAAGTTTGGCCTCAGTGGCTGCCACACCATCGGCCTCCCAGCTTCCAGGGCATTCTGACCTCTCTTGTTCCCCGATTCCCTCCCTTTCTCCCTCAGATCAGCCAAGAGCCAACCCAAGCTTCCAAAATGAACTTTACCAGGAAATCAAGAGACAGCAGCACCCACACCATAATTTTTTCAATATAGAGAAGGGTAAATTTACACATCTCATCCTAACTAGATAACCAAGTATTGAAAAATACATCTTCCCAGGCCAGAGTCCATTTCCCTCCCACTCCTCCTCTGGTGTCCACGCTCCTTGGCTGGAGTAGTTGAAACAGAAATTCCCCTCTCTTCCACAGTCCTAATGCATCACATAGCATGCCCAGATGAAGACTGCTTCCACATGCCCCTACTGCCCACCAGCCCTCTCACCCTTTGGGTGAAATTTGACAAAAGCAAACCAGGAAAGCATTGCCTCATGGAACTGAAAAGTACATAAGCAAAGACTACTTCAGCTGTGTTTTGACAAGATACCAAAAGTCATCAGGACTCAGCTTCACACCATCTCTCAGCTCGGTCCCATTCTCAGGTCCCACTCAGTGGCCCCTGGTAGGATCAGACTCTCCACATCATGGTGGCCAAGACAGCTGCATGAGATCCTCATGTGTGCTCAAGTTCAAGGCCAACGAGAAAATTCATGCATCTTTTCTGGTAATTCCTGCTCAATTCCCAATTGTCACTCTGACTGAGCCATCTTTGCATCACATGCTCATCCAGGAAAGAGTCATTGAGGACAAGAGGGTGTGGCAATTTGATTGGCCAGACTTACTTCACCCAGTCGCTCCGCCCAGACTGCAGGGACTAGGCCTGAGGGCCGGGAAGAGCAGACCTTAGTCAGGCACCAAGGTGGGCTCCCCTTCCCTTTTCATTCCTTGCACTAAAGAGAGCCTTTTCAAGGGACTTCTCTGGTGGTCTAGTGGTTAAGACTCCGCCCTTCCAATGCAGGGGGCGCGGGTTCCATCCCTGGTCAGGGAACTAAAATCCCTGCATGCCTCATGGTGTGGCCTAAAAAAGAAAAAAAACAAAACAGAGTGCCTTTTCAGAATGTAAATCCGATCAAATCACCCCTTTCCCATCTTAGAATCTTCAATAGCTGCCCATCACTCTTATGATAAAAAACAAAAGTCCTAGACTTGGCCTCCAAGGCCAGTCTTGGTCTGACCTCCATCCCCCTCTCCTCCTGCTATGCTCCTCTTATCCCCTTCTTGGGTTTCTCTTTGTGTCCCTCCCACCACTACGCGTTTGCACTAGCTGTTCCCTTTGCCTGGAATGCTCTTTTTCTCTCCTCTTTGCCTAATTAATTCCTAGTTAGCCTTCAAACTTTACTCAAGTGTTACTTCTTCAGAGAAGCCTGGTCTCACCTCCCTGACAGGGTTAAGTTTCCCTGTTACAGAGCCTCTTTGTCCTCAAAGCACTTGTCACAGTTGCAGGTTTAGGTTTCTGTGTGACTCTTAGCTTAACCTCTGTGTCTCCTATGAGGCTATCTATTCATTAGCACAGAGATCAGGCTTGGTTTGGCTTCATCATTGTTTCTCCAGCACTATACTCAGTGCTTAGACCAAAGTAGGGACTCAGGAATATATGTGAGCATCTATCCATGCCACTGTAGGGCTGACCTAGAGCAGCTGACAGACAAAAAAACAAAATAAAACAAAACAACAACAACAAAAACCCACAAATAGATGTCCCCAAATCATCAGCTGAGGTAAGTGCAATGAAGAGATTCAGCCTCACAACAGGCTGAGATCAAATACACAAGTGGAGGAGCTCCTTACATGGTGATGGTGACTTTTAAGGTGACATCTGAGGGTAGGATGGAGCTAGGCTCTTAGAGCTTCTTGGCTATGTGTTTCATCAGCTATGACAACCTCAGGACTCCAAGACTTGGGGCTTAGAACCAAGGAACAGGCGGGGCCCCAAGAGTGGAGAGGAAAATGTGCTGAGCAAATTTCCTGGGATTTCAGAGCAAGAAAGGATCCCAGGAATTGTGGTCCAATGCCCTGCCATCAAGCCTCTGGGGCGACCCCATTTTAGAGCTCACACGATGTATCTACTTCTTTTTCTCTAGGTTAACATCTAATTACTTGGCCATTTTTAAAGGAAGGGACTGGGGCAGAGACCAAAAATAGGTATGTGATTTCAATCTCCTTGTAAAGCACCCATTTTCCTCACCAAGCATCATTGCCAGCCCTCACAGTTTGAAGTTATTACATTTTTTAAATTGACCTACAATACACATAACATAAATAAAGCATTTTCAACTATACTACAATTCAGCGGCATTTAATCTTCATAATGTTTTGCAGCCATCACCACTATCTAAGTCCAACCATTTTCATTATCTCAAAAGGAAACCTTGCACCCGTGAAGTGGTCACTCCCCATCTCCCACCTTTATTCCCAGCCCCTGGCAACCACTCATCTGCTTTCCATCTCTGTGGATTTGTCTATTCTGAGTATTTCATATAAATGGAGATGTTATTACAGTTTAAATTTGGGGTTATTCCATAGTACTTTTACATTATCAAAGCTTGTATATTGTTTTGTGTGCCCATGAATTTACAGACTAAATAGGTCCAAGTGAGACTGAGAATAAAAAGTTGTACTGGGAGTCAGTAGCTATTTATAATAATAATGAGGAGAAGCTGGGAAAATTTTGCAGCCGGCAAGTGGCAAACCTGCTTCTTGGGGCCTAATCAGCACCATGATGAAAGTTCAATGCACGTGTAAAATAAATAATGTCACGTCCTTTTCTCTGAAGCATGTCCTCATTTCCTACAGGGAGCTGTGAGCATTTTCCTTGGGCAGCTAAACATTCAAGATGTGAAAGACAACAATTAGCCTGTGTAGAGTGGATGAGCTTGCCCTGATGAATTAAAGAGAGATCAAGCTAGAATCCAAACCAAGAACAGGAAGTAATTTGCCTGAAATTTTTTTTGTTTATGAATTTTTTTTACATGCTATTTTTGAAGATTTGAAACATGGTTAAATAATCTTCAATGGCTTAAGAAAACATGCAGTAACATTGACAAACAATGTTAAACTTGTAAACAACCTTTTACTTGAATTACATTTAAGATCACGTATTTTAAATTATACAACACAACCAAACCTTAGAGAAAACTGGGAATGACAGTTTAGATGCATATATATGAAGTTTTCCTTACAACAGGCTGTCATTTCTATAAGTTCAATATTTAAAAATGGGATTTTAACAGTTACGTATTTGTTTCTCTAAACAGGAAAATAAAAGGAAGCTTGATATTGAAATTCTCAAATCCACATTTCTCCTGAAAATCTCCTTTCTTCCAAAAGAAGTCCCTTCCTTCTGGATTATTTTTTCACAGACTACTTTAAATGAAACCAAACAAGCTGCATTGTCACTCCTTATGTTTGCCTTACCAATGTATTTGAAAGCCAAAGCAATACAGTCTAACATGCTAAGGAAACTTTTTTCTTTAGTTACAACATGATCATTTCCAAGCGAATTGGCAATCCATGGAGATCAGTCAAACCTTTATGCTAGAATATCAAAAATTTGGCTAACAGGGCCAGACTGTCAATATCATGTCTAAATTTAGTTGCTAATTGGCCTATCAAAGAGCCTCGTTGCCATGACTAACTAAACAATATACATGAATGGTTAAGATTAAATTGCTTGGAAAAGAGGGAAGGAACTGGAAGGTGAAAGGGGGATATTTAATCATTAGCTAAAGCGCACGAAATTTGGACTCCTGTGTTTGGACACAAAGGGATTTCCGAAGAAAATGATTTCCACGTTCAGGGCCCTTTAGTAAAGAAAATCTTTCAGGATTCAGGGAGATAATAAGGATATCATTTTCTGATTTTAAATGCTTCAACAGATGACCAAAAAGATTTATTAAATTACAGATGTTTGCTAGCTTGAAGATCTTAAAATGTGATCTTGGCTACAGAGTTTCAGGCCAGAAACTTCCTCGACTAAAGCGATTCTAAATCCCAGTCTCTTACAGACACTCAGTTCACTCACCTTGAGTTTCTCCTTCTTCCCCCACAACTGGCTGCTTCTAACCTCTCCGTGAATCAGACTTCTCCCTACCATGCTTTGTTTAATTCTGCAGAAATTCAGTTTTCTGAATGCCTTAATGATAACCCTGGTGAACACTCATATTATGTTTATGATAAAACAGGGCAGGAAATTGAAGGCTTAGAACTTTGAAGTCAGGCAGACATGGGGTCAGTTCCCTGTCCTGACATTTGTAACTGAATAACCTAAAACCCCCTAACATCTTTAGACCTACCGTATGGACATCCTATAATAACGGAAAGCACACAGACTCTTAGAGCCAGACTGCCTGGGTCCAAATCCTAATTCACCACTGACTAACAAGTTATCTAGGCACTCTCTGTCTCAGCTTCCTTATTTGTAAAAAAAGGGAAAATAATAGCAGCTACATCAGTAGGTTGCCAGGAGAATTAAATGAGTTAATATACATAAATCACTTCAGTATCTGGCACAGGGCAAGAACCACATAAGAGATTTCAGTATTAGTAGTCATAGTAGTAGTAGTAGTAGTAGTGGTAGTAGTAGTAGTAGTAGTAGTGGTAGTGGTAGTAGTAGCAGTAGTAGTAGCAGTAGAAGAAAAATGTTATTATCACTATTGCTAACAGTTTTGTGTGAGAATTAAGTGAGATCATAAAGTATCTCACTGAGTAAGCATTCAATCAGTAGTACAATACGTATTGTGTATTTCCAGCTTCAGAAAATATAAAGGCAGTGGGTGCTTATTCTCATTCATTTAACGATAAACATTTTTAGCGAGCAGTTATGAAATGCTGCAGACTGTGGCAGGTGATGACCACACAGAGATGCAAGGATAGGAGGCCAATCCTCACAACTCTCAGGCTAGCAGGAAAGGAAATGTGTCATTGGTTGTTTTGGGTGCTATGGTACACATTTGCATGGGATTCCATGGCGCCCCAGGTGGAGGAGATCAGAGAAGGCTCTAAAGGGGGTGACACTTGAGCTGAACCTTTAAATATGAATGGTCCAGCCTGATAGAGAAGACAAGGGGTCATTCCAGGAGAGAAAGCAGCCACCTCCCACACTGCTGCCAAGGCATCTTTCTGTCCCAACACACTTGATCATATCATTCTCCTCCTTTACATCCCATCTTGGTTCCTCACTGCCAAGAAGACAAAGGCTAAACTCTCTAGTTGGCATTCAAAGGCTTTGTACCATCCGACACTTCCTCCTTTGTAGCTCCATTTCCAGCCACTCCTCTTCCTAAGCACTGTGTTCTGAGCACTCCAAACACCTTTGCTCACAGAGGTGCCCCTGCCTGGCATGTCTTCTTCCCTCTCCTCCATCCTCCATCTAACATTTTCATATTCAATCCTCAAGACCCATCAAATGTTACCTTCTCAGCAAAGGTAACATCTCCTATCTTCCCAGGAAGAAATCATTCCTCCTCCCTCTATAACGTAGGTGCATTCCTTACCACATTGTATCATTAGGTCTTGTTTATCCACCCCCCCACCAACACTAAAATACAAATTCCACAAGATCAAGGTTCTATTCAACTTTCCGTTTTCAGAGCTTAGCCAAACACATGGCAACCTCTCAATAATCTTGAGCTATTATTTCTCTGGTGGATGTTGGGCAAATATTCACTAAGTCATGGAGTCAGTCAAGGAGAACTTGTTGAAGGAGTCACTCAACCAGATCAGAGATCGTCCACAGCAATTTCGTGCAGGAAAATCAAGCAGCATTTCCTGACTTTCTCACTCCTTAGTCTTTGGAGCACTTGCTTTTGAAATGTACATCCAATAAGAGAAAAATAATTGGAAGAACTACACCTTTGGAGTCTCCCAACTCATGAGACCCAGTCCTGGAATTAGAGTTTCTCTTGCCATCCAGTGAGCTCTCATAGGTTATTAGAGACCATGACTTAAATTCCCCTCGGCAATAAATTGGAAGTAATTCCCACCTATTGGCACAGAATGAAATTCTTATCCTCCATAGCTGGCCAGGGACATACATGAGACCAATTCAGGCTCTGCCATTAGAAGTGGGGACTTGACCCTCAGATCCCCTCACTGAATGGTGCTGAGAAGTGCTTCACCGACATCACTGGGAATGAACTACATCTAATAGGAGAAAGCCTATGGCAGCAAAAGTAGAATAAGGGCATTTAAAATCAGCGACTTTGTTTTCTCTCTCATTTGCCTTGTTATCAGGGTTGGGCTGCTGGAGTAGTCATATTATGCAGTCATGTACATCAAAAATTGAGATGGGCATTATCCACCCCATACCACCTGTGAAAGCTCCCATATGTACTTTTTCTGCAAGCAGGTCACCCTCCTGTGCCTTAGACTCCACCCCTGTGCTACCGAAAAAGACATCTCACTTCTATCACTTTCCTCTTTCCCACAGAGATCATCAGCTTTTACCTCTTCTCTGGCTTTCAGAGTGAGAATATCTCCTCCAGTTGTAGAAATAAACTCTACTGTTCAATTCTATCCCCCTACTGTTCCTTCCAACTGTTCTCACTTCCCCAGTTTATGGCATACCTCCTGTCTTTCTAGATCTCTCTGTCTACTCATCATGAGTATTTGTTGAGTAGCCTCTAGGGCCTCTGGACTTCTTCTAAGGTGGTGAGATTAGTAAAACCTCTACTTTCCACAATACTGTTAGGTATTGCTTCTTGCCACTGAAATCATCTTAACTGATATACTTGGTGACAGTAGTGGGCTGCTCTAGTTTGTTTTTTTTTTTAATTGCAGTATAGTTCATTCACAATGTTGTTAGTTTCTAGTGTACATCAAAGTGAATCAGTTATACATATACATGTATCCACTCTTTTTAGACTCGTTTCCCACATAGGTCATTACAGAGTATTGAGTAGAGTTCCCTGTGCTCTACAGTAGGTCCTTATTAGTTATCTATTCTATATATAGTAGTGTGTATATGTCGATCCCAATCTCCCAGTTTATCCCTCTGGGCTGCTCTAGTTTTGACCTACCCAGAACTTCTTCTCCCTTCTTCTTATCACAAGAACCAGACTTTCATTTGGGTAACTCTCCGTCTCCCATTCAGTGTGGTGTTGATGAGACTGTGAGCCATGATAGCTCACCAAGGAGAAGAATTGGTTCACAGTGGGCTGTGATCCAAGCTGGGCCAGTCCAGCTCTTCGCCAGGAATCTGAATCTTGAGCAGAGTAACACTAGCATGGAAAGTAGGTGGGGCTGAGTCATCCTGATGGCAATGCCTCGAAGAGCCTGTTCGTGGAATCTCCAGATCTTCCCTGTTTACTTTTTTCCAAAGGCCTGCTGTTAACTAACTTAGTTAAGGCAATTCACCAGGACCCAAATTCAAGGTAAATATGATTTTGATAGAAGGAAACACTCTTAGCTTTAAAAAACATTTATTTAATTTTAACTACTTTGCTATTATTTATCCATTTATCTGTGACAAATTCCTCCTTTGATTCTCTAAAGCTATGTCATTTCCTTTTAACACATTCCATTTTTTTAAAGTTAACCTGACTTGGTTTCTAACTATAACCAAAGGAATATAACTTATATAGTGACAAATAAATATATAAATTAATGAGTACTTCTTCAGAAACCAATCTAGAAGTACAAACTAAAATATGCATCTCTTCCATAGTTATCAGAGGTACAATATGCATTCCCATGCAGTTTGAATTCTTTTTTTTGTTTGTTTTTTTGGGGAGGGCTGTGTCGGGTCTTAGTTGTGGCACACAGGATCTTTGTTGCGGCACGTCGTTGCAGCATGCAGGCTCTCTAGTTGTGGCTTGAGTGCTCAGTAGTTGTGGTGCACGGGCTTAGTTGCCCGACCAGAGATCGAACCCACGTCCCCTGCATTGGAAGGTGGATTCTTAACCACTGGACCACCAGGGAAGTCCCAGTTTGAATTCTTAAAGGAGTAATTTCCAAAATGGGATAGTCCCATGGCTGATAAAATCCAAATTGGAATCTCCGTGTGTTTTGATAGTGTTCAGCTTCTATTCCAATTGTTCCTGTATATGTTTGGCAAAAAAAATTTAAGCTTAAATGATCTTTTGAGTTTTGTTTGATTTTTTTTTTTCATTTTAGAAACTGTGATGTGGTTAAAATAAAGCTTGATCTTCAGGCCTTGGGAACTCATCGTGTCCAACACTTGTCACAAGTTGGGAGATGTTCTGGTTGAAGGGGCAGGTCCTTCCCTGTAAACTAAGGAATTTAATGGACCCAATAGTCTCAGGTCCCCCCCCCCCACACCCCATTCATAATCTTTCCTAAGGGATAAAATGGACTCCAATTTACATTACTTTAATTAGTGCTCTTAGCAAGTCTGAATTTGACCAGCCAAGATTCACCCTACAGAAAAACACATTTAACTGCTAGTGGATGACAAGCTGCTCATGCAGGGAGCCCGGAGAAGCTTCTTGGCAGGCTTTTTGACTTCTAGTTGTTTCCTAGAAGACTATTCAAAACCTCCACCCAAGGCTTTGGATAGCATTTTTCAAAAATGAAGTCTTTATCCCTGGACAGGAAAAATTACTTAAGGCAATTCACCAGGACCCAAGTTCAAGGTAAAGATGATTTTGATAGAAGAAAAATACTTTTAGCTTTGGGGAGGGGCAGTATCTAATTTTAACTACTTTGCCACGATTCATCTATTTATCTATGACTATCAGTTGTTTATTCTGGGCTCTGCATGCAGATCTGTAAGTACCTTGTTTAGAGACCACTTCACTCTGACACTCTCTCAGTAGAAACGTTTCCTTATTCTTATGATAAATTCCACTCATTGTCTTCCAGACTTGCCACCAGTTGCCTAGGAAACTTTTCTTCCTTCTGCATATTGGAGAATGTGTTTGTCCTTTTAAAAAAATCTCTTTGGGGGCAGTTGTATATTGCATTTCTCATTCTTATCAGGCAGTGGAAAGGTAAACATAGTTTCTAATCCTGATGCAACAAAGTTTCAGCCCAACATGGAAATGATGTATCTTAAAACATGTTTCACCACATGAGCTAAGACAGTGGTTTCTAAATGCTAGTTCATGGATTAGTTTACATCAGAAATAATGGGGGAGCTTCTCTGAAAAGCACAAATCCCCAGGCCTCCCCTGATTCAATGAATCAGAATCATTTTAATGGAAAACATATTCTTTTGAAAGACTGAAGTGGAGCTACATATACTACATTAAAAAGATGTCCAGGAGACAGTGGCCTGGAAAAGCAAACTGCAGAATGGTGGTTATAGAATAGTCACATTTGTGGGGAAAAATATATATAAATATGTATCAACGTTTTTGAAAGGCAATATACAATGATATATTGACAGTGGGATTATTGTAGGAAGTACAAAGTGGAGGAGAGGGGATTTACTTTCCACTTTCTACCCTTCTGCACTTTTTGTGTTATTTTAACCAAAAGCACATACTACTTTTGTAACTGAAATTAATCAATCAACAGTGGAAAATACATTAAAAGCCTCCCAGGGCATTCTAATCATCAACCAGTTTTAGGGACTGTTGCACTAGGAAAATGAGATAAAAGTCCATTAGTATAATTTCTCAATTAAAGGAATTGCACTTTCTCTCAAGATGCAAGTTCTTCTAATTATCCTGTTAGCACCAGGTCTCAAAGCAATGTTGACACTCGCTAGCACTATGTACACAGAAAGTAGTAAAGGAGAATACATGATGGGGGAATAAACAAACAACTTACATTGAAATTTGGAGGTGGAAACATTATAGCTCAAGGAGAAAAAAGCCTTAAAACTACTTTTACAGGGATGGAGACTGGGAAAGTAAATTCCTATCTGCAATCTTATGCGCCCTATACATAAAATTACTTTGTCTCTCCTACTTAAATGAAAAGATCCATAAATCAAGCAAAATTTTTACTGCTTTAGTTCCCTCCTGAAAAGTTTGATTGTCAATGTCCAACATTTTGAGTGTTATTATTAAGAACTATAATCGTTTATCATTTTGATAGGTCCTAATGAAATAGGCTGAGTCAACGCCAAACAGAATATTCTTTAGTATTCCTCAGTGGTAAAATTCCATTGTCACTAGCCGAAGAACAAGGATCTTCTCTTTAGATTATAGCTTTGAGAAACTAGCTTTAACACATTTTTGCTTTCCTTTTTCCTCCTCCATGCTGGACTCTTGGCTTAACACTCTGCCATTAGCCATTTAGAGATCAAAGCAACTTTACAAGCTTGTAGAAGAAATCTCAGGACAGAAATTCCTGCAGGTAGGAATTTAGAAAGGTACAGATTCTCAACTCAGGCCCTTGTAAAATTTCATAAACAGAAGCCTCAATTAAAAGAGAGTCCAGAGGCCAGAAGGGGGAGCTCTTACACCCCACAGGCGTAGAGCCCAACAGGAAGTAGAAAGACTTTCTCCTCTTGGCTGGAAAGAGCTCAGCCAATGAGAGACTGTCACTACTCAGCCAGTGAAAAGCCACTATACTTCAAATTTTCAATTCCTCCAATAGACTCTTTGTTTACTATTGCCCTCCCAACTTCCTTTTCCCCTCTTTAAAAGAGTTCTCCTCTTCTTGCTATGTGGGGACTTGAACAGGGCTTGCCATGGTTGTGGGTCTGGATTGCAATTCTTTGGTGATCCCCCTCAAAAAACATTTTTGCTGGAGAAATAACTGGCAGTCTATTTGTTTTAGGTCAACACCCTCCATCAGAACAACAGGTGGTACCAGTTCACCATTCGGATTCCTAGTGGCCACACCTAGAACTTTGATTCAGTAAATTGTGACCTGGGCCCAGAAATCTGACTTTTAGTCAGTGCCCAAGTGATTTTGATGCTCCTCATATGGGAACCATTGGAGACAAGTTGCAGCCACAGTTCCAGTTCTGCACAGCCCCCCCGCAGACATGAAACAAATAAACTTATGTGTTTAAGCTACCAAATGGAGGTTTCTGTTATTTGCGGAATCCAATAAAATGTACTTCTTAGCAAGCCAATGAGGCACCCTGTTGTATAGGGAAAAGAAAAAATACATATATATTTGGTCATTCACATGACAAATGTATTTCTCATATATATTTGGTCTTCCTCTATGGTTCCTCGCTCACAGCTCCCCAAACACTTGGAGCTTCCTAAGAGTTGAAAGTGATAAAGGTGTCTTTTGTTATGTGAAAGAGTTGACTTTTGGAAAGCACCTAAGAATGGGTGCTGATTGCCATTGGAGCCAACCATGTGATTAGAGGGTTGGAATTTTCAGTCTTACCCTCCAGCCTCCAGGGAGGGAAGAGGGGCTCGAGGTTGAATCAATTACGAATGACCGATGATTTAATCAACCGCGCTTCTGTAATGAAACCTTCATAAAACCCCAGAGAACAGGGTTTGGAGAGCTTCCAGGTTGGAGGTGCTGGGAGAGGGGTGTTCCTGGAGAGGGCATGGAACCTGGATGCATACCTTATCTTATACATCTCCTCCATCTGGCTGTTCCTGAAATCTATCCTTTTATAATAAACCAGTGATCTAGTAATGAACATGTTTTTCTGAGTGCTGTGAGCCACTCTAGCAAGTTAATCAAACCAGAGGTGGGAGTCATGGGAACCTCTGATTTACAGCTAATCAGTCAGAAGTCCAGGTAACAACCTGGAAGGGGGAGGGGATTTGGGCAGTCTTGTAAGACTGAACCCTTAACCTGATCTGATGCTGTCTCCGTAGATAGTGTCAGAATTGAGTTGCACTGTAGGATACCAGCTGGTGTCTGGAGAATTCCTTGGTGCTATGAGGGAATCTCCACCCACACGTTGGAAATTGAATCTCAGAACCCAATTTGCTCCCTCGCCCTCATTTAAGCGTCATGCCTGCTGATCATCAGTTTCTCTAAAAAGCTTCCTTTTCTTTTTTTCCCACCCTTGTTTCCAAAGACTCTTCACATTTCACACTTCTAACTTTGGGATGCGTCTCTCTCTATGCCAAGAAGTTTGTCCTACCTTTTTGTCATTAGTATTTTTTAAATGTGAATATGAGATGCCTACTTACAGATTGCTTTCTTATAAAACAAATTATAACATAATCCACTGTAAATTGAAAAGAGAGTTTACAGACAGCTTCAAAATTGTTAAGCTTTAGCAGTCATTAATTCATCAATTTATTCATTCATTAAGCAAATGCTCATTGCATATGTATTATATGCAGAGTGATGTGCTAAGCACTGAAGGATATTCAAAGAGAATAAAATCTACCTTCTTCCCTGGAGTTAGAGGGTGAAAGATATACAAGCCTGACACAGTTATATAATAATGCAAAGATAGAAGGTGATCAAGTGGTTAAAAAAAAAAAGAGGTTTTGCTAAAAATTTATTGTCATTTAGAAAGAATAGATTAAAGACCTAAATACAAGACCATATACTATTAAGACTCCCAGAGGAAAACATAGGCAGAACACTCTGACATAAATTGCAGCAATATTTTTTGAAATCCATCTCCTAGAGTAATGGAAATAAAAAAGAAAACAAAAATAAATGAATGAGACCTAATTAAACTTAAAAGCTTTTGCACAGCAAAGGGAACCATAAACAAAACAAAAAGACAACCTACAGACTGGGAGAAAATATTTGCAAACTATGCTACTGAAAAGGAATTCATTTCCAAAATACACAAACAGTTCATACAGCTTAATATCAAAAAACAAACAACCCAATCAAAAAATGGGCAGAAGATCTAAATAGACATTTCTCCAAAGAAGACATACAGATGGCCAACAGGTACATGAAAAGATGCTCAATGTTGCTGATTATTAGAGAAATACAAATCAGAACTACAATGACCTCATACCAGTCAGAATGGCCATCATTAAAAAGTCTACAAATAATAAATACTGGAGAGGGTGTAGAGAAAAAAGAACCCTCCTACACTGTTGGTAGGAATGTAAATTGGTACAACCACTATGGAGAATAGTATGGAGGTTCCTTAAAAAACTAAAAATAGAACTACATTATGATCCTGCAATCCCACTCTTGGGCATATATCCAGAGGAAACTAATTCGAAAAGATACATGCACCCCAATGTTCACTGCAGCACTATTTACAATAGCCAGGACATGGAAGCAACCTAAATGTCCATCAACAGAGGAATGGATAAAGAAGATGTGGTACATATATACAATGGAATATTACTCAGCCATAAAAAAAGAATGAAATAATGCCATTTGCAGCAACATGGATGGACCTAGATGTTATCATATTAAGTGACGTTAAGTCAGAAAGAGAAAGACAAATTCCATACGATATCACTTGTGTCTAAAATATGACACAAATGAGCTTATCTACAAAACAGAAACAGACTCTCAGACATAGAGAACAGACTTGTGGTTGCCAAGGGGAAGGCGGAATGGGGGAGGGATGGATTGGGAGTTTGGGATTAACATATACACACTACTATATATAAAATAGGTAAACAACAAGGACCTACTGTATAGCACAGGGAACTTTACTCAATATCTTGTAATAACCTATAATGGAAAAGAATCTGAAAGATACATATATCTTATATATCTATATATATATCTAAATCACTTTGCTGTACACCTGAAACTAACACAACATTTTAAGTTAATTATACTTCAATTTAAAAAATCATTTTAAAAAAGGAAAGAAAAAATTAAAAAATAGAATGGAAATTACACTGGCAGGAACAATTTTCTAGGCAATTTTTTTCTAAATAAAATGTTTGCTTTAGCAAATCAAGTTTTTTAGACAAATATTTTTCAAGGGGAAATAGTCTATTTTGGAACAAGGAGGGTTATTTATAAAAAAGAGAAAGAGTCAGAAAGTATTTGCAGAAGAAAGCAAATGTTTCCATGTCCATCCCTCAGTTCCAAATGTCTCTTTATTATTTTTCTCAAGGGACCAATTAAGCCCTCAAATAAATATGAAGCTGAATTTCAAAACATTCCTGCAAGCTAGAATTCCAGAATGGTGAGGGGAATGATCTCTTATTATACCCTCTTTGTGTATGGACTGTGTACCCTCACCACCGAGACTGTGATTGCATTGGATGCAAAGACTGGTGCTTCCTCCAAGTCCCCGCAGTGTAAGTTCAGTGCCTCCTCCAATCTGGAGCGGAAGAAAACCTTTTGAATTAAATTACTAAGAGACAATGTATGTGAAAGCACATTAAAGGCAGAGAAATTAATATAGAAATAAAGCTGTGCAGCTGTTATCAGATAAAAATGGAAATAGAACCCAAGAAAAACATTTTCACGCTTTTTGTTTCACTATACACTCACGTATTCCCTTCAACGTGTCATGCAAACCACATCTAGAAGCTACAGGTTTAGAGTAATAGAAATGTGACATAATCAAGGATCCAAGAACTGTACTTTGCAAAATGTCACTTTCTTTGAGCAGTAGAAAGCATATGGTCTTTTGCTAAACAAATGTTTTTTTAAAAGGCTATATCGAATGCATCATTTATCAGCCATACTTCTCCCATCATAAAATAATTTGACTTGTCCCTGAAAAAAAAACAAATTAAAATGTCAACTTTAGAATTGAAATTGACAGCTTCACAGATTTCTTCACTTCTTCCACAAATGCCAATAATGAACACCCTTGAGTGCAGAAAAGAAAGGGTGTTGTGTAGATTTGTTGAAGATACCCCCTGGACTTCCCAGAACATTCTAATGTCAAATATTTTGTACCATGTCTCATCCATATCCCTGGACTGGTCAAACCAAACATCTTTGTAATAAACATCTATTGTTTTTTCTACTTAGGTCTCTTGCTTTGCAAGAACTGCTCCTATCCCCACTTCAAGCAGGTGGCATTGTTGGTGGGATAGACACATGACCCTTAAAAACATCAAAGATTGTTGTGTTCTCTTGATTAATTGACCTCTATATTATTATGAAATTACCTTTAACCTTCTTTACTCCTGGTAATATAATCTTTGCTCAGAAATCTAGTTGGTAGGGTATCCATAACAATAAACTGATACGAAGTTTTGCACATCAGAGCTTATCTGACTTCATGATTTCAGGATTTTGAGGGAGAATAATGTTCAGAACAAACTCTAGATTTTTTCCTTCCATATCTTAAAACTGTGGTCAATATCCAAAGGCATTTTCATGAAAAATGGCCATGGGTATTTTCACTGGTTCTCATTTTCCCTCACTGAGAAGTGTAAGGCTTAAATTTTTCAGATGATCATAATATCTCAGGGCCTGACCATACATGGTCATTAAATATTTGGAAGGCTTTTTATCCGGATCTTGGCTACATTCCAATGGCGAATTAAATTCTGCTTCTTGAAATCTTTAAAAATCCCTTTACTTTTTTAAAAATTGTGGTAAAATATACATAAAATGTACCATCTTAACCACTTTTAAATGTACAGTTGAGTAGTGTTGAGTATATTCCCATCGTTGTCCAATCTCCAGAACTTTTTCATCTTGCAAAACTCTATATCCATCAAACAGCAACTCTCTATTTCCCCTCTCAGCCCATGGCAACACCACTCTACTTTCTGTCTCTAGGAGTTTACCTTCCCTTTACTTTTCAAACCACATTTTACCTCATCAATATCAAAATATTAAATTTTTTGTAAAAATTAAGACAATTTGGAAATGTACAAAAGTAGAATATTAAATTGTTCCCATTCCCAAGCCCACAGCCCAGAGATAATGACTATTAACAGTTCTGTGTAGATGTAGCTGTGCTTTTATTCTATGCATCTATCTAGGAAGGGATGGGGGGGGGGCTTGAATTACATCCCCTCCTGAGAGATCACCTGATTACTGTGCCTCTAAATTTCATGGTCCTCCCACTGATCTTCACTCACTGTGGTTCCACTCTTATTTTGTGCTGTTCACGGATGATAATCCATGGACTCCAAGCCCCTCTCTCCCAAACGTGGGTGATTGCTATGTCTACAACCCACTCCCCTTGCACGGACCAGGAAGTGCTTATAAATATGGAGCTTCCGTTTAGGACCTTATCAATTACTTCCCTTCTCAATACTAACTCAGAAAAAGTAGCAGGGTTTACTAGAGGGGAGCATAAAATGTTTAAAATAGCTGATAATAAATAAAATGCTTTATTTAAAATAAACTGTCTACTGGGACTTCCCTGGTGGTCCAGTGGTTAAGAATCCACCTTCCAATGCAGGGGACGCAGGTTCGATCCCTGGTCAGGGAACTAAGATCCCACATGCTGTGGGGCAACTAAGCCCACGCGCCACAACTAGAGAACCCACGCGCCGCAGCTGCTGAGCCCACACGCTCTGGAGCCCACATGGCACAAGTAGAGAGAAGCCCGTGTGCCTCATCAAAAGATCCCACCTGCCGCAAGTAAGACCCAACGCAGCCAAATAAATTAATTTTTTAAAAAAATAATAAAATAAAATAAACTGTCTGCTAAATACTACTTTTCCTGCCGACAAAAGGACAAGTATCCCATGTAAACTTTTCACAGGGCTCCTACATGGATTCACCCTGTTTCTATCTTATTCCTTGGCCACGAGTCTGCCATCATTTCTGAGATGCCTCCTTCTTCTAGCCTCCATCAAGAGACTATCTATCTCCCCACCTTTCTGGAAATCACATCCCCTACTGGACAGGTTGTTCTCGCCCATGTTTCCTCACCCGCTCCAGCAGTACGTGCCCTGGTCTAAGCTGTTCAGTCTGAAATAACTCTCCAGGGACTCCAATAGGATGGTCCCCAGGCTTCCAGTTCCAGGTTTCCCCAACCTTGTGAGTTACAAATATGTTTCAATATTCTTCCAAACCTCCAGTTGGATCAGACACCCACATAGAAGCACATGGTAACACAACGCCTACCCCATATCTTGCTGTTACCAACATCTGTATTCTTTCAGGACTGGTTAACATAACATTAGCTGCTGGAACAAATACTCTCAAATCTCAGTAGCGTAACACATGAAGCCTACTGAGAATGTTCTTGGTTGGTAGGTTACCTTCCACATGGTCATTCAGGAGCCAGACCCTTTTCACCTGCGGCCCTGCCATCCCTCAGGCCTTCAAATTCCTCCACCGAGAATCCGCTGGAGTTCTCTACATTTAGTTAGCAGACACGGGAAAAGACACAATACATTGGCAATAAAGACAATACAAATGGCCCTTAGACATATAAAAATATGCTACACCTAAGACGTAAAAATCACATCCACATTGGGATATACTTTTTCCTCTATCAGATTAGTAAACTATCTTACTGAGGGTTTCAGGAAAGAGGAATTTTCTACCACAAAACTGGGGAGAATGTAAATTGATAAATCTTCCTGGAGACTAATCTGGCAATATCAAAATTACATATCCACATAGCCTTTTATCCCCTCATCTTATTTCTGAATATTCTTCCTACAGATATAATCACATGTGCAAATAACATATGTATTGAATTATTCATTATAGAAATGTTGGTAATTGTAAAAAGATTGAGAACAACCTGAAAGCATATCAGAGAAATCTGGTTAAACTGATTTTCCATGTAGTAATACCCTACAGTCTTTTAAAAAGATGAAGAAGTGCTTTATGTATTGATATGAGACAATTTCCAAGTTATATTGTTAAATGTAGAAAAGCAAGATGCTAAATAGAATATATAATATGCTGTTATGTTAAGATAATGTTATATTATTATAATATAATAATGCAATTAGAATATGCAGTTATATGAAAATAGGCTGGATAAAAACAAATAGATGGAATAAGGTCTGTATCTAAGTTGGTAGTATTAGATCAATGATATTAATGTCATTTTTCTTGGTTTTGAGCATATGCTATACTTATACTAGATGTTTTGGGGGGAAGCTGGGTAAAGTGTACATAGGAACCCTCTATACCATTTTTGCAGCTTCTTGTGATTCATAAACTAGTACAAAATATAAAGTTATTTTTAAGAAGAAATTGATACATGTACACATACAAATATATATTTATGTGTGAACACATAAAACATCTGGAGGCAGGGATACACAACCAACTGAAAACATGGATTGACTCTGAGAAGGGGAATTAAGTGACTGGGGAACAGGAGAAGATATTTCTCTGTATTGTATACCTTTTTGTTCTTTATGACTTTAAAATCTTATTTAGGGACTTCCCTGGTGGCACAGTGGTTAAGAATCCGCCCGCCAATGCAGGGGACACGGGTTCTATCCCTGGTCCGGGAAGATCCCACATGCTGTGGAGCGACTAAGCCCGTGCACCACAACTACTGAGCCCGTGTGCCAGAACTACTGAAGCCCACGCACCTAGAGCCCGGGCTCCGCAACAAGAGAAGCCACCGCAATGAGAAGCCCGCGCACCGCAATGAAGAGTAGCCCCGGCTCGCCTAGAGAAATCCTGCGCAGCACCGAAGACCCAATGCAGCCAAAAATAAATAAATAAAGTAAAATAATTTTTTTAAAAATCTTGTTTAAAAAAATACAGCTTTTCAAATAAGATTTTGAGCAGTGAAGGTACATGATGGAAATCAAGGAAGAAAAGTAAAAATATCAAAAGCGAAGAGTAGGTTTCAACCCTGAGTTCCTCAGAATGTGATCACCAGCAGTGAAAACGGTGCTTCTTCCTTTTAGAGTTCAGAAAAGAAACACCTGCCTTCTCTAGTGTTTGCTTTGCTCTTTCTTTAAAATTCATTTGCTGAAACGAGCATTTTTGTAACAACTGAGTAAAAAGAAGGAGTACCTAGAACCAGATAAATGTTAGAGAAATTTACAGTCAGTCATCAGCCAAGATCTAAAAGTAAATTTTTCTCTTTTTCAGGATACTGAGAATCATTTAATTTTTTTCTCTAGAGTTTGTTACATTAGTTCAGGGAAAGCATTGATGATTGTTCTGAAATTGTTTTCTAGCTTTTTAAGCATAGTAGATTCATATTCATATCCTTTATTATATAGATTAGTGTGTTTCAAAAGCAAGGCATCTGTAGTATTTAGAAGTAGGAGATACTTTTGAAATCGACAGAGTAGTTTCAAGAATTATTGGGGGGGAGTATTGAAAGTATTTTTCAAATTAAAAATTATCACAGAGACTAATTTTTCCTTTTTCTGGCTGAACTTTTAAAAATCAACTTTCATTTCATTTCTTACCTACCTTTAATAGATTATTTAGAGTGAGTAACCCTGGAACAGTTCCCATGACTGAGTCTGTAAATTGACACTAATTCATTCCAACAACTGAAAGCAGCATATGTTGGTTGCTATTTTCGAAAGAAAATTAAAGAAAGCGGCTGGCGGTAGAGAGTATTTCTTAATAAATAAGCAACGACTTCTCGAGAAGCCAGAAGTGGTACAGCATAGTAGATCCGAGAGTTAATGTTTGCCTTTTTACATTTTAAAGACACATCCAATTTAAAACCCACAAGTAGATTATTGGACACTTATATGGGTTTCTTGTGAAATTAATCTTTGTTAGTTAATGACCAAGTGCCTTCACCCATCTGAAAGGAAGGGTTTCTTTGGTTTACAGAGATTCCAAAGAGCCCTGGGCAGATGCGGAGCTGAGGGACACATTCACCGCTCCCAAGCCCCAATCTCCCAACCTTTATTACTGGCACCTCCATCCACCCAGCTTATATCACTCCTGACTCTGCCCACCGTTTACTCACAGCTAACGTTAATTTCTCCAAATCTCTAATGTCTCATTTGTAATATGAGACTCATAATATCTGCCTAATCGAATTGTAGGGTTTAAGTGAAATAATGTGTGTGAAGCACTCAATGCATAGCTAATGCTGACAAAGTAGCCTTTGATATCCAGGCACTGGTGTGCTCTCCTGCTGGACATAAACCATCTCACAGGATATTAACATTAGACAAGGCCACTCTGAGACCATGATAAAGCACAACAAATGAAGGTTGCATGCAGCCCACAGAATACCAAACATCCCCCGTCTCTGCTAAAATCAGTGACTGCTACTTCCTTACCAATTACCATACAGCTTCATCCCCCGCTCTGGTCTGCCTTGCCTAGAGATAAGATTTATTGAAATGCCCAGTCGTGGTATGGTCCCTGCTTCCTGATAGCACCCAATCTAGAGTGGGCTCTTGCTTTATCAGACCCTCCCCAAGATGACCCAACCAACACCCAAATCCTGTTATAGTTTCTTTCTAATACCCCTTACTGAGATGCCCCATGGTTTCCATGGTGTGCATTGCCCCTGGCTGCCATGAGCAGTAAACCCAGCCTGTTCAACCACAGGTGCGTTCCTGATGGACTGAAGAAGCTCCTTTGGCTAAAGGATGTTGACGGTGCTCAATTAACGATAGTTATTATTTTGGGGAGTCAGTTTCTCTTCCTCTTGTGATGTTGGAACATGCTTACAAAAGGTAAACACTGTGCTTCTCATTGGTGTTAAACTGGAAAATCCAAGATAGTCTTAGCTCTATGGTTCTGAAAGTCTGTGATTCTGAATTTGACACTCCCAGAGATGAATGGAGCTCATTAATTTATTCTATATTATTTCATTTACAAATATATACAGACCAAACCTTATTGGTATGCCCACGTACAGCACTGTTCTTAAATTTTGCCCTTGTAAAAATCAATTTCAGAAGAATGGTCAGAGCTGTGTGTTCTACATTAAATTGATGACATTGTGGGTTAGTTTCATGGAAAAAAAAAAATCTTGGTGGTATTTTTAATCTCCTCTGGGATCACTGAGTGCTAGCTAAAAAGGAATCTCAAGGTATTACAGAATACTTTTCTCTTTATCTAGAATTCCCTGCATGGCAAGTGCCAGGTTATTATTTGGCTTATAATCACTCTGTCCTTGTTAGTTCAGTATGTCCCAGATTTGAAATAATAGAAAGTTTTGGCCTTGTTTGTGTAAAGGCCTATTCTTGATTCAAGTGCAATAAAAGCCCCATAGGTCTGTAGGGGCATGTTGGTCCCTTAGAGCAAGGAGGGAGCCAGTGACCTTGGCATTATGAAGGTACACCTGAAGCGACTGTCAATAGACAGCTACTACTCCCACTTTAGTTTTCCTCTCCTCATATCCACTAGAAGATGGTTAAGGTTCCTTTTAATTCTAAAATTCTATCAACCTAATATTATACTTTAAGATCCTTGCTCTAACTGACTGCCATTTTATTTTTCTCCGTCCTGTAATATGATATAAATTCAGCAAACATTTTCTGAACACCTACTATATGCAAGGCACAATTTTAGACACTGTGGAGACTACAAAAATGAAAAAGACATGTCCTCACTCCAAAAGATCTAGAGAGTGGGTGGATGGAGGAGGATGACACAAGGATACAGATGAACAGGTTCATGCAGAGTGTGAAAAATGAGTTTGTGAACTCCTGTAGGGAGGATCCCTGTTAGAAGGAAATTGAGAGAGAGAAGTTGCCATGTAAGAGCTGTCAGCTGCTTCTCCAAATGGAAACAGCAAATCATCTTGGTGCAGAGTTTCTCAGCTTGGGAAGAAATATGTAGGTGGCTTCTCCTACCAGTGTAAATGGAAGGAAAGTTGTTACCTGTTGTCCTGAGGGAGGGTGTAACAGGACTCTGGTCTGACAAGGGCTACCCTTCAGAGTATCAAGGGTACTAAAAGCTGTTAAAGAATGAATAATTTTTTAAAGATGGTATAATCATGACTCTTATACAAACGTAAAATGAACATTTGTCAAAGATTTTAGTTAACTCATTAATTAATGAAGTAGCCATAAGATGTTGCAATCAGTTCAAAAGAGAATTCAAAGTATCCCACTTACATAGGTCAATCATGAGTGCAAAGATAAACTTAGAAGTAGGTGCAAAACTGGCTTCCTTGGGTGAGGAAGGGGAAGCAATTGTCCTTATAGCAGAGAGAATTTGCCTTTATCCATGGAAAAATATAGTTTACATTGCTATTAGCTGTCTTCAAATTACAGTTATAAAATCCCTTAAAGACAGCAGAAGGCACAGAGCTCACATACAATCAGATAATCTAGAAAAACGTGCCAGAAAACACCTTGTTTTTCACTGAAGACAAATAGTACTCTTTTTGTTCATCTTAATGACTTTGACAGTTTTCCCTACAAAACTCTAGGCCACTGGGATTGTCCTGACTGAATTCAGGACTGAGAGAGAAAGGCAACAAAGGCCCAAGGAAGAGCTCTCCAGAGGGAACAGGAGACACAGGCTCAACAGCAAGGTCTAGGGTGTTGGTCCCGGCATGTGGCAGAAGTGGTCTCTCTGTTCTGGAGACCCCTGGCATAGTGGACATGCTGCAGGAATGGAGACAGAGTATGTGAGTGTGAGTCTGGGACCTGGAATGTTGGAGACCATGAAAGAAGCCTGTGCAGGTACTTGGGACAGCAGAGGTGTCCTACAGCAGCGGACAAGGACCCCATGACCCAGGTGGGCCATCAGTGGTGGTACTGATAATACAGAAAATTGGATCCCAAATAGACTGATTAGATTTTCTAGTTCTTCAGCTTCATGAGGCATTTGGAAATAGTCCCCTGGAGTCTGAATATTTCAGAGGAGGCAGAATTCTGAGAAACTGTAATGTTTAAAGAATAAGTAAAGAACTGCATTTATAAATTTCTTAGACAAGAGTTCCAGGAGAGTGATAGGTATAGGTGCCGGATTGTAAATGGTTGAGGAATGAATGGGAGGTTAAAAAGTGATGACAATGAGTGAAGTAGTAATCCTAGTGATAATAATAATAGTAATAAAAATAATAACAATACAGCAGATGCCATTTTCTATCTATATAAAGCAATTAGAACTGTTTATTGTTTAGTCAGTTAAAAAAATAACTGAAGCATGGAATCATAAAAAATAGTTCATAGATACCTTAGGCATTATCTGAATTTAAAACACATAACTGTATATACAGTCAACAGTCAATTGATACACTATAGCTAAAATTTTTACTTGAGTAAAGGTCTCTGATTAGAGTTCTGTATCATGTTTCTTGAATAAACTACACTCGTAAACCATTTTGTGGGCAGAATCCTTCTAGAACTTTACCATTTTTCCCAATCTTTTACACTAGTTTTGCCCATCCCTAATTTTGTAGCAATTCTTTTTAGTAATTCACTTTTATCAAATCTTTCCAGAACATTCATAAAGCATTCAAAAGACATTTCACAGAAACAACTCTCTTTTTGCACTTCTATGACATTGGTTTAGTAATAAATATGTAATTATTATAACAAGCACAGGTGGGATATACAGGTTTGGTTTGGGAACAATTGCAACTCAAAAGGTGGGAACAGAAGTGTCCAGCAAGCCACAGGTGTGTCCTGGGTGTCTATCTGTATGTTTTAAGAGAGAATGGAGAGTGAAGTTTAATCAGATGGATGAATTAGGCAGATGGCGGTTAACAGAGCTTCTGTGAAATATAACATTGGTTGTGTTCTTACTAGGTCCAAGCATCCCAGTGTTGCTTTAGCCTTATCTCATTTAATCTCAGCAACCAATGAAGCTCAAAGAAGTTTAGTCATTTGTCCAGGGACACACCAAGTTAGTAAGTGGCAGTAACAGAATTTAAACACAGGATGTCTTACTTCAAAACTGGTGTCTTAACTCCTTCTTTACAATATTTCCTTTTGAGAATTTTGGGAGTGAACCAGAGGAGAGAGGTGAGGTAGCCTCAGGGGTGTAATATATATCAGCTGCTTTGCCTCTTGGGAAGAGCACCCTAATTTTCCTCTGGGATCACACCCCTTCCTTACTCTCAGGTCCACATACATCGAATAGAATTTACCTCCTGGCCCTAGCTCTAGCAATGAACATGACCCAGAAATGGCCAATGAGAGTACTTCATTCCCCTAACCACAGTGATTGGCTAAGATATGGACACATGACTCAAGTCAGGCTAATGAGGGTCAAGCTCTAGTAGTATTGGAAAAGTAGAGTACTTTCCCACACCTTAACCCCCCACCCCCAGGATCACTAGCTAGAGACCATGGCAGCAGTCATCACTGATGCTGGCAAAATCCTGTCTGAACATGAAGTCAACATAGGAAGGCAGAGTGATGAAAAGAAAGAGACCAGTAAGTAATCAGTTTTTGAGCTTCTGGATCTGGCCATACCTGAACTCTGCAATTCCTAATGATGTACAAAACCCAATTTAAAACCCAGCACGTACCCTCAAGGAGCTGGTGGTTGAACTCAGATCTCATGGATATGTTAACCTTATATCAAACAAAAAATGTTTTTAAAATTCACTTTCCTAATCAAATGTGCCTTGTCTATCCGTCTTTATTTACCTCCCTTTTTCCCTTATACTTCTCGTCACTCCTCCATTACCTTTCTGACCCACTAAGATGACTATAATTTTTTTCTTGTCTGAAAATATATTTCCTGTCTAAGTCTACAAGAAGACATGCATGTACAAAAGCACGAACATTTTAGCTGTGCAACCTCTTTTCAAATGAAATCTTATCTGGAATTCCAGGATATAAAATTGTAGCTGTTTAGGTTGAAGATGGTACAGGGGGCCTGAGGGGCACAGACTGACAACCCCTGCTATGACAACGCTTTTATCCGACAAGTCTCTGATTTATAGTAAATGATGATGGGTCTTGACAAAGTACAGAATAGAATTTTGACAAACCTAATAATTTTTGAAAACTCTTTGTCAAATCTTGTCAAATACTACAAAGATCCATCAAAATGACAATCTGCACACTCTGCTAACATCATTACTTCTTTAAAACAAGCAGAAAATTCATTAAACTAAATGAAAAAAGAAAATGTAGAAAGATATGTCTAGCATCATCTCTCTCTCTCTCTGTTTTAACAATTATGTGGCTTATTGGACAAAAAGTAGATATGGAACCAACAAGGTAATTTGACCAGGGCAACAATTTCAAAAAGACTATGTTAGAAAATAGAGAAGGGAGTATCTTCGGAGAGTTCAGGTCTGTATTTTAAGCACCTGCGGCTGCAACAGCACCTCTGAAAAGAAAAATGAACAGCTGTGATATGTCAGTGTAGACCATCTTAAGCAGTAAATCAACAAAATCATCATCGTCACCATCACCATCACCATCCTCATGACCACCATCACCATCATCATCATCAGTAACATCACCACCATCATCCTCACCATCATTATTGTCATCATAATCACGACCATCATCATCACCATCTTCATCATCTCTAACGTTCTGACCACCAAGCCTGTGTCGGGCACTGTGTTAAGTGTGCCATGTGCAACAACTCATTTCATCTTCAGCGTGGCCCTCTGAGGTGAATACTGATATTACCCCTAAGCAATTAAGTGACTCACTCAAGGTCACATAGCAGGCAAGGGTCAGAGCTACGACCAGACCTCAAGTCAATCTGTTTCCCAAGTTCTTCAATGCAACCGGAGCTTGTGAATAAGCATTGGAATGTGAGGAGCCCAAATATCCCAGCACAGGCCCACAGCCAGTGGCTTCAGCACCCCCTGTAGTCTGGTCTCCCACCTTTTTACCCACCAAAGAAAAAGGACTGTAGGTGTAAAGTTGCACAAGTCTGAGATTCATGGCACCTTATTCATGGTATTGTTTAGTTCAAAGACCTTGAGAGCAAAGATCATCTCCTTCATTTTCTCAGTAGTTCTGTGAGTTGAGGAGAGGTGGGTTTTTGAACTCATAGAAATAGACAGTAGAATAGACAGGTGGTTGCCAGGGGCTGAGAGTGGGGGAAAGGGGGAGATGTTGGTGAAACGGTCCAAAATTCCAGTTACGAGACGAATAGGTTCTGTGGATCTAACGTGCAGGCTGGTGATGACAGTTAACAGAAGTGTATTATGTATCTGCCAGTTGCTAAGAGAGTAGATCTTAAATGTAATCATCACACACACACAAAAGGTAACTATGTGAGGTGATGGAGGGGTTAACTAACCTTATTATGTTAACTGTTTTACAATATATACATGTATCAAATGATCATGTTGTACACCTTAAACTTACACAATGTTACCTGTCAACTATATCCCAATAAAACTGGAGGGAAAAAAAAAGGAGAGGCAGGTTTTTTTATTACTTACCTCTATCCTAAAGAAGAAAACACAGATACAGAATATTGTGAAACTTTCCAGGGTTATATTGATACAAGGAATCCTTACCAGTAATAGTAATCTCTGTAATAAACCGCTGGATTTCATGCTAGAAGGGACTTTGGGCCTGAGCCCTGATCTTTCTAGTTCCCAACTTGTGTAGTCTGGGGTCTAAAGGGCACCTTAAGAACGTGATCATAATAGCTAATATTTTTGAGCTTTTACAATGAGCTTTACATACATTATATCATTCATATCTTTCAGCAACCCTTTGCAGTAGGTACTATTATTTCCCCCATGTTAGAAAAGAGGAAACAGGGGTTCAGAGTGGTTTAGAAGCTTGCTCAAGATGACAAACCCAGGTGGAAGCAGAGCCAGCATTTAGAATTCAATCAATCCTACTTCCAATCCATGCTTTTAACCTGGTACAAATCAGCCATGTCCAATGTACAAAAGGATAGTGTTCCAATTTGTTTGTTTAGAATTGGAACATGTTTTCTCATAGAAACAATTTCTAAAGGGTAGGGCTCCCAGATCATCCCCCAGAGACTTATTTATGCCTTGGTGTTGTTCAAATTCTATTTGCAGGAAAAATTGCAGGAGCAAGATGTTTCAGTGACGGTAATGAAAGTAAATATAAAAGCAAATACAATTAATAAAGAATGTTTTTTATATCTTAAACATTTATCTAGGGAACTCAAAAATGACTAGAAAGGGTAAAGAAGGTAAGTGAAAAGTTTTGTTAGATTATGAAAATTTCTCCCAACCAATTTCAAGCACTTTAGAGTTGATTACTGCTGGCCATTTGTTATGAATTTCCTATTCCTTGGTCCTGATACACCAGCAACATTCATCATATGAGTATCAGAAAAGATGAAGGTTTTTTTTTTCCAGTTTTGCATCCAACTAGATAGGTATTTGATATAAAAGAAAATGCATGAACTTTGGAACCAAACAGACGGGGATTAAAAATCAAAGCTCTGCCAAAGCAGAGAAGCAATTCAGAAATCTCAGCCCCGTTTTAGTAGGGCTTAGGTAAGTTTGTAAGTGGAAAGCATTGAACTTCAGATTTTCTCGTCATTTCTCTGAAGAAAATAGGGTGTAAGACCTTGGGTACCATATGTAAATAATACGTAGTTTGATGTTATTGTAAATTGAATTATTTTCTTTAATTCTTTTTTGGATTATTTATCATTAGTGCAAAGAAACACAGCTGATTTTTGTGCATTGACTTTGTATCCTGCAACTTTGCTTAATTCGTTTATTAGTTCTAACAGTTTTGTGTGTGTGTGTGTAATCTTTAGTTTTCTGCATGTAATATTATGTAATCTGGAAGAGAGATAATTTTACTTCTTCCTTTCCAATTTGCCTTTTATTTTTGTTTCTTGACTAATTTCTCTGGCAAAGACTGCCAATACTACGTTAAATAATTGTAGCGAGAGCAGGTATCCTTGTCTTGTTCCTGCTCTTAGAGAAAACGTTTTCATTCTTTCACCATTGAGTATGATGTTAGCTGTGGGCTTTTCATATATGGACTTTATTATGTTGGAGTAGTTTGTTGAGTTATTGTATCATGAAAATATGTTGAATTTTTCAAGTTTTTTTTATCCTTTCAGTCTGTTTCTGTAATGTAATACATTGATTGACATTCATTTGTTGAACCACCTTGCATTGCAGGAATAAATTCCATTTGCTCATAGTATATAATCCTTTTAATATTCTATTGAATTATGTTCGCTAGTATTTTTGAATATATTTGCATAAATATTCATATGGGATATCCATTTGTAGTTTTCTTGTAACATTTTTGTTTGGCTTTGGTATCAGGGCAATGGCCTTATTAAATGAATTTGGAAGTGTTCCCTCCTCTTCGATTTTTTGCAAGACATTGAGGAGGACTGGTATTTATTCTTCTTTCAGTGTTTGGTAGACTACACCAGTGAAGTCATTTGGCCCTAGGCTTTTCTTTTTTGTGAGGGTTTTGATTACTGGTTCAATCTCCTTATCAGTCATAGGTCTGTTCAGATTTTATATTTCTTCATGAGTTGGTCTTTGTAGTTTGTGTGTTTCTAGGAGCTTTTCTATTTCATTTCAATTATCCAACTTGTTGATGTACAGTTGTTCATAGTACTCCCTTATAATCCTTTTTATTTCTGTAAGATCAGTAGTAATGTCCACTTTTTCTTTTCTGATTTTAGTTATTTGATTCTTCTCTTTTTCTTTGTCAATCTAGCTAAAGGTTTGCCAATTTTGTTGATCTTTTCAAAGACCCAGCTCTTGGTTTTGTTGATTTTCTCTATCATTTTTCTATTCTCAATTTGGTTTCTCTCTGCACTAATATTTATTAGTTCTTTTTTTCTGATAGCTTTGGGTTTATGGGCTACTTATTCTTGATCTCTGCTAATGGACATTTTCAAGCATTATCTTAGATACAGTTTTCAGTCAATTGCTCAGGAAGTTTGGCTCTACAAAGTATCAACCATTTATTATTTACTACAAAGGAAATGGTTTCTCTTTACGTTTTCTTGAGGACACACCCTTGGCACTTTCCCTGTGGAGGGGAAGAGATCCAATTCCATTACTTTTGGTAGACGGTGTAACTTCCTGGATGGAAGTCAGGAAAAATTCCTCTCTGGGACCTGATTCCAGGTAATGTCATCAACTATAGCCTGGCACCACAGAAGTTACTGCTCAAGGCTTTCTTCTTCATTTCATTTTCAATCCCTTTCTTGCTCAGTATGCCATGAAAGCCAGTGGTTCTCAATCTCATTTGTCTTGTGTCATTTGAGAGATGACCAAGTTTTCTAATGATTTACACTTATGTTTTTAAATTTTAAAAGATTCAAGATTATCCTTCTAATAACTGCATTTTCACTTGTTTTCCAAAGTGCTTTCTTTAGTAAGAGAGAAAGGAATGGAATTGAAGCTAAACTCAAGGGACCTAAAGATTTCCTTAGAACATATGTATATGTATAACTGATTCACTTTGTTATAAAGCAGAAACTAGCACACCATTGTAAAGCAATTATATTTCAATAAAGATGTTTAAAAAAAAAGATTTCCTTAGTACATGGGAGTGTCATGGGGAGGGTTGAGAACTCCTGGGAGAGCAGGCTTCATTCAGTCTTATGAGGTAATGCTCAGCATTTAGGAAAGCTGATATGAGGTGGGGGAAGGAGGTGGTGTGGGAGAACCCTTGACGAATGACTCCACTTGAAAAAGTAATACCTGGGATAATATTCGGCAGACGCAAAATAAAAAATGCTTAAAGCAATCACATGGATTTTGGAGATGAATATAAAGTGCTAAATGAATGACTTTGTTAAATGAATGACTAAGAAATTATCCCGTTCTCCATCCCCCTTTACATTTTATGGTTGAGAAACTGAGGAACAAAAACAAAACAAAAATCTGATTTGCCCAAAGTCATACATTTAGAATGTGACAATGCTGAGCTTCAAACCAAGATCTTTTTTTTTTTTTTTTTTAATTTTTTTTTTATTATTATTATTTATTTTATTTTATTTATTTATGGCTGTGTTGGGTCTTCATTTCTGTGTGAGGGCTTTCTCCAGCTGTGGCAAGCGGGGGCCACTCTTCATCGCGGTGCGCGGGTCCCTCACTATCGCGGCCTCTCTTGTTGCGGAGCACAAGCTCCAGACGCGCGGGCTCAGCAATTGTGGCTCACGGGCCCAGTCGCTCCGTGGCATGTGGGATCCTCCCAGACCAGGGCTCGAACCCGTGTCCCCTGCATTGGTAGGCAGACTCTCAACCACTGCGCCACCAGGGAAGCCCCAAACCAAGATCTTTTGACTTCAATAACTGGATTCTCCACTTCAGGACACATTATATTAAAGAAAACATTAAAGAAGCATTTGCATCAACATAAATATCTTGATAGAGTATTAGAACACAATAATGATAATAGCTAACATTTCTTTGAGCACTCACTAGGCACTCATTTAATCCTCTCAGCAACCTTCAGAGGTAGGCAACTGAGACACAGAGAGGCTAAATAATCTGTCCAAAGTCACACAGCTAGAAAGTGGCAGGGCCAGTATTCAAACCCAGGATCTGCATGCTTAATAACACACAGCCCCTCAGGCTAACTGAGTCTGCCACCTCTCAACCTCTTGTGCTGGAAACCCAGGTGTGGCTCAGCTAGAGGAAGACCCTGGCCAGGAGGAAGAGTCAAAAACAAAAGTTCCCAAGGAAAGTCCAAAAGAGTGAGAGTAAAATTGTATCTGACTTATGAGATGGCAATCGTTCTCGCAAAAATGCAAAAGCAGAAGGGAATTAAAAGTAAGTTAAAAGATAGAGAAAGAGAATTAAACCATCTAGAATACAAAACCACTGGGCAACAAGAAGTTTTATAAGTTAAAGGTGACATTTATTGTTTGGGGAACTTTTATTGCATTTCCTTGACAATTACATAGTGAAATTATTTCACAATAGGCCATTCCAGTTTATTAGCACTAAAAAAAAAATGCCTCCTTCACATAGAACAAAACAGCCTAACACCATCGCTACTTTAATTTTACTTTGCCCTTATTTTTCCTGCTGAGAGCAGCGTATTTTGCACACAGCACCTTGTATCTTTCTCTTGGATGGACTCCGGGTTTCTCAAAGGCTCCCACCCCAACCGTAGGGAGGGTTATGTCACACTTAGCAGTGCCTCGGATAGCTGAATACTTTTTCTTTTCTTCCCTAGATTCTGATGAAATGGAGTCATTCTGTGCTCTTTTAGAAAGAAGTGTCTTTCAGAAAAGATAAGAGAAGAAAAAGAATCTAAGAATCTAGGTGGTGTAACAACCAACAGTAGGTCTAGAAGGAGAAAATAGGAAAAAAAAAAAAAGAGAGAGAGAGGAAATAAAATATCAGAGATAAGATTAAATTACCCTGAATGAAAGAACCCAGGTTTTCAGATTCAAAGAGATCACCAAGTACCAATGAATGGGAAGGTTGGGGGGCAGCGGCCACCCACATAATTAGGCATCACTGGGAAATTTTAGGACAAGAATATAGAGAAAATTCTAAAAGTTTCCAGGGGTGAACCACTTATAAGGCACTAGAATCAGAATAATATCACACCTTTTATCAGTGGCAGAGGTTAATAGAAGAAAGTGAAGTAAGGTTTTTAATATTCTTAGGGAAAATCATAAAAAAAAAAAAGAAAGAAGTGTCTTCAAATTATTTTGAATCCAGTTTTGACATGTGATGGCTTCTACGCTTATAGTGATGGTTTTGTAGCATCACAATCTATGCTAATTTGTTATCCAGATGCATGATGAAAGCTTTATCAAGACATTTTTCACAGTTAACTATAGGTCTTTTTTCAGCTTGTACATGTGAGTTTATGTTAGAATGTATGCATGCTGGAACAAAATAGAAAACAAATTGGAATTTGAAACGTTATATGGCTTAACCAGAATTTTAGAAACAGAGACCTGATTGAAATAAAAAGGTGTTTATGTGGGGTTTGTTGGGACTGCAGCCCAGGACACAGATTCAAGAAGCACTTGAATTGTGTTCTGCCAGACTACAAAATGGGGGAGCCTTATAAAGGCAAAAATCGCAAGGTTACAGTTAGTTACATGAGTTATTCATCAAGAATTATAATTGGAGCTGGCAAGAAGTAAGGGTGTTTGTTAAGTAAGGGTTTGTTGGGGTCCGAAATGGTTGCATCGATACAAGGGGAGACCTTGAGACCATAAGGTTGTAGCTGTCAGGTGGTGTTCTGAGTATGGCCAGTGGTGTCCTTGGGTCTGGTATAGTACAAAGAAAGTTCAGGTTTACAGTGGGGCAGAGACGTATCTGAGACCAGATCCTCAATGGTTGCCCAATTCCATTTCTGTCTGCCTGAACTGTGATTACTCCATTATTATTTCAATTTGTCATCCCATGTATGCAGTATAGAAAACTCCATGTCCATATTCAAAAGAGGCTTGGTAACTGAGGGAACCCGACATTGCCAGGAATGAGAAAATCTGAGTTCCTTCCACGATAAAGCCCCATGATTTGGGAAAGCTAGCTAAATTTGTCAATCCATTTCCCCATTGGTAATTATAAACTGAGATTGATTTCATTGCCATCATTGAAGCTTTTCCCCCAGAGCTTTGATTACTCTCTCAATGAGATTATTTTCTATTATTTCAGCAGAAATTTCATATTGTGCATACATCAGCTAAGTCTGCAATTTAATACTTTTAATCTGTCCCTAAAAAGGATCTCTCCGCCCCATTCACATTATGATAAATTAGCTCTTTGTGAAAAGTATCCAATATTTCAGGGCGAAAAAATTGGACTAGGGCCATAAGTGGTCTAGCCAAGTTTCATCACTGAAAGTAAGGAATGATCGTTGTATTCCATTCTTTCCTTCTGGTTCCTTGGGGTACACAAAACAGGGAGGGGGAGGGTTCTCCTTGTCCGTTCCCTTTCTCTCTAACTCTTTGCTTGAATGCACTTTCTTGAGCCAAGCATCCCTTGCCTACAGTGGCGAATGCTCCCAGCAGTTGGCTTTGGGCTTGTATCTGCTCATTTCTAAGATGGTTCTCTTTATCTATGAAGGTCCCAAACAAAAGTTGTTTTCTATGAGGCCTCCTCAGGACATCCCCTGTGACCCTCTTCCCCAGAAGGTTTAATCATTCCTTCCTCCAAATCCAGTAACACTTTGTAACCACCACTGGTACAGCACATAAAACATTGTACTATTTTTATTTGGGGAGGAACTCTTCCCTATTTATCTCTGTATCCCCAGTGCCAAGATTTATGGCATGTATATCAGTGCCAAGCATAATGTTGGGACTTATTACTGAATTTATTAAAAACAATACAGTGAAGTTTTAGGGATCTCACTTCATGTCCCTGGTTATAATAAATATCATGAGGAGAAAGATAGGTTTTCATGGCAGAGACTGTTTTCAATCTTCATTTTCCCTTTCCTCCATTGTAATAGAACACCGATTTGTGGCTGGGCATATGGCAATGCAGAAGAAAGGTTGGGTTCCTCAGCCTCCTTTGCTGCTGGGTAAGGCCATGTGACTCAGTTCTGGCCAGTGAGATTTAAGTGGAAGTGTCATGTGACAGTTTCCAGGAATCCTCCTTAAAAGAAGGCAGGCTTGGGCTTCCCTGGTGGCGCAGTGGTTGAGAGTCTGCCTGCCAATGCAGGGGACACGGGTTCGAGCCCTGGTCTGGGAGGATCCTACATGCCATGGAGCAACTGGGCCCGTGAGCCACAATTACTGAGCCTGCGCGTCTGGAGCCTGTGCTCCGCAACAAGAGAGGCCGCGATGGTGAGAGGCCCGTGCACCGCGATGAAGAGTGGTCCCCACTTGCCACAACTAGAGAAAGCCCTCGCACATAAATGAAGACCCAACACAGCCATAAATAAATAAATAAATAAATAAAAGACCGTGAATTTCTAAAAAAAAAAAGAAGGCAGGCTTGCACCATTTACTCTTTCCTCTTTGCCCCTTTTTTACTTCCTCCTGCCTGGAATTTAGATTTGATGGATGGAGCTGAGCAGCCCTCTTGGATCATGAAGTGACCTTTGGAGTCTCTGTATGGTGAAGCATCAAGATAGAGGAAAAACCTAAGTGTCTGTCTGTGGATGGATGAATGGATAAAGTAAATGTGAAATAGCTAAAGATATATTATTCACTTAAAAAAGAATGAAATCCTGCCATTTGTGACAACATGGATGAACCTGGAGGGCATTATGCTAAGTGAAATAAGCCAGACAAGGACAAATACTGTATATTCCACTCACATATGGAATCTTAAAAAAAAGTCAAACTCATAGAAACAGAGGAGAATGGTGGTTGTCAAGGGCTGGGGATGGGGTAAATGGGGAGATGTTGGTTCAAGGGTACAAACTTAGTTATAAGATGAATAGGTTCTGAGGATCTAATATACTTCACAGTGACTATAGTTAATAATAATGTACTGTATACTTGAAATATGCTAAGAAAATATATCTCGAACTTCCCTGGTGGCACAGTCGTTAAGAATCCGCCTGCCAATGCAGGGGACACGGGTTCGAGCCCTGGTCCAGGAAGATCCCACATGCCGCAGAGCAACTAAGCCCGTGTGCCACAACTACTGAGTCTGAGCTCTAGAGCCCACGAGCCACAACTACTGAAGCCCGCGCGCCTAGAGCCTGTGCTCTGCAACAAGAGAAGCCACCGCAATGAGAAGCCCTCGCGCCTCAACGAAAAGTAGCCCCCGCTCGCCGCAACTAGAGAAAGCCCACGCGCAGCAACGAAGACCCAACACAGCCAAAAATAAATAAATAAAAGTAAAAAAAAAAAAAGTAAAAAAAAGAAAATATATCTCGTGTTCTTACCAAAAAAAAAAAAAAAAAAAAAAGTAACTGTGTAACATGATGAATGTATTAATTAACTTGATTGTGGTACTCATTTCACAATGTATACATATATTAAATAATCAAGTTGTACAATTTAAATATATATAATGTTGTCAATTATACGGCAATAAAGCTGGGGGTGGGAATTAGAGAGAACCTAGATCCCTGAGGACCCCGCAGAGTAAAGTGCTATCCCGCCCCTAGACTGCCAATTCTGGGCTTTAATGTAAAGGAGAAATTTCTATGTTGTTTAAGCCATGGTGATTTGAGGTCTTTGTTACTCACCGCTGAACCTAATCCTGATATTGTATTGCATTTTGCTGCTTCCAGGTTGGCGTGTTTTGTAATAATATCTAGAAACCTTCCCCCAGAGGTTTAGATGAATCATATCCAGAATCTCTAGACTAGAAAATTAAATTTATTATATCATCAATTATACACCCACATGCCTTTGGGGCATCAATTAGTAGCTTTTGTTATTGAACTTACTGTATGCCAGATTCAATGCTACACTTTAGATGTATAATTTTATTTAATTATTTAAAAAAGCTTATGATGTAGGGACTTTTATTATCGTCTCCCTATCAGTGAGGAAGCTGTAGATTAGAGAAGCTAAGTAAACAGCTGGCCAGTAACCAAGGCAAGGCAGTCATCCCTCTAAGCCCATGTATTCACTGGATACTTGCTTCAGCACAAAGGGCTGAGGAGAGACCATTCCTCCGCCCGCCCACCAGAGAGCTTTACTTGCAAATCCACTGAGCGCCAATGCTGCAAATACCAAGAATTCCAGGAGTGAAATTCTGCTATCAGCAGGGTGACCTGGATACACGCCCGCCCGGGAGAGATCCAGAGAAAACTGAAGAGCGAGGAATCCATCTGCTGACCTCTCTAGAGACAGCCAGAGGCCACAGACACTCACCTCTTCATGAGTAAATTGGTGGGGGGAGTGGGAGGTGAATGTGGGATTGAGGGGGTCTCACAGCACAGGCAGAGTTGTGGAAATGAAGTCTGAAGTCAGAATGACACAGGCACACAGAAACCATCAAATCAGCTCCATATTTAAAGATTAGAGGGTCAAACGCCTGAAACTCATATTCAACAAGAAAGGCATTCAGAAAAAAATGATTTATACCTTTTGCTACTCTGACCACAAGGGTAACACCCCAAACATACTGAAAGAGTAATGCCAACTAAAAATTGTCACTTGCCATCTACCTCTACAAGGATTAGGTCACTAGCCACTGTAATCACTGACCTTTAACATACCCTGAAAGGAGTTTGGGGTGGAGATTAGGAATGAGGCACTCTGTGCTCTGGGAAAAAAATGGCAAAACAGGCTTTCCGATAGTCAGATATTTTCAGGAGAAGATTTTATGAGCCCAATTCTTTTATCTTCGCATATCCAGGAAAACACTAAAATCATTAACAGTGACATCTATTCCTCATGACTAGCCACAGGCCTCTGCCAAAATGTGTGTCTGACTGCACGTACCCCCTGCCCCTTCACTAAAATCATCTATACTACTGACCTTGTCCCACCACCTCTTTGGAGCGGTTCCTCAGAGCTCTCTGAGATGCTGTCTCCCGGGGTGTAGTCCTCATTTTGCCCCCAAAGAACTTAACTCACACCTCTCACGTTGTGCATTTTTTTTTTCAGTTGACAGTGATTACTTTCCTTTCATCATCCAAGGCACAAATGCTCGTTCATTCAAGAAATAGGTACTGAGGCACTACGATGTGCAGTGGCTTTGCTGAGCAGGGACTGGGACACGCAGTGGAAGGGACCCTCCAGGACGGCGCTATTAGGTGGGATACCCATCTGTAAACAGATCTGCACAGTGCAGGGTGCCACACACTATCATGCAGCTATGCACAGTGAGAAGCATCCCACCTTAGGGTCAGTGAAGGTCTCCAAGGTGGAGCAGGAGGGATGGCTAGGAACAAGTGACAAAGATGGGAGTGTATGCGCCTAAGGAAGGGAAGCTCAAGTGCCAAGGCTCAAGAGAACCCGTTGCCTTCCAGGAATTGTGCTTTCTTAGAAAGGCTGCAGCCCAGGTGTAAGGAAAGCGAGTAGCTCTTAAAGTGATCAGCTTCGTGAAAAGCTATAACAAATTTACATGTTTTTGGTTGACAGGCATTCGGAGTTCCTTCCCTTGCTTTTCATGGTATTTGAAACAGGTGGTGGTTTCAAACTCCCCTCTTCCAAAAACAATGCAGTGAATCACATTGTCTGCTACTAGCATCCATCCCCCTTCCTTCCTAACAGACCACATTTCCTCGTTCTTCACACACGTCCACTCCTATCCCGCATGACTCTGGAGATGCTGATTCATCACTAGGTTCAGGGGTGGATGCTGGTTAGTCTACAGAGGTTGGCGAACTACCGATGGTCCTGCTGCCTGTTTTTGTAAATAACATTTATATGAAAACAGCCACACCCATCATTTCCTATGGCTGCTTTCGTGATACAACAACAGAGTTGAGTTACAGAGACTCTATGGCTGGCAAAATCTAAAATATTTACTGCCTGGTCCTTTTTGGAAGAAGTTTGCTGACCCCGGGTCTAAGCCAATCAGAGCATTGAATTCCCCTGGCAGATGGTATTGTTCCAGAGGTGGGCTTGTTGCTTACATTAGACCATCAGATTAAAGAGGAGAATTCATATTTCAAGCTTATAACAATGATTCCCTCACTGCTATCAGATGATGCCCTCGGCTGCTGCTAATAGCCATCTTATAACAATGAGCTGCTCTAGACACAGCAAAACCAAGAGATGGAAAGGTCTGCGTCCCTGATAATGCTGTTGAGCTATTAAAATCAAGCAACCCTGAAGTCTGCCCTATCTCTGGACTTAGTGTCATGTGAGATGATACATTTCCTTATTATTTAAGCCAGTTTGAGTAAGGCTGTCTCTTCCTTGGAAGTAATAGCATCCATCATTGCTATATGAGTAATGCCATCTTGTTCAAAGACCAGACTCACAAGAAGCTATGATACCTAAAGCATTGTCACAAACCCAGAATAAAACAAAAGAGACAGTCATAAGAATCAGCACCGTCATGAACCCACACACAGTGCCTGCAGGGAGAGTCAAGAGGCGGCCACACACCCTTACCCACAGTTGACTGAAATTTTTTGAAAAGTAAAGTTCCCAACTCAATTAACTCAAGATGGTTTTCAAAGAGTAGCAGATTCGATAAAGGAAATTGGAAACTGGGGGAGTGGGGAGGTATATTACCAGAAGACGTCCCTTTGACTTCAGAAAAAGTGACAGGTTGCTGCCTAAGAGGAAGGAGAAACAAGAAACAGAAATAAAACAAAACCAAAAAAAGTAACTCATGCCAGTTAATATAGAAGCCAGAGCTCCCTACAAAGCAGCTTGCAATAGCCCCAGGGATGACACTAGTTATGTTAGATGTTCATAGTTCATGCTTATATAAAAAATGGTCTTGACACACCAAGAATAGAACTATTCTTGAATGCCCAATCTACTCTGTTTAATAAGGCAAAGAAGATCAAAGGCTCTTTTTTTTCCCAAGATTTTTGACCCTCCTCAAAAAAAGTTTTCTCTTAATAACAAACTGACAATTCAATGACATGGGAAACACACCCTGTTCCTAAAATGCTAGATCAAAGGAATCTTTGCAAGAAGAGTCCCACTTCAAGACACATCTTCACTGGTTCCTGGACCAGAGGATTGGACTTTTCTAACTATCAAACACTGAGTCAGTTATAGATTTTTCCCAAAAAGTAAGGTTGAGGTATAGAATCACATTTTTGATTTGCAGAGTGGGAGTGGGAGTGCAGTATAGTGAGCAAAGCAAATGCATTGGAGTCAGGTGGACCTGAGTCCAAGTCCTAGTTCTACCTGCAAACTAGCTATGTGGGCCTCTCTTTCCAAATACGTAAGACAGGAATAATGGTACATAGCTTGCATGGTTGCTGTGAGACCTCAATTACAGGTAATGTATTATAAAGTATTAGCACACCATCTGACATATATTAGGCCTCCATTTATGGGAGCTATCTTTATCTATTATTGTTGCAGTAGTTGTTGTTGTTATTCTATTCCAAGTATTCCAAAATATTCTATTTGATAAGCGAAGTTGCTGTAGTGTTACCGAGTCCAAGCTCACTCTGCTTGCCCCACCACAGGCCAATGAATCGGGAGACGAGGTGCTGAGGCAAGGAGTACGACTTTATTCGGAAAGCCGGCAGACCGAGAAAGTGGCGGACTAGTGTCCCAAAAGAGCCATCTTATTGGGGTTTGGATGCCAGTTTCTTTTATAGAACAGAGAGGGGGAGGAGATGAGGAAGTAAAGTAAAAAGGCCATAAGTTCTGCAAATATTCCCCGGAATGGGCCGCCTCGGGGAGGGGATGTGTTAATTTCTTCTTTCTTGTAACCATCCACAGGTGGGCGGGGCCCGGATGTTTCCCTGAACAAAGGCACTTTGGTTTAACCCTCAGGCAGAGGGGAAGGGTTCCCCGAGGCAGGCCATTATGTACAGACAGTATCCTTTAAGTGAACAAAAGCAATGGGAAGCAAAGGTTAAAGTAAAAGAAGCAGATCCAACTTGTAGTCAGATTTGGCTCTTCCCCGTTACAATAGGGCAGTCTCAAGCTGAAGTTGGACCATCGCATCTGCCTTCTTTAAATCTTCAGTGACCTCCTGGAGAGCAGACTGCGCCAAAGTGCTGTGACCGAGAGTTGAGTCCTCCATGTCGAGATTCTCCAGTGAGGATTCTGAGTCCTCCAGTGTCAAAAATAATGATTTAACAGCAGTTTATTCAGGAACAAGAATTCCATGACATCCTATTCATGGATTGGGAATGATTGCAAGTGGTCATTGGATCCAGCAACCCACTGCCACTTCCAAGGTGTCAGAGTTCAGCTGGGGTCATCAGTTGAATTTAAAAAGTGCAGTGAGAGGCTGAGGCAGTTGACGTGGTCAGTCTAGCCTCTAACATGCCTGGAGGGACCCAAACTATTCAACAGTGACTAGCACTTAACAGAGATGTGTGGAAATTAATTATGACTTCTGGAGACTAGGAAGTCCAAGATCAAAGTACTGGCTAATTCCTGGTGTGAGCCCTCTTCCTGACTTGCAGAAGACCGTCTTCTCACTGTGTCCTCACATGCTGGGGAGGGAGCGACCTCTCTCTCGTCTTCTTATAAAGCCACTAACCCCATCATTAGGATCCCACCCCCAACTTATCTAAGTCTAATGACCTCCCAAAGGCCCCATCTCCAAATACCATCACACTGGGGGGTCAGGGCTTCAGCATATGAATGGGGGAGGGTGCCTTACTGGGTCCCTAGTATGACCCTTATGAGACTTCATCACTTAAACAGTTCTACAATTCTCTAAGTCATAAATAGCTCCTGAAAGTGAGACTGGTCAGACTTCCTAAAATATTTGTTTTTTAGCCATGATTAAGTGTGAAATATTTCATCTCAGCTAGGAGAACATGGGGAAAATCAGCTCTGTATGAGTAAGAGTTCTTTAATACAGAGACTTCGTGACATTCCTCTCTCCTAAAGAACACTTCGAAATTACACGAGGGCGGAAGGTCACAGAGAAGTGAAGGGAGGATGGAAAATTGGCCTATGTCACCCAGAACTCAAGCATCCAAACAGTTCTGTTCTCTCGTTCCTTAGCCTGAGCTGAGCTCTGGAGCCAACTGCACCCAAACGAGACACACACAGTTTTGATTACCAGACATGATATGTGTTACAAGGAAATAAACCTCTAATTTGTAAGAGAAACAATTAGGGGAGGGGAAGAGATTGAAAACATTGGTCTGCACTGAGTGATTTCCTTGAGCCTAAGGGGAGTTACCTCTGGAGCAATTTAGTGAGAAGGCCTGAGCTGGTGCAGGGGCCAAAGAGCTGGTTTCATGTTCATTCCATGTTGATCTCTGCAGTGGTTGGAAAAAACAAAACAGAACAAAACAAAACAGCTCTGGCAAGATCAAGCATCCATCTCTTGGTACCTGAGAGCAAAGCAGAGAAAGAGAATCCCCAGCAGAAGGTGGAAGCAGAGAAAGTCTTAAAATATGTAGGACTGATTTGGTTACCTCTTGGGAGGTGCAGAGGAAGAGGGAGGAAGTGAAATCACATTTCTCGAGAGCTAACTGGAATATAAGGTCTTAGAAAGAAGGGGGCCTGCCTATCTTGTTCACCAGTGTGTTCCCAGCTTCTATCATAGGCCCTGACATGCAATGGACGCTCACTCACTATTTGTTGAAGGAGGGACAGACATGGCGCAGAGTCCATTATATAGTGGCATCCAGTAACTACTTTTGAAAGAATCAATTAATTAATGAATACCTACTGCATGCCAGGCATTGTCTCATTCTTTCATTCAATTTACAAATATTTTACTGAGTGAGCTCCTATCATTTGCCAGACACTCTGCTGGACGCTGTGAATTCAAAAAAGAAAAGAGACAGTTCCTGCCCTCAAAGAGCTGACAGTCTTGTTGACATGGACCCACAGGCAATGGCGATGCAATATATAATGACTACAGGCCATATCAGAGTGCAGGCAAAAGTAGATGAGGTCTTAATCTTCCTGGGAGAGTCAAGGCAGTCTTCACAGAGGAGGCAGCCTTTGAACTGAGACTTAAGATGCATGGAGAATCTCAGACATTTCAGGCAATGAGGTTGGTGTGAGAGAAAATTACAAGTTCATCCTTGGACGAGAAAAAATTCTGTGGGGCAAATAAGTGGGAGAGTGAATGGAGAAAGGAAAGAAAGGAGGCTTCAGCCTGATTTATTTTAAAGGGTCTGGTATTTCATTTAAAGCAGCTTGAACTCACCCATTGGTTTAATGCTCTGCTGTCGGCTGTCTTGAAATTCTCAATAATTTTATTTTTCTTACTTTATTTTTTTTTTAAATTGAAGTACAGTTGATGTACAATATTATGTAAGTCACAGGTGTACAATATAGTGATTCACAATTTTTAAAGGTTATGCTCCATTTATAGTTATTATAAAATATTGGTTGTACTCCCTGTGTTGTACAATGTATCCTTGTAGCTTACCTTATGCATAGTAGTTTGTACCTCTTAATTCCCTGCCTCTATGTTGCTCCTCCTCCCTTCCCTCTCCCCATTGGTAACCACTAAGTCGTTCTCTGTATCTGTGAGTCTGTTTCTTTTTTTGTTATATTCACTAGTTTGTTGTATTTTTTAGATTCCACATATAAGTGATATATATGGTATTTGTCTTTCTCTGTCTGACTTGTTTCACTTAGCATAATACCCTCTAAATCTATCCATGTTGTTACAAATGGCAAAATTTCATTCTTTTTTATGGCTGAGTAGTATTCCATTGTATATGTATATGCCACATCTTCTTTACCCATTCACCTGCTGATGGAAATAATTTTATCTCTGCACTTGTGTTTTGTAAGTGAAGGCCAATAAGACAATGGAGCATACCCACAAGCAAAGGAGGTATATGCAAGGTGCACATCTGCATTACCTTGCTGCTTCATTCACATGTAGTGTTTGTGAAGCTCCATGAGCACAGAATTCCAGTGGGCCTACTACATGTGGGAGTTTAATGACTCAAAGCTAGTACAAGGTAAGCATATTATGGAAGGCATCAGCACCCACTGAGTGTTGATAGACTATGTGCATTTTAAGAAGTGAGAGAAAACAGTTCGGCTAGTTTTGTACAATGGGCTATAAAAGACAAATTGTATCATTTCAGTGATTCCTCATATGAGTTAAACACTCATGTTTGCATTTAAAATGGGCACTGAACAATATAAAGATGAACAGTAAAGTCCACGCTAATCATTTATCATTCGAATTTTTCTTTCCTTAGGACATTAAGTGATAAATAAAAATATCATGACATGTTGAGAGACAGACTGCCAAAAAAGGGAGGAGACTTTATATTTTAGTAAATTTAATGGCACTTTTCCCTTGCTTTCTGAACATTTTGCACCAGGCTCCACAAAGTATGTAGCTGGCCTTGGTGGAGAGCCATTAAAAAAATCCTGAGCAGGGAAGAAACATGACAAGACTATTACTTTAGAAAAATAACTCTCAGCAGAGGGTGGAAGTTAATATAGAGGGAGGCACAACAAGGAGAAAGAAGATCCGTTATCATGGTCACACTGGCAAAGGATGGTACAGTCTGTGCTAGGGCAGGGCAGGGGGATGGGGAGAAAGGCATAGAAGTGTGAGGAGTTCATGGGCAGAGTTCTAGGGCTGGATAAGTCATTCCATGGGGGAGAGGACTCCAGACTTCTGGCTTCAGCCACTGGGTGAAGTCATTCACTGAGATGTGGAATAGAAGAAAGAGAGAGTATGGGATGGTGAGGGAGGAGGGATGGGTTGAAGGGGAAGGGTGGTCTGGGAGAGGGGGTAGACTCTTCATGCCTGGATCTATGCAGTACTTCTCCCTCTGCCTTCTTCTGGTAACTGACCCCACCTCCTCTGGCCTTGAGGGTGCAGTCCTGACCTGGGCTGAGTCCGTCATGGCATGAGGAAGCGTGTGCACATGCACACACACAGTCACAGCTAGCGGTCCAAGGAGTGGGTAGGTAGTGGTCCAAGGAGTGGGTAGGTAGTGGTCTTAAGGCAGGATCATCAGAGTCCTTAACTAGGATATTTCAAACTAAAGCTGGGAGACATCCCTTTCCTCTTTGGTGCCAGAGGTGAACGTGCAACTGCCAGCAGATATGGTCTAGAGACCCTGAGACTCAGGGCTGAGAGACGGAAGCCAACATGGAGAGGATGACCAGTCAGGAGCGAGCCCCGAGGGCTTTGAGTTCCTCCTTCCGACTGTTCCCAGCTTCACATCCGCCCTTCCTGGTTACACAATCTCAGAAATCCAACCTTCCCTCACTCCCCTCCACTCTCTCCCAGCCATTTATAGTTTCCTTAAGCTCATTGGAGTTAGGGTTCTGCCATTTGTGACTGAAAGAGTCCTAATTAAAACAGGACAGGGGCTTCCCTGGTGGCGCAGTGGTTGAGAATCTGCCTGCTAATGCGGGGGACACGGGTTCGGGCCCTGGTCTGGGAGGATCCCACGTGCCGAGGAGCAGCTGGGCCCGTGAGCCTCAGTTGCTGAGCCTGCACGTCTGGAGCCTGTGCTCCGCAACAAGAGAGGCCGCGACGGTGAGAGGCCCGCGCACCACGATGAAGAGTGGCCCCCACTTGCCACGACTAGAGAAAGCCCTCACACAGAAACAAAGACCCAACACAGCCATAAATAAATATTAAAAAAAAAAAAAAACAGGACAGGTGGCCAGGCACCCATGGAAACAGGCTGTGTTGATATTATCATTCCCATATCATAGAGAAGTGAACTGAGGCTCAGAAAGTTTGGATAACTTGCCCGAAGACTCACAGCTAGCATACTGAGATGCCAGGGCTCGGATGCAGGTCTAACTCCAAAGTCAGTGATCTTTATATGATGCCACACTTTCTTCCTAATCTGTTCATTATCCTTAGCATTCTTTTCTATAAACACGGGGCTTCAAGTTTAGGTATATTCATGCTACTGAACTTCCAATTTTCTTGCTTAATGACCAAAGCTATGAGGACCAGACAGTGATTTCTCTGGAGCATTTCCCAGGCTCTGACTAGTCCCACTTTATAATTTACTGGTAACAGAGGGCCTAGTTGCTAACTTTGCAGAAGTCTAAAGCCAGTGGCCTTATGACCAAGACTGTTTTTCCTAAACTGTCTTGTTTTATGAGTTCAAATGGAAAGTCAAGTCTTATCTCTCATCAAGGAGGTGATGATAAACTGAGCCCATGGCTTCAGAACTTGAGAACATCTCTCTGGGAGCTTTTCTCAAGCTTGCTTCTCAGTTCATTGTCACGTACTTGTCTTCTTTTTTTAAAAATTGAAGTATAGTTGATTTACAATATTGTGTTAGTTTCGGGTGTACAGCAAATTGATTCAGGATACATACATACATTCAGATTCTTCTCCATTATACGTTATTACAAGATATTGAATATAGTTCCCTGTGCTATATAGTAGGTCCTTGTTTTTTATTTTATATACAGTGGTGTGTATCTGTTAATCCCAAACTTCTAATTTATCCCTCCCCTCCCCTTTCCCCTTTGGTAACCATACGTTTGTTTCCTATGTCTGTCAGTCTGTTTCTGTTTTGTGAATAAGTTGATTTGTATCATTTTTTTTAGATTCCACATATAAGTTATATCATAATAATTGTCTTTGTCTGACTTACTTCACTTAGTATGATAATCTCTAGGTCCACCCACGTTGCTGCAAATGACATTATTTCATTTTTTTTTACAGCTGAGTAATATTCCATTATATATAATTCCAATCCCAGGCGTGGGATTACTGGATCATGTGGTAAATATTTTTAGCTTTTTGAGGAACCTCCATAGTGTTTTCCATATTGGCTGCACCAATTTACATTCCCACCAACAGTGTAGGAGGGTTCCCTTTTCTCCACACCCTCTCCAGCGTTTATTATTTGTAGACTTTTTAAAAAATAAATTTATTTTATTTATTTTATTTTTGGCTGCATTGGGTCTTCGTTGCTGCGCACGGGCTTTCTCTAGTTGCGGCCAGCGAGGGCTACTCTTCAGAAAAGAACAATCAGAAAAGAACTCCTTCATCCTCCTCCATTTCATCCACCAACCTACTGTCTCATGTATCAGCCTGAATGCACTGTCTCTGCTTCCATCATGTGTGACTTGGATCCCACTCCTTTTTGTCTGCTCAAGGACTTTCATCCTGCAATTGTCCCTTCACCCTCCTGTATCTTCAATTTTCCTCCCTACTCTATTGGATTATCCTCATCAGTGTACAAATAATCTAAGAAATACAATCTTCTCACCTCTCAGTTTCTCCCAGACTTTTATGTTTTCTTTAAGCAAACTGGAGTTAGGTTTCTGTCAGTCGCAACTGAAAAAATCCTGATTAATACAGGACACATGGATAGGTACCTATGGAAACAGCCAGTGTACTTTTCCCCATTGGTCTTCAATGGGTAAAAAGAGTATAGCTCCATAGAGTTCATCCTTTCTCTCCCCAGAGGACATGGCAACTCTAAATTGTTCATTTGTGTACTTTCTTGTCACCAACCTCACAGCTGTCCAGGGATTTCAGATATAGTTGGGTGGATGTTTGAAGTCCACCCTCACAATAGTTTAATAGGGACCAATGTTTTTTTATTTTTTTAATTTTTTTAAATTTATGGCTGTGTTGGGTCTTCGTTTCTGTGCTAGGGCTTTCTCTAGTTGCGGCAAGCGGGGGCCACTCTTCATCGCGGTTCGCGGGCCCCTCACTATCGCGGCCTCTCCTGTTGCCGAGCACAGGCTCCAGACGCGCAGGCTCAGTAGTTGTGGCTCAAGGGCCTAGTCGCTCCGCGGCATGTGGGATCTTCCCAGACCAGGACCCGAACCCGTGTCCCCTGCATTGGTAGGCAGACTCTCAACCACTGCGCCACCAGGGAAGCCCCAGGGACCAATATTTTTAATGAAACATTTTTAAAACTTTCTCATGTTTACATGAAAATTCCTCTTACATAGTTTTGCACAGATTATCTGTTGAAGAGGAGAATATTTGGCTTCAGAATTTAAATGAGGGTCATAATAAAGACAGTAAAATGAGTGAGAGATACAGTGCTTAACATTGAGCAGTCTATATTTATTAAATGAATGAATAATTGGATGAATTAATGAATGAAATTAATTAAATTGACAGTTTGCAAATGTGTTGTATTCCCAAAATTGGTTTTGTAACTTAGTTGGTTTGAATTTGGGATGCATTTTCCCACGGAAATGATTTTATAAATGGTCTTAAGTGCCAAGAAATCCCACTAAGGCTGTTTAGCCCATAATATAGCAATAAAATGTAGAAAAATAATGGCATTGTGTCAGAATTCGGTTTAAACAATTTGGAATACTGGTGATTGAGGAAAAGTAACTTTAATTAGGAGAAGAGGTGGTGCATGAAAAATGTGGTAATTCTGAAGGGGACTTCTGAGACCTTTCAAGTGTTCTGGAGGGTACTGTCTCCTTTTTACATCTATTTTCAAATAAAAATGCATGCATTTCTCTCCCTAGGCACAGTCTTACACTATTCTTATCATCAGCATGATCATTATTGTTTGCTTGGTAGGCAATTAACAACTGTTGTGTTTCCAGTTGGATGGAAGGGTAGGAACAAAGCAAGATAGAAGGTAGAGGGAAATTTCTCTTCAGTAATTGGAAAAGAGTTGGAAGAAATGAGCATGTCGTAAACAGCAAACTTGTATCTGTTATTATGTGTCTCAGTATTCAGAATAGAAGGAAGGTGACACAGAGAAGCTTAGTATTTATAGAGGAAGTAAGACCCACACGTAGAAAGAAAAAGCACTACTGGGTAAGTCATGTTGGATGACAATCAAGGCGTTGCCTGTTCAGTGATCTTTGGGGCCAGGAAGGGAGCAGGAATTGCTTGAGTCTGACCTTGTGCAAGAGGATTTCAGTGAGAAAAGAGTTGGAAGAGTATATGAAGTGAAATTAACTGAATGGTACTTGATAGAAAACACAGGAAAAGGATGAAACACGGTGTGAGCATGATTCTACCCAAGAAGAAGAAGGAATATGGTGGGGAAAGGATGCTGGATGATTTCCCCATGGAGCTACACGATGGCTCAGGAAAGGTTAGTGCTGATCTAGAGCCGGACAGGGAATAATGAATGGCCTTGGAGTTTTCAAGTGATCAGGCAGCATGTGATCAGACTTTCAGAGGTGTTGGCAATTCAGATTGTGCCTTAATATACCTAGGTGTTTCTATAAAACACAGAATTTGTATTATTTTACCATATTCTGACCGTTTTTGTTTGTTGTTGGTGTATTACACAAATCTTACAGATTCCTAAAGAAGGAGATTCTGAAACCCTTGCCTTTGGTATTAAAAGATGTCAAGTACTCCCCCTTCCCTCCTTCTCTTCTTTCTTTAGCTTTCTTTCGTTAACTGACTCTGACCAAATCACTTCATTCTTTGGGTCCCTGATTATTATTATTTTTAAATCTCTAAACGACAACACTGAACTAGATCATCTATCCCTTCCATTTCTAAAAACTTGATTATGAAACTTTCCAAAATGACAAAACACAGCAATCACGAGGACGAGCCCTAATAATATTGGCCAAATTGAGCCCTAATAATATTGGCCAAATTAAATAGCTGTGGTTTCCCAAAAAGTTACTTCTAAATATCACAGATGTTTCAGTTACCCCCTTTTTTCCCCTAGAACTAGTTGATCTCTCTACTCTCAGAGCTGTTACGAGGGCACTGAGATTTACGTAGAAAAAGTGGTGCGGGAAGCGCGGGATTTTCACACAGCATTTCACAGATTTTCACATCAGCAAAACTGTTAGCTCCTATCTCCCTGACTCAAAAAATCTGGAGAGCCACACGTAGATAAAACCTTATCTTTCCGCTCTTGAGTTCCCCCTCCTGGGCTTTAGATGCATTGACCGGCATAAGATTCAGCCCCTTAACTGCTGAGCCTAACACCCTTCGCGTTCCCTGGGCGCCCGGCTGACCCGTGGGGTCTGCGGTTTCCCGCGAGAGGTGGGCGCGGGCGGCAAGCGGGGCCGCCACACTTCCGGTGGCAGGGTCGGGCGCTCGCCACACTTCCTGTTGATCCGGCTCCGCAGAGGGCTGGGCCGAGAGGAGGGCCGGCGGGCGGGTGGCGGCGGTCACTCACTGGCCAGGCGTGGGCGCACGCGAGGCCGCCCTGGGCACAGAGCGTCGTCCGCCTCGTCGCCTGAGCCTCGAGCACCCTTGGCCGCCGCGTCACCTGCCCTCCGTGCTTCCGTCCGGCCCTCGGCCCCGCCGCGCGGCACCATGCCCGCCGTGGACAAGCTCCTGCTGGAGGAGGCGTTGCAGGACAGCCCCCAGGTACCTCCCGCCGCCCGGGTCCCTCTCGCCCGAGGGCTTGAGGCCCTTCCAGCCCCGGGGTGGAGGCTGGGAGTACGCCGGGCCCCCTCGGGGGCGAAGATGGGGCGGGCCCGGCCGTATGTCTTGAGTCCGGGATGCTCCGGGAGCCGGCATCCCTCAGGCAGAGCTGGAGACGCCGGGAAAGCTCCCCGCGGCCGGAGTCTTTGTGTCCCGACCCCTTTCCAAACTCAGCTGAAACCGAGGCTGCTCGGCCTACGCTTGGGCTCCACCAAGTGCCCCGGGCAAATCATCTTTTTTTGCCTCAGCTTTGTCGTAAGATAGGAAGAATAATTGTACCTGCCTCCTAGAGTTGTTAGAATTGAATAAGGAAATGCCTGTCAAGTTGTTCGTGGGCAATGCCTGGTACAGAATAAGAAGTCAGTCTTACTTATTATCATTACTACTACTGATATGATGGGACCTGGCGGATTTAGGACCAGAGTGGGATGCAGAGAGCCTAGACCTCTTCCCCAGCGGTGCCAGACCGCCCCTTGGCCCTGTGTTCCCATTCGTGAAGAGGAAATTACAATACCTGCCCTATTTGCCGCACAGGGGAACTTCATTAGCGAGCGCACCCGAGATGAGAATCAAGTCCTTTGAGCTCTGCAGATGAAAGCTGGTGTGTAAATGTAGTAAATGAGTGCAGAATGACATTAGTTCATAAGTCAGTGCACCTTTCCCCAGGGAACCTTTGTTCTCCTTCATTAACATTTCCCCAGCTTCATATCTGCCCTAGAGGCTCTGCATCCTTGGGTTATTTAAATACCTCTCTTTATTCCCTAGTATCTCAGCTCTTGAAAAATTAGAGTAAGAGTAACCTGTTTTCCTTTCACCGTTTCTCTTCCCTTTGTGCTTCCTTTCCATTTTCTTCTTAGTGAATTGTGCCTCCCAGGGATGATCCCTTGATGGACTTACCTACACCCACTCTGCATCTCTCCAGTTCAGAATTAGTAGTCAAAAGGACTGTGTGCTTAGTTGCCTTGTGCCCATTTCTTTGTGATCTTCTTTACACAGGCAAGTAAGAAAGTGTAAGCAAGCTGCGACTTTTTTTTTTTCTTTAATTGTTATCCGCTGGTCTGATTGACTTCTCAAAGGCCTCTCTGAAGTCTCTAAGCTTCTGGCATTTGAATAGGATCAAAGCCCTGGGTAGAAGTCATTTTGTCCATCCTCACACCTGTTGCTTGGGATCTGAACATAGTATTGTGGAGTTTCTAATGATATCATTTTGAATAGGGATTTCCACTTGCTTTGTAGTTGGAGAAACTGAGATGCAAAGATATATTGCTTTCCTAACTGAACATGGTGACGGCTGAGCCAGGTTAGAGAAGTGGCACTAACTGATTCTCCACGTTGCCCTCACCGAGGAGTTACATTCGGAATTTTTGGCTCTCACATCAATGAATAGGCACTGGTTCTGAGTTGTTTACAGGATGTGCTCAGCTGTGAGGTAGGAGACAGCGGACTGGCAAACGAGTCAGGACACTTGGGTCCTAATTGTGGCTCTAACACTAACTTATCATTTGATTTGGGCAAGTCACTCATCCCCATCCTGTGACTGGCTGGGTTTTCTCATCTGCAGAATGAGGGTCACAGAGCGGATAATATTTAAGGGGCTTACAATTGTGTCATATCTGCATGATTTATAACTGAGCTTGTATGAGGAAGAAGAAGTTAAGAGGCATTGTCATTTCTGTTTAATGTTCCTCTTTACGTAGGGAATTTGTCATTGCTTTTGAGACGTGGGTGTCACCCTGTGAGGGTTCTTGGTGAGGTTTGAATGGAAGCAAACTACCAGGAAGGTCTTTGATAACCATGTGAGCATATTTAGCACTCTTGTATGGGGTATGTGCCTAATGCAGCTTTACTGCCAAGGAGATTCATAGACTTGTAACTGGAAGGAATCTAATCCAGCTCCTTAGTTTTATCTGTAAAGAATAAAACCAGTAGCAAACACCTGTGCCGTACATGCATTTTTATGTTCCAGGCACTGTTCTCAGTGCTTTACATATGTTATCTTATCTAATCCTTTCAACAGTCTTTTGAAGTAGGTCCTCTATTAAAATTACCAAGGAGCTGAGAAGTTAAATAACTTGCTCCCAAGATTATACATTATCAAGTGGCAGAGCCGGGATTGGAACCCAGGCAGTCTGCCTATGTTGTTCAAGTTAGCCCAGCTACCTAGCACCTGGCTTTTCTGTCATCAGTGACCTAAAATGTTTCACTAAAAGGAAGTGATCTGAAGAAACCATCTATTGTTTGTTTCCTCTTGTTTTATGTAGGGTATTTATGAGGGTTGCTCCAGTAACCTGGCTGCACAGGATTCATTAAATGAACACAAAAGCTTTTATAGTTGAGCTCGGTGACCCAAGAAGAGCTGAATAGCAGTTGACTGACCTTATACACATCTATTCATGCCCTTTTCAGTTCACAGTGCTGCACAGTGTATTATAAGACTAGTCTTTGTGCATACGTGTTTTATTTCTGGTTACCTCTGGTGTATGAAAGACGAAACGTTTTAGGGATGAAGGTACTTGTCTCCACTGCTGTTTGCGAGCCTCTGCTCCTCGCTAGGTGCTGCTAGATGCTGGGAACGTAATGACAAATAAGATAAGAGTGCCTTCCCTCCGCTGGTTCACAGTCTGTTCTGGGAGACAGATAAGGAAAGCAGCAGTTGCAGTACTGTGTGAATGCTGCTGTGATAGGAACACAAATGCTGCTTTGAGCTGCTGCAGCTCGCACCTCTCCAGGGGCTTATTCCCTTTCCTGTAAGTAGTGTGCTTTTGAGATAAAGTGTAGCACTGTTGCTTGCTGTTTTGTTACGGTATTTGTTTATTTCTTTTGCAGTTGGCACAGCTGAAGCACAGAGAATTTGAAGATTAAGTTCTGAGATTATTCAGTGGGAGGTCCAGCTGGGAAACCAGGCCTTTTTTAACTCAAGCAGGATGCCTCAAAACATTACCTGGTGGTTTTGTCTTCATTGTGGAGGGCTTTTGTCCTGCTGTACTCTTTGTTTATGATACATTTTCCTTTCAGTAGCCTTGGTTCTACTGAGACATTTCTCTCCCTCTCCCACACTGTGGGAATAAGAGTTTTAATTGTTTTTACCTTAAAATATATATATATGTATAATATTTATACTTATATATGATAAATATTAAAACATTTAAAATATATTTAAATATATATAAAATATACACGTGTGTGTGCGTGTGTATATTTTACAATCACAGCTGTTAAAATTGTGCCATTATATAACTAGATGCTATTCTTAGGAGTGAAAAATGTCTAGGACTAGTTTATTAGATGACACCCAGTTTCTTTATTCTAAGATAGAGGGTAATGTGGAGCTAAGGCTAAGGTGTTTGGTTTCGTTTTTCTGTCCATGCATACTCTTGAGAGTGTAGGGTAGTAGAAAAAGGACGGAATTTAAATCTTGATTCTGCAGGTTACTCAACCTCTCTGAGTTTGTGTTTCAACATGTGTAAAATTAGAATAAAAATAGTTGCTTAATTCTTATGAAGAATAAATAACATATGTAAAGTATCTTCATGCCTGCATATTATAGTAACTCCATAAATGATTGCTGTTATTGTCTTTATAAGTGATATGCACCAATGTCTTTCGGAATTTTGGGGGAACTTTCGAGCAACTGGTATACCTTTGCCTGGTCCTTGGTCTTATTCCTTCTTTAGGTCTTAGAACATTCCTGTTCTTCCAAATATAAGTTTAAGCAGATGCTGAGCTGATAAATGTGGATGTTAAAACAGTGTCTGAGATAGCAGGGTATATTTTTTTTCAAGGATGATCATGGCCTAGTTAAGTTAGAAAGGGAAGACGGGAGTGTTTTTTTCAGTTCTAATGGATGTCATGGTAAACATGTTCAGGATATAAAGAAAAAAAAACTTGTGATGTAGTTTTGGCAGTTATCACAGGTGAGAGCATGACAGTAGGATGACCCAAGAGAAGTCAGCTCCAAGCAGTCTGCATCCTGCCTCCAGACAGGACGGTGGGCTGTGGGCCAAAGAGCATGCCCACTGTTGAGACCCACCTTTGCTAGGTGGTGGATGCAGCCTCTTGCGGTGGAGAAAGCATGGCCATTGGTACCAGCCAGACCTGGGTTTACATCCCAACCCTGCTGCTTCCCAGCTGTGGGAGGTTGAGCAAGTTTCTTCACCTTGATGAGCCTCAGTTTCATCATCTCTAAAATGGGATTAATGTGACTGTGGTGTCTACCCCATAAAGTTGTCGGAAGGATTAAATGAAGTAATATTTAGTGCTCAGAACAGTGTCGGACACATAGGAAGTACAGAGTAAATGGTAATTTTAGTTTTCTTTCTACTCTCTTTATGGAGGACATTTATACAAGCCCTCTCTTTTCATCCTGTGGCTCATTTTCCATTCTATATATTTTATTTCTAAGAGTATTAAAAACAATAAATAGGACTCAACTAAATGGACATCAGTAGTATTTAAAAAATTAAATATCCTCAATCCAGTTGTATCACTCTTTTTCATTCTCTTAGATATAATGTTATAGCAAAGAATGGAACCAGAATCATCATAAACATTGAAGGACTCCTCCAGCATTGGCACCACGAATACCAAAAGATTCTCTCCTATTAGATGACATTTATAGATAGCTATGTAGATAATAGTGTTGCTTTAGTGTTGAAATGAAATCATACATGTGAAACCCTTAGTGTCCAACATATTATAAGCAAAGTTCATTATCTTCTTCATAATCAGTGTCATCTGCTATCACTGTGTATTAGGCACTGGTAGGCACTTTATGTAATTCATTACCTCTAGTGTTCCCTGCAAATTAGTGTTAGAGCCTGAATTTGGACCCAGGATTGACACGGTCCCAAGGGGATCCCAGATCCTTTGAGAGGCCCCAGTAGACTGTATGCTCCTGGAGAACAGAGTTGGTTCTGATCACCTTTGAATCTCAGATCCCAACACAATGTTTCATCAAATATTGGATGAAGGCGGAAGTATATACATGAATGAATGTAGAGTGATAGACCAATCACTGTAGGTTCTCAAAACGTCTGTTAACAATCTTTTTTTTTTCAAATAGTATATTTTAAAGAGATGTAATAAAGAATTCTAAACCGATGTTTTTCACCTACTCATTGACATCCATTAGTGGATTATGAGATCCAGTGGGTCACATCCATGATTTTTGTTTTGTTTGTTTTGATCCTTCTGTTGATAAGAATTGGTACTGAAGAGAGTACATTGGTCTGAGAGCAGGTATTTTCAGCCTTAAAGACCTCGGGCAAAACCAGGATAAGCATGTACTACTGTGAAGTCCACCAGAGTTTGTCAACAATATCAAAGGTAGAATGATTCAAACGTCGGGGTTCCTCTTCCAGTTTATTGGGGGTGCTTTTGGGTCAGTTATTATTCTCTTACCTGAGATAGGTTAGAAAAAGAAAGAAGGAATTGAAATTCATTTGCAGGAAAATAATGAACCTTAATGGATTGTTCTTTGTAAGGTGCCTTTGGTATCATCTCATTAAAGACATTTCTATAGCTTACTCTCCATTCTATGCCTAATGGGTTATTTTCTGAAATATAGATCCCATTATCACTAATGTAGTATTTTAAATTCCCACTGTGCTGGAGACGTTAACAAAAGTCCCTTGAATAGATATGGTCTCTTATGTGGTCCCTTGATACTTCTTTAAACACCATCCAATATATAAATATTTCTTTAGTGCTCAGCGTATCAGGCACTACGCATGAAAATGATAGGAAATACCTTTCATCTAAGACATTGCTCAGCTGCTCTCGAAGCACTGAGTAGTCTTCCCAAAGGAACTGAACCAGCATTCTTAAGTTGCTATTTGAGTTTTGTGCCCAGAGCTTCCACTGGTGGGCCCATGGTACATGAAATTTCCTGGTCATGAGTTTGAAAATTGGTTGAATAAAATATGACGAAAGACATGGAGCCTGACTGTAGTATCTTAAGTGGAAAGAATGACACACCCCTGCAAGACGTCCAAGATTGCAGAAAACCGGACAGATGGTTAACTGCTGTGATGATGCAGTGCTGGGTGACCACACCCCAGGTATACACACAGGCCACACATTGAGTTCAGTTTATGGGCTTGAAGGGAGAGACTGCCCTTTTTAACACGTACTTTATTGGATGGACTTTACTGGTACTTAGGTAGAGGCTAAAGTCGAGACAGGTAATAGCCCTTGAGTCTTCTTAACCCTTTAAAAATTGGCTTTCTTTCCCTGGCCCCGATACTCAAACTGTATTCAGTTTGCCCTCGCAGTGTAGTCTAAAGGATTAGAAAAGGAGTTCTGAATTAAAGCTCTAGGAATCAGCTTATATTAGTATTAGCGATAAAAAAGTAAAGCCAGACCACAGACATCTTCCCTCCCCATATCTCTGTGTGCGTGTGTTTGTTTTACCTCCATTGTAACTTTTCCACCTAGAAATAAAATTGACCTCTTTTCTTGCAGACCCGCTCTTTACTGAGTGTGTTTGAAGAAGATGCTGGCACGCTCACGGATTATACAAACCAGCTGCTCCAGGCGATGCAACGCGTCTATGGAGCCCAGGTATCCTCCTGCCCCCTCACCTGGAGAGGAACGGAGTGGGCGCTCTCTGCCCACTTTGAACTTCTCTCAGGAGGTTGAGAGATTTGAGTCAGAACACCACCATTTAAACTTTTGAAATAAAATCACAATTGTTTTTCTCTTCTGTTCACCTCAAAAGACTGAGAACAGTTTGTTTTCACAGCTTAAGAAATAGGGTAACTGTTCTGTAACTAGTAGACCCAGTAGAAAGGTACCACATAACTGCTTTTTAATTTTTAAAAAAATTCTACTCCAAAGGGAAACATTTGAGTCTCCTCTTCCTCCCTGTGAATGAGTGGGTTCAGTATTCTGAGGCATGGCTCTTTGTCTTTCTCATAAATGGTCAGTCTTAGATGTCAGTGTAGGCGAGTAGAGATGTTTTTTCAAGGGCTTCCTCTGAAAAGACTTGAGTCACAGTTCTGGAACTGTTGGGTGGCTTCTTTGTTTTGAGGAACAAATATCTCTGCCTTGCAAAACCATGGAAAATAAATTGCTGAGTAGCAAAAGTGAAACTTTTTAAGATCAAGAAATGCCCATGTATGTTACTTTCTAAGAGAAAACTTGTGAGTTACTTAAAAATAAAATTTGTTATGTTACACATCAAAATATTATGGCAACCGATACTTTTCATTATTGATTCCTTGCCGACTTAAGCCTCTATCTGTTAATATGTTCCTTTTTCTCATTGACGATCTCTAAATAAATACCACATTCAGTGTATAATAATAATATATCAATAATCATGTATACTCATTTATTTTACATAGCTCTTAATATTCATATATAATCATTTATTATCATGGTTTTGTTAATCATTCATTCATATCATATATGGGGAAAAAAACTCAGCTCTTGCCATTAGGGAGCTTACAACTGGGTTGGGAGACAGACAAAAATAATTACCAAAGAGTGTTAGTGGTGCTAGGAGAGAAGGGTCACCTAACCTGGAGGAATTGTGCTGGGCACCCAAAAGGAGGATGATTATGATAGTTGAGACTTATTGAATACTTCATAGGTTCCAGGTGCAGTTTCAGGGGCTTTTACATGTAATCATTTCACTTAAATTCCCTAACTCTGAGGTGGGTGTTGTTATTATATCTTCATTTTGTAGGTCAGGAGATTTAAGGATTCTGATGATGAATGACTTTCCAATTCCACCCCATTAATACATGGTAGAGCAAGTCAGCCTGAAGCCAAAGCCCAAACACTTAACTACTAAGCATAAGGGTGGTAGCCTGAGCTAGGGAAGTGGCAGTGGAATTGGGAAGAAGTGGATTGGTGACTGATTCTATGTGAAGGGGTTGGGTGGGTGAAGGATGAATCAAGAATGATGCCCACGTCTTTGACTTGAATAACAGGGTGCATAGTTGGGAGAATACAGGAGGAGGAGCAGGGTGTGTGTGTGTGTGTGGCAGTGGCAGGAATGGCAGGGATGCCAATCTTAATTCTTTCCTTTTTTTTTCTTGGTGTCATCATGGCTTGCAGGATCTTAGTTCCCTGACCAGGGATTGAACCTGGGCCCTCGGCAGTGAAAGCGCAGAGTGCTAACCACTGAACCACCAGGGAATTCCCCTTAATTCTTTCTTGAGAGGCTGATTTTGAGGTGTCCATGGGACATAAAAGTGGGGAAAAAGATCTTGTTGAAAGTTCAGATCCAGAGTTCAGGCTGGAGATCGATATTTGCAAACTACTGTATTATAGAAGTGTAACTTGATTAATTGGAACTAATTTTAACGACCAAAAGAATCATGCGCTCATTTGTGATTTTGCTCGTTTGTTTAGGTAAAACATTTAAAAACTGGTACATACTTTGTCGATTTTTTAAAAGCCCTATTTATTTCTATTATATGTTTTTGTATTTTTCCCTAACTATTCAAAATTTAAGGGAACAGAAAAAAAATTTTTTACTGAGCTTATACCTGCTCTTTAGTAGTTTGAATATTGTTATTAAGTGATTTGTCTCATGTTTAAGAGTCCCAAGACTTAGGGACGGTGACTCCGCCACTCCCAAGAGTCTCTGTTCTGCCTTTCCATGTCTGTCAGAATCATTTCCTTGGAGATGTCCAGATGCTCTCTTATGCGTTTTTTTCTTTTGAGCCAGAAAACTGCATTTTGCCAAAATTAAGTGGGTCTTGCATTCCAAGAGGCTGTAACCAGCTTTTACTTCACATCACATGATCATCCCATGGGTTACTGGCAGAAGCCCTTCCTTCTGCCTCGGCATTTCCTGCAGCAGAAGCTAGCAAGAACGTCTGGCTAGTGCTGCCAACTCAGTGACAGATACAAGCAGTGGTCAGTGGCGTTCAGATTGGCTGGGTCAGGGTCAGTTGTTTTTCAGGTTTATTTGAACATGTTTTGTTTTGTTTCTTTTCAATTAAATTAAAAAGAAAACTTTCTAACTCCTCTTTGATCAGTTTGTTTATATGTATGTATGAGGGTGGGAAGAAAGATAAAGAAGAGAGTTACCAATGTTTTCATTCAACTTTTTTCCCCAAAGTTATGTTTTCCTGGTTTTATTTAACATTCTTCCTTAAATATTTTACACCTAGACGTGTTAAATTACATTAATAGAGTTTTATAATTTCATTTTTAAAAACAGAGGCACTTAGTAAGATGTTGTTTTTCATTATTATATTATTTAAACCAGATTTATGCTGCTGATAAATGATAAATGTTCATAAAAGATATTTAAAATCAGGCCACATGGTAAGTTTCTGGATTCTGATATAGTAAATACTATTTGGACCTTAGTTTTAGAAAGAGGAAGAGTAAAAAAAACTAGAGGAAAGTTCTATGAACAGTTTTGCTGATTTTGGCTAGTTTGGGGGAGATTTTAAATTTTATTTGGCTTAAGCAGTAGAATGAAGCTATAGGCTGTAAGCTGTTTTCAGCATTTTACAGCAGTCCCCGGTCACATCTGGTCTCCTGATTGTCAGATGTGCCTTTGCACATGGGGGAACTGAGTACTCCATCATGGGTCATCTGAATGAAGGAAGCCGTACACACTTCTCATGCAGCAAGAGACGGCTTACTTAGAAAGCTCTGCTATCTTTCAAACTATTGACTAAATTTAAAACTTCTATAGTGTCTGAATAGATGCATGGGTATACGTATTCAGTAAAATCTGCTCAAATTTTGCATTTAATACATTTGATATACTTGTTTTGATTCTGTATATCTACCGTAATTTTGTTTCTTTCCTAGAGAGGTTAAAATTTTAAAAAATCTTTTCGAAATGGATTTTTTAGGGTCTTACAATGAAATTTACTTACGTAATCTTACTTCTCCTCTCAGACATTGTATTGAGAAAACGGGAAGGTCAAATGATGTTCCTAGCAGTATTAGTGAAACCTGGCATCTCCTGGAACCTGTCTTTCTCTTCCAAAGGATGACAAGCCTCTGTAGTTGGTGCCTTCAGTCTGGATGGAATTTTTTGTTTGTTTTGTTGATTTTTTTTTTTTTTTAAGTACATTTTGGATGGAATTTTTCGAAGTGAGAACCATGGTTCAGGCTCTCTCACTTCCTTTCAGCAAAGCAGGCTTACACAAACACAGTCTCATCTCTGCAGCTGCTCTGAACCAGACCTTTGGGAGTGCAGAACTCCTGATCCTAAAATGTAAAAGCCCACATTGGAGTTGGGAGTAGTATCTTTTCAAACTGGGGTGAGACCGTGGGAGGGGATAGGAGTAAAATACTTTGAAGGGAAGATATGCATACATTTGGTATTAGAAAGAAGAAAATATTTTTCTTTAGAAATGATAATATATATAGATATCAAGCTAAATAAGTTAATGTTCCCCTTGGGAAACAGAGTAGTGGGCATCCAGGAGTGTGAGCTTGTGATAGGGGAGAGAGAAGGATTTGGGAGGCAGACAGGATCAGAACTGTATATTTTAATAATAAAAATATTATTAGGCACATAAACATACCACACACTAGGCAAGGCACCGCCTGTGTATAATCTCATTTAGCTTTCACAATAAAGGAGAGGTATTATTATATGAGAGAGGTTATGTAACTTGCCTGTGGTCACACAACTGATGAGTGGCAGGAACAGAATTTGAACTCAGGTCTTTGACTCCAAAACCTCCACTCTCACTCTGAACCCCTGTGCTGTACTCTTTGGACATACTGGTCTCTAGAAATGGCAGCAGAGGCTAAGGAAGCGGGAGTCTTCAAAGGTTGTTCTTGTCACCATAGAACACCCACACTTATCAGCCTAACAGCTTTGTAGTGTGTTATGGGTGGGAGCCAGCTCCTTTTTGTATCCCAGAGTAACTTCCCTTGTTTAATTGGTTTTTATCCATAATGGTTTCAATCAGTGCATTTTAACAGCTCTCAAAAACAGTCAAATTGAGGTTTCTATGACAGGGACAGAGAAATATGTGTGTAGCTTAAGGCATTCAGGAGTAGAGAGTCCCTGAGTGGTTTCTGGAAGCAACTTCAAAGACCTGAGTTTTTGCACTTGATTTGCATGTGGGATCTACAGCCTTCCCTCATTCCGGCATTGAAGGCTTTCAGATTAGTATGGAAGATTATTCTGGGCCAGGCTCATTCATTAGGTATGAGGTTAAGTGTGTGACCTTAGATGCATCAGATCTGAGTTCCAGTCTTGACTTGGCCACTTGCTGTGTGACCTTGGGCAAGTCACGTGATTGCCTGAGTCTCCTTATTGGTTAAACAGAGGCCATAATAATACCCACCTCATAGGTTGTTATTAGAACTAATACCTGTAAAGTATAAGATCAGTCCCTGGCACAAAGTGCTCACTGTTAACATAACCACCTTCTAAGCCTTAGAATAATAATAGTTATGATAGCACTGTACCCTGGGACTGCTACTTGGGTTAAATAGAAGCTTGGTCCTCTGATCTTGACGTTCCTGAAGGAGCAGTTTGTACCTGCATTCCTCACTTCCTCACTGCATAGTTGATATTTGCTCCTCCGGCTCCTCAGTCTGGGCTCCATCCCCCACTGGCAGCACAGGCTGCTTAATGCCTGGTTCATAGCCTCTCTCCACCCTCCATCCCAGGCAGCACCCGATGCTATTAACAGTGCCCCCTCAAAACTGTCCTTCTTTGGTTCCTGTGACAGTGTCTGTCCCGAGTGTCTACCCACCATTCTTGATTTTTCTCCTTTCCTGGCGCCCTTTTGCTGCCTGCCCCTTAAGTCTTGGTGTTCTCCAAAATTCCACAGGAGTCCTTCTCTGGTTAGTCTCTACTCGTTTCCTGGGCAAGGTCACTTCTTCAGCAAAGCCTGGCCATTTCAGAATCTATTTCTAGCCCTCGTCTCTAGGTCCTTATTCCAAACGACTTTTGCCTATTGTCACTGTGGAGAGTGAGTTTTCAGCTCTTACCTGGGCTATTGCAGCACCGTCCTGAGCAGCCTTTCTGCCGTCAGGGGCTTGTTTTCCCCTTCAGTCCATCCTGTACTCTCGAGCTACCACCTGCAGACCTCCCTTCCCTCCCTGTCTTCACCTGCTTCCCTGACTCCCTGTAACCACGAGGCAGAGGGAAAAACTCCTCGTCAAGGCGCGCACAGCTCCTCATGAGCTGAGTTTCAGCCTCCTCCTCTAGCTTCGTCTTTGGCTGTTCCAGAACGTGCCAGGCCCTCTGCCCATCTCGAGACTTTGCTGTGCCCTTCCTGCTTCCAGGACTCCACATGGACCCCTTGCCCTGGCAAATGGCCTTCCCGGCAAATGGCTTTTAAGACTGATCTCAGGTCCGAGGTGTCTGACACCTTTTCTTTCTTCCTTTTCTCCCTTCGGACCAAAGCACCCTTCAGCCGTGTGCCCAGATGCCCTGCACTCTTGTTGGTCAGAGCACTGAGGGACAGTGGGGGATTTTCTTTCCTCCCTGTGCACTGCGAGCTCTGAGAGCAGATTGTCTTTGTCTCCAATGGCCAGCACCTTCCGTGGCCCCTCTCAGTGTTTGATAAATAGATGTTAAAGGAAAGACTGCATCCGGGCCACCTCGACCAGACCGTCGGCACACCCCCTCTGTGCGCTTTATTGTCCCTCCCAGATCTGTGTCCCCTTGTCAGCGCCTTAGCTCGGCGCACTGCCATCATGGGTTATCCAGTCTAGGGTCCGTTCGTCTTGGACTCCCCCTCCTTCCTCATTCACTCTAGCCTGTTGGTTTTGCCTCAGCGATACCAGGCAGATCTCTGCTACTTTCTGGCTCGGGCTCAGCCTTTTTTCTCTCTCACTCGACTTCAGGTGGTCTCCTGACCCTCATGTCATCCTGTTTTTCCACCACAGTCATTCATGATTTTTCTTCTGCTCACATCTGACCTTGTCATTCTCCTGCCAGAGTTCCTCGGGGCTTCCCTGGTGCTGGCAGAATAATGTCAGAGTCCTCAGCAAGCGTCCCCACATGGCCCACCCCAAACACAGCTCTCCAGCCTCTGTCCTTGCTATGTTTCTCACCACTCCCTCTGTGCGCCGCCCGCACCCACCCCCCCCCGGGGCTCCTGATCCAGTGCGACCCCCCGACCCCAGCTTTGGGGTAGCGCTGTGATGAATGAGACTCTCAGCCACTTGGCTTTAGGTAACATTTCTGGCCAAATGTTTGGCCTAGATCAAAGCAGTGCCTACACTGTGACTTTGACTCTAGTGGATTTCCTCTGCCCCTGCTCCTGGCCTCTCCATTCCTGCCCAGAGGCCTTTGGGCGGTTTCAGGTGACAGTTGCAGTTAGCGAGCGCTCTGTGCCACCATAAGGTAAACAGTCCTTTGCCCAGAGCTCAGTTTTCCTTCCGGGTTTGTTAACCACTGGTCTTTCTGCCTTGGCGCCAGCCTTGGGAAGTTCTGATGAGCATCGGATATTCTGTCGGTAAACCCTCCGTCAGGTTCTCCCTTAAGGCTTCCTGTGAGGCACCCAATAGCATAGATAGTAACCAGAGAGCTTTTCCAGAGTGTCGGACTCTTACTCGCAGAACTCCATTTAGAATCTACATTTTAGGCCACCACGTTTGCTGGACTACAGCTAGAAAAGTATGGGATTTATGCTGATATCTGTAGCCCCTGTGAGGCCTGCTCACTGAGTACAGTACTACTAAATACAGTTTTGGACTTTGGATCAGAATAGTATGGTGTTAAGCACTTGGGCTTTAGATTTTGAGTCTGACAGATCTGAGGTGAATCGTTGCCTTGCCAGTTACTAGTTGTGTAATTATAGAGAGGTATTATCCTTTCTGAACCTTTTTCTCCTCATTTGTAAAATGAGGGTAAGAATATACCCTACCTCATAAGTGCCTTGTAAGAATTAAATGTAATAATATATAAAAAATGCTTAACAGCAATGTCAGGTCCCTAAAAAAGACTCAGTAAATGTTAGCAGCTATCTTTATTATTGTTACTGCTAATATTTACTCTTCACGCAAGTTCCAGTTTTGCAAGTCTTGTTGCAGAGATAATTAGGCAGGCTTACCTCACAGGGTGTGTATTAATTAGGTAAAGCATTTCATAAAACCTTTGTGTACAGTAGGTTAAGTGTGAGTAAGATTAAAGTTGGTCTATTTTCATGTCACGTGTTCTGTATAGGAGAGGTTCATTTCTTTTCAGGGCAGTTGACAGGCCATTTTATACATGTATTGTTTGTACCCAGTGGAATCATGCTGGTAGAACAGAATCTTGCTGCCTGAAATCACACACATCTGAAATACATAGCACTTTCAGAAAGTATTTCTAGGAGAGACCCGGCAGAGTCCACCGTACACAGGAATTTTGGAAGCACTTGTCCTTGTTGTGTGCTGTGCCCCTTCTTCCTCGGCCTCAGTGGAGTTGTGCGCATGGCACATGAGTGCCCCCCATTGGCCTGGGCACAGTCGGATGCTAGCAGCTCCCTGGCAGGTGTGTCCACTACACGCGGGGTGCTTGCCAGTACCTTCTAAAGGAGAGAAGAATTCAGGTAGCCTGTGGCGCTTGCTTGTTAGGAAAGCACGGAGGGTGGTTATCATATCTGTTGACCGGTCTCTAAAGAATACAGATATGGGGGAGTAATATTTTAGACTTAGCTAAAATAAAGAAAAGAATGGACCAGAAGAGTAGAAACTGTTTCTTGAGTCTGAAGGATTGTAGCTTCATGGAGAGCCTCCTGAGGGAGCTGTGGCAGAGGACGGCTCTTTTGAGACAGTTACTGTCTAAAGCAGGATCAGTACTTTACAGCCCTTGGACGGGCCTCTTATTTTTGTAAATAAAGTTTTATTGTAACAAAGCCATACTCATTTGTTCATGAATTATTTATGGCTGCTCTTGTGTTGTGACAGAGACCGTATATCCCATAAGCCAAAAATAATTGCTATCTAGCCTTTTACAGGAGAATTTTGTCAACTCTAGCCTAAGGCAATGGCCTTCTCAGGTCTTTTCTCTTAGCAGGACTTGGGATCTTAGAGAGTAGTGTTTAAGAGTGTGGATTTTAGACAGACATGAATTCACATCCCAGCCCTGCTACTAACTAGCTGTGTGACCTTGGGCAGGTGGCCTAACATCTCTGTGCCTCCATTTCTTCTGTAAAATTGAGTTACTAATTAGAACATGCCTGACAGGGTTGTCAGAATTAAATGACATAATGCCTGGATTGCAGTTAGTTGGTATCTGGCATGCATTAAGTGCTGTGTAAATGTTAGCTGCTATTGTTAGGATGATTTTGTGGGTCTGCAAATCATAGTTTACGTGGGGCTGCCTGGGGAGCCAGATGCCAAGGTAACTTGAACAAATCCATCTTAAACGCACTGCTGCTAACTCAGAGAAGAGGAGATGGGGATTTTCTGATACAGCAGGGTAGCAGCTCAGTGAATGGGCTAAGACCCTTGTTCCCATGCGCCCTGATCTTCAAAACAGCACTGCTAAAGATGGTCAACTGGCTGACTGCTTTATGCCTGTCCACTCTGTATTTTATTGCCCACCATTTGTGATGTTGCCTTACAGGGTTAGGAAGTATTTCTCCCCTCACACTATGATTCCAGGTATTGTTTAAAAACTTGAAGTTTATATGAATCTTCTAACCTTGTTTGTTCCTTCATTCATCAAACATTTGTGGAGCGCCTGCTCTGTGCTAGGAATGGTTGCATGCTCCTGTCTAGATCCAGGACATAGCACTTCTGGATTTGTTTGTTTGCCCTCCTCTTGGCTTTGTGACTGCCAGCTCTGGTTAGTTTTCAAAGTGGTGGCACCCCAGTAGGATGCCAAAGCCAGGAATTATCATTGTGTTTGCCTGACTTTATTCTGGGGGAGAAGAGAGAACGCCACGTTTCAGGGTCTACTGATGGCTGTTTCTTGGGGCAGATGAAGGAAGGCAGGGAACAGGTTGACCAGTTATCTGCAAAGAAGGCCCAAAAAACATAGGATTAGGCTCTGATGGGTCTTGCAAAGGAGGCCCATGAAAAATAAAACAAGCTCCGGCAGAGTTCAGGCCTTACCCCTAAGGAACAGCAAACCCAGGGGAATTAGAAAGGAAGTGGAGGCCAAGGCTGGCCAGTGCCCTCCCCTTATCTGCTCCAGGTCAGACCCAGTAGCTCCCTCCCTCTCTTAGGAATACACCCTGAACCTAAATAGAATCCTTAACTGAGCTTTAAAAACGTAAGACACGTTTTCTAGGCTGGATGTGTTGATGATGGGAGGATAGTGGTAGACAGCTGCTGTGTAGCTGAAGATCAGAGGGATAAATACGAGAAGAAGAAAGTGGATAGTATTGGCCAGTGAAAAACAGCACAGAAAGGGCCTTCCCAGGCATTGTAGCTGTGCTTCTGTGTTACCGTCCATCATTACTGACCTAGTGCTATAAATTTGGTAGAATCTGACTGTGTCATAATGTTGCTTAAATTCCCACTGCACTTAAAGTCTGCAACTGGGCCGTGGAGCCCCGCATGCCCTTGCTCTGCCTGTGTTGCCAGGCTTGTCTCATTTCCACGCCTTGCACCCCATGCTCCAGCTATGCCCTGCTTTATAGCTCTTCAGACAGGCAGGGTGCTTTTACATGCCTGCCCCTCCTTCTGGAAAGCTCATCCCCATGGCTAGCTCCTGGTCTTTCTCCAGGGATCTGCTTAAAACATCTCTTCCATGGTCTTCTTGAGGACCATGCAGATCCTCCAGTCAGAGCTTCCTACTGCACCCAGTATTTCCTTTGTGGTTCTCATCATGCTTGTAACTATTTTTTAGTGTCTGCTTCCCCAGTAAACCCCATGAGGGCAGGGACCACGTCTTTGTTGGAGGTTTGGCACATGTTAGTTGTTTACTACATTTGTTTACTGACTGAATGACCAGAAGGAGCATCAGTTTATAAATGATGGGGAGCAAAAAGCAAGCTTTAACCTTTTAATTTGTTTTGGTCTTGTTTTCCAAATAATTTCTGAACAAAATATTTTATTATTTTACAGATACATACATATTATGTTTAAGTGATTCTCTGAGGTGGCATTTTTCAGTGACTGTGTATGCACTGGACAAATCTTACTTGCTTTTCTCTTCTCCCTACAGAATGAAATGTGCCTGGCTACTCAACAGCTTTCTAAGCAACTGCTGGCATATGAAGAACAGGTAACTTGATATATATATGGCATATAATGCTGTGCTTAGGACTCAAGCGGAGTTCTTATAAAGGAATTCTCTAGAGGCAACCTTTAGAGACCTTCCCTCCTTCCTTTCTTTTTTTCCACAGACCATTTCCATTTTTTCTTTTGTCTTGCCTTTTCCTATCCACTGATAAATTCTGATGATTGTACCAAAGTCTTTATGATGTATTCTTATTAGCCTACAGAAGTAATCAACTGCCCTGAGGGTTCATATTTTTCGAGGGACTACAAGTGAATCAACACTAAGAATTCCAGGAAATAAACTGAAAGATACCATTATATCTAAACAGAAGGGTGATGACCGACAAAGGAATAGCCTGGGAAGGGCGGTTGACTGCGTGGCTGGGGCAGAACAAGGGGAGAGCGCTAGTTCTCCGCAGTCAGACGCTCTGACATGATGTGCTCTTGGGAGAAGAGAGGAAGTCGAGGTGGAGGGCAGGGTATTATGGGGCAATGCCATAGTGCTGAATTCCCTAGCATTCAGTTAACACCTGCCACTTTTCTTCTTTGGTCGTAGAATTTTGCTCTTGGCAAAGGCGATGAAGAAGTAATTTCTACACTCCACTGTTTTTCCAAAGTGGTGGATGAGGTAAGATAGCCACATGGCAAAATTTTATTTGATTCTTTTTTGAACTTTCTTTCATCTTTATTTTGGCCCACTTTTTATTTTTAGATATCTACTTAAATATCTGAGAAGGTATCTCAACCTTATCTTCCAAGGTTCATTTCATAAAAGAGGTTGTATGCTGTTCCATTTGTTTCTGGTTTGAGGGGAAAGGCTTTGGTATATATGAACAATAGCCTGAAAGAAAGACTTCTAAGAATTCAGTTTCCTAAGGAGGGAGAATTAGTTTCTCAGGGCTGCTGTAATAAAATTACAAGTAGGTGGCCTAAAACAATAGAAGTTTATTCTCTCACAGTTCTGGAGGCCTGAAGTATGAAATCAAGTTGTTGGCAGTGCCACGTTCCCTCCAAAGTAGGGGAGAATCCTTCTTTACTTCTTCCAACTTCTGGTGACTCTGGGTGTTCCTTGACTTGTGGCAGCATAACTCCAATCTCTGCCCCTGACTTCTCTTCCCACGCCAACCCCGTGTTTTTCTCTTCTGTCTGTGTCTTTTCTTCTTATAAGAACTCTTGTCAGTGGATTTAGGGCCCACCAGGATAACCCAGGATGGTCTTATTTTGAGATCCCTTATTGAATCTGCAAAGACCCTTTTCCCAAATATTCACATGGTGTTTGGTATAAACATATCTTTGGGGGGAGTGTGATTCAACCCACTACAGAGAGATTCTTACAACTGTTTTTGTAGCAGTATTGTATAATACATTTGGAATATTTGTGAAAAGCAGGTATTGTTATAGGAAAAAGTACATAAATCCTAATTGTACAAACCGAGCTCAGATGCTACTGGTGTGGGGCAGAACCCTCTGCCGAATTAGGTAGGTGTGAACTGTTTCATCTTCCAAGGAGTGTGTAGTGCCTACCGTAGAATATCATCATAGAGAATACGCAAAAAAGGCAGTGCACAGATGCCATTTCACTGTGCAATCATTGATATGAAGGTAACGCTATCTTCAGTTCATAAAATGAGAAACTAACGTTCATATACTGACCACCTACTATTTAGCAGATGCAGTTCTAGGTGCTGGGGATATAGATACAAACTGTCCACTTCCTTGTGATCTTTGTCCTCTATCCCACTGCTGTGGCTCTTTGAAGTGTGTGATAATATGGATGCATATCTATTCCAGAAGAGTAGGAGGATGAATGAAAATGGAATTAGAGAGGAGCAGAAAGTAAAGTTTTTTGAAGGTGGGGAGAAGAATTTTTCTTAATTAACAGTGAATGAATAACCCAGGGGGAGAAGCAGTAGTCTACACCCACTGAAGTTACGTGTTTTCTTGACTAGAGGAGATTTGCTCAGGAAATGTGATTAGTTGTCAAAACCCTAAACCAGGATTTCTACTTTAAGATATTTACTCAGAGCTGTATTTTCATGGGTGGGAATGATGATTCTTTTTTTTAAAATTAATTTTTTATTGAAACATAGTTGATTTACAATGTTAGTTTCTGGTGTACAGCAAAGTGATTCAGATATATGTATCTTTTTTTCATATTCTTTTCTGTTATAGTTTATTACACAATATTGAATATAGTTCCCTGTGCTATACAGTAGGACCATGTTGTTTATCTACTTTATATATAATAGGCTGTATCTGCTAATCCCAAACTCCTAATTTATTCCTCCCCTCTTCCCCTTTGGAAACTGTAAGTTTGCTTTCTATGTCTGTGAGTCTGTTTCTGTTTTGTTAATAAGTTCATTTGTATCATGTTTTAGATTCCATGTATAAGTAATATCATATGATATTTGTCTTTCTCTCTCTGACTTAACTTTACTTAATATGACAATCTCTAGGTCCATCCATGTTGCTGCAGATGGCATTATTTCATTCTTTTTTATGGCTGAGTAGTAGTCCATTGTGTGTGTGTGTGTGTGTGTGTGTGTGTGTATACACACCACATCTTTATCCATTCATCTGTCGATGGACACTTAGGTTGCTTCCGTGTCTTGGCCATGTAAATAGTGCTGCTGTGAACATTGGAGTGCATGTATCTTTTTGAATTAGAGTTTTCTCTGGCTATATGCCCAGGATTGGGATTGCTAGATCATATGGTAACTATTTTTAAGTTTTTTAAGGAACCTCCATACTGATTTCCATAGTGGCTGCACCAATTTACGTTCCCACCAATAGTATAGGAGGGTTCCCTTTTCTCCACACCCTCTCCAGCATTTAGTATTTGTAGACTTTTTAATGATGGCCATTCTGACCGTTGTGAGGTGATACCTCATTGTAGTTCTGATTTGCATTTCTGTAACAATTAGCGATGTCGAGCATCTTTTCATTTGCCTATTAGCTAATGACAATTCCTTTAGTGGGGAGTGAATCATTCCAAAAGGATGGAAGCCTAGAATTGTGATTTAAAGGCAGTGTCATGGGGCTTCCCTGGTGGCACAGTGGTTGAGAGTCTGCCTGCCAATGCAGGGGACACGGGTTCGAGCCCTGGTCTGGGAGGATCCCACATGCCGCGGAGCAACTGGGCCCGTGAGCACAATTACTGAGCCTGCGCGTCTGGAGCCTGTGCTCCGCAACAGGAGAGGCCGCGATAGTGAGAGGCACGCGCACCGCGATGAAGAGTGGCCCCCACTTGCCACAACTAGACAAAGCCCTCGCACAGAAACGAAGACCCAACACAGCCAAAAATAAATAAAAAAAAAAAAAAAAAAAAAATTTAAAGGCAGTGTCATGGCCTCCTGGAAACTTAACACTGTGAGTTTTTAAACAAGCCTCTTGATGTCAAGACCTAAGCCAGTGAAAGCAGTTAACTCAGGTGGGAAGAGTAGAGTAGCTTTTGAGGTGGTTTTCTCAAAAGGTGGGGCTACATCAGGTTGAAAATTTTTCAAGAGAAGTAATTTGACTCAGAAATTGAAAAATCCAACTAAAAGTAGAGATTTGTGTTGCTTATATTTAATAGAATGCATTGGATTCAGGTGTTCGATGTCTTAGGCATACAGAGATTTTTTTTATCCTTGGTGATTGCACCAAAAGCAAGGTTTCTAGATTACTTCCTTTTAGTGCATCTGAGACAGGAAATCTTTGACATTATGGATTTCATTGCCCAGTATGTGTCAGGCCCTCTGCTCTGAGTGTTTCCTATTCATGTCCTGTTTTATTGTCAAAAGAGCCATGCAGGGAAGATGCTGTTAACGCCCATTTTCCGTGTGACGATACTGAAGTGCCAAGAGGTGGTCTGTGCTCTTCGCACTCTCCTTGGCAAAGGTGCTGTGTTTGGAAGTGGTTATCCCTTACCTCTCAAAGCCCCAAGGCAAAAAGTTGGTGACACAGACCACTTGATCCTTAAGAAGCAGTAGTAGAGTAGCTAGGAAATTTGCTATTCTTGAAGTGCATAACCACTGGAAAAAAACCATTTAACCTCTCTGAGTTTTGTTTTTTTTCATCTGTAAATGGCAGTAGCAGGACAGACCACTTAATTAGGCTGTTATAAAGGTTAAATTAAATAATTATATCAGAGCATTCGGCGCAGAGCCAATTCATCTAATTAACTGTTAGTAAAAAAAAAAAACAGTACATTTCTTATTGAAGTTATTCAGGAAAAGTAGTTAACACATTCTATCCTAATGCATTTTTTGGCATGGCTGGCTTCATGTGTTCCCCGCAGAAAAAGCTGCCATTCTTTGGCTTGATTGAAAGATAGGGAGAACATTGACTTCTTGGCCTGTCACTCCCTGGCCTGACAGATGGTTGACCTTAAGCCAGTCTTCAAGCTTGTCAGAGCAACCTCTGCAAGCACAACCCTGAAGGACCAGACCTGTTGGGGGGAGATCCGTGTGCAGAAGGGGGATTCGGACATGTGACTGCTATCACTGCTGAAAGAAAACTTTGCCAAACGTTTACTCCACAAGATGACTGCTGGGTGATTTCCCCTTATACACCCAACAGGAATCCCAGAGCATCCTCATAATATCTGGAAGTCTGGGCCTTCCACTGTGTTCATTACTGACTACCACATATTTAAAGTTTTGGCAGATGTGTGAGCATGAAAGACAAACTCTATATCCCAGACAATGTGTTGGAAAGAGCATGGATTTTAGATCCCAGTAGCCCAGGATTAAAATCCCAGCTGTGTCACTTAGTTGCTCTCTGGATTTGGAGATTTATTTGCCCGCCTGTAAAAATGAGGATAATAAATAACAGCCATCTAATAGAGTAGGTGGGAACTAAGTGGTATAAAGCATGGAAAGGTGGCACACAGAAAGAGCTCAAAAGTGGTTGTGCTGATGGTGATAATTTTTATTTCTCCTAGACCATTTACAAAGACAGGATTTAGTAAGGCCTTGAGGTAGAAGGGGAGAAAGAATCAAGGGCTGTTAAAATTATCTAGTGAGGAGGAGCACATTTGAATACAGCCTTCTTGTGCTTAGAAAGGTCTGAAATCTGGCTGAGTTATTTCTGCGGGGAACATTCTTTCTCCAGAGCAATTCCCGGGCCCCCAGTGTCTGTAGTTGCAGGGTTAGTAGGTTCCCAGCAGGCCTGTCTTTCAGGGGTGACTTCAGCCCCCTCTGAGAGTGAGAGAGCACACAGAGGCCCGGCAAAGTGCTGACCTGTGCTGCCAGCACATCAGAGCTTTCTCCCTCTCTAGGCGGGTGTGGCTCACATCAAGAACACAGAGCCACAGTTTGCACAGTTAACAAACAGTAACTGTGGGCTCGGGGACTCTTTTAGCAAACTTAACTGATGCCCCGGTCAGTTAGAAGCTTGCATTTAGTTTTTAATACCTCTTAGCTTCTGTCATTTACTGCTTTATGAAGGGTATTTATTTGCTAAGGAAGTCTAACTGAGCTCTTTAACCACATGGATGTGTTCAGTGTGACCCCTCAGTGAAATAAGACAGTGTCAGTAATAGTGGGTATAATTTTCTTCAGTAGATTTCTCTTTCTTTCAGGTTAATGTTCTCCATACAGAGCTGGCTAAACAGTTGGCAGACACAATGGTTCTACCTATTATACGGTTTCGAGAAAAGGATCTTACAGGTAAAGTAACTGAGTTCAGTGCCATATACTTTAAGAATATTAATTCATTTAATAGTAATTTTTACTGCAATTATTTCTTTAAGTGTGTGGATCATTGAGAAATGCCTTCTTTTTCAGCTTTTATTAAATCTTCACTATGTTCTTGGCTCACCTAAAGGAAGTCACAGGCCAATAAGAAAACAGACTTGGAAACAGACAATTGTAATATTATGTGATGAGGGCAGCAGGACAGAGATGTACAAGGAATAGAAATGGCACACAGAAAGGCGTGATTACCCTTTGAGGATGAGGCACCAGGGAAGGCTTCCCAGAGAAGAAGAAGATCTCTGAGCTGGGTTTTGATAAATAAATGTTTACCAAGTAGACAAAGATGGCGAGGCTTATATTACAGGTTAGGGGACATTTGTAAAGGCATGCTGTTCTTGGGGAGCCATGAACACTTTGGAACGTAAAGTGGAAGGCTTGGAGAGGGAAGGACAGAGTGGGGACCATACTTTAAATGTGCTAGACTCTGGGGGTACAGCTGTGAACAAGGTATATAGGGTCCCTGTTCTGATGGAGCTCCATTTTAGTGAGTGGGAGTATCTGTGACTAGTTCAGAGAGCCTAGTTGATCTTTTGGATTAATTTTGGTTCTTCAACTCAAATAAAACTTCAGAATAATTTTATATCATTTGAAATCAAGGTAGTCAAAAACTAAATATAAAAAAGAATAAATAATCTTGAAAAAACTTAGTTGATATTACAAAAGGGAATGCAGATTTTCTAGTCCTTTTGTCCTTTCTTATTTCATTGAAAATATTCATTGCATAGAGAATAAAGAATTGTATTTTCTAGAACACTGATTATAAAACATCGCAGACCAAAAAAGTCTAAACCTGAGTGCTGAAAGATCTGTTTGTTCAGTATAGTAGTTCCTGTTTAAAAACAGGAAGTTTAAAACTTTCTTTTTAGGCAGAAAAGATGCAGTAAATGGAAGGCCAAATCTTAAATATGAAGCTTTTTGTCCCCTCACTTTGAGATCCCCTGTGATCATGTCACCTGAAGCCTATGGGGGAAACAGTAGAACTGGCATAAACTCTACCCAAGGGCAGAGTGACAGCACTAACACTTGGTAAATAAAAAATAATAAATAATATGTCAGCTTGTATAAAGAGAAACCTTGATTGAGAAGGGTTTTTAGTGTTTTTTAGTGTTGCTCATCTGTAATCGCAGGTAAAACCCAAACTTAAATGCGGTCATGTGCTGATTATCCGGTAGTGACTGAAAGCCTCATTGAATGCATTTTTAAAAAAGATTTTCTCTAAATGAAAACATTAGAAATGTGTGGGGATATCATTTAAAAAAACAAACTCCAAGTCTTTTAGAAACGAAATAATTACCCCCTAAGACTTGTATCGTCAGACTGATGTCTTTCAGGTTTGTTACGGGAACCTAGGGTTGAGAATGCCCAGCATTGCTGATGATGTGGCCTTTGTTAGTCCGAAAGGCTCGACTTGTGGGTTAGTAGTGTCAGTAGTATTTGCCCAGGGTGATGATTCCTTTTTAAGAAAATAAAACTGTCTAGTAGTAGTAAAAGGAGAAGCTCTTAGTATCTATGAAAAAAGTTAATCAAGGTATACTTTTCTGCTGACACCAAGACAGAAATTTGAAGTGTTTGGCTTGGGTCATACCTGAGTCAAAATCAGAACCAAATTAGAATCTGGCATCCCCTCTGCTTAGTGGTGTTTTGTTTTTTGTTTTCTTTTTGTTTTTGTTTTTTAACATCTTTATTGGAGTATAATTGCTTTACAACGGTATGTTAGTTTCTGCTTTATAACGAAGTGAATCAGCTGTACATATACATATATCCCCATATCTCCTCCCTGTTGCATCTCCCTCCCACCCTCCCTATCCCACCCCTCTAGGTGGTCACAAAGCACCGAGCTGATCTCCCTGTGCTATGCGGCTGCTTCCCACTAGCTATCTATTTTACATTTGGTAGTGTATATATGTCAGTGCTACTCTCTCACTTCACAGCTTATCCTTCCCCCTCCCCGTGTCCTCAAGTCCATTCTCTATGTCTGTGTCTTTATTCCTGTCCTGCTCCTAGGTTCATCAGAACCTTTTTTTTTTTTTTTTTTTTTAGATTCCATATATATGTGTTAGCATACGGTATTTGTTTTTCTCTTTCTGACTTAACTTCACTCTGTATGACAGACTCTAGGTCCATCCACCTCATTACAGATAACTCAATTTCGTTTCTTTTTATGGCTGAGTAATATTCCATTGTATATATGTGCCACATCTTCTTTATCCATTCGTCTGCTGATGGACACTTAGGTTGCTTCCATGTCCTGGCTATTGTAAATAGAGCTGCAGTGAACATGTGGTACATGACTCTTTTTGAATTATGATTTTCTCAGGGTATATGCCCAGTAGCGGGAGTGGTGTTTTATCTTACATTTTGTTGCCTTTTTCATTTACCCACCAATATAAGTACATAATCTGAATGAAGACAATACAAGAGTTATTCAGGAAGCTATTTAAAATTGATGAGGAAGAAACTCTAAAACTGCTCCAACAGGAAGTAGAAGATGAGAAAGAAATGAAAAATTAAAGAATAGAAAGGCAGAAAGCAGCCCCATATCAGAAAGAGTAAGAAAAATGTGAAGAGAAATTTAAAAGCTGGAGGCAGTTTTGAGACAAATCGAAAAACAATGTAGAAGATGTGAAAATGCTTTGCTCTGTTTGACAAAGTAAAAATGGATTGTTTTAGAATCGTACAAAGTGTCACTTCCTTTTAAATATCTCTGTGTTTTTAAATTTTTAACCTTGGACAGTCATTGCTCTCACTAACTTTTTGGTTTTTTGGTCTTAGACTTTGTTAAGCCGTCTTTGTGCATGATGGGTGTGGCACCCACATGGGGTAGTATTTATTGGTGTTGGCTTGTTGCAAGTACAGTATACTAGATTGCTTCAGATGTCTTTCATTAAAACAAGCATCCCCAGGCACCAGGACCCGAGGGTGCTGGCGGAGCTTCCCCCCTTCCACGCACATATCTTTATTTTCTTGGGAAAGCACAGAGCTCTGGGTTAGCGTGTTTTATTTTTCTTTGCTTTAAGATGTTTCTTTTCTCTTGTTCAGAAGTAAGCACTTTAAAGGATCTTTTTGGACTCGCCAGCAGTGGTAAGCATCTTCTCTTTTCTTGGTATGTGAGTTTAGTATGTCTGTGGGAAGAGATGCTGAATGAATGTTCTTGCCTTTCAGCCCATCTGGGTGCTAAAATATCTCTTTATTTTTAGAGCATGACCTCTCAATGGCAAAATATAGCAGGCTTCCTAAAAAAAAGGAGAATGAAAAGGTACGAATACCTACCTTCCATTTTTCACTTCATTTACTTAAGCTCCTTTTACGTTTCCGTATTGTGAATTTGTGGCATTGAGGGTGTCCTGATGAATTCTTTTTTTCTCCTATACATGGATTTTAAAAAAAATAAATTTATTTATTTATTTATTTATTTTTGGCTGCGTTGGGTCTTCGTTGCGCACATGGTGCTTTCTCTAGTTGCGGCGAGCAGGGGCTACTCTTGGTTGTGGTGCATGGGCTTCTCATTGTGGTGGCTTCTCTTTTTGTGGAGTATGGGCTCTAGGCATGCAGGCTTCAGTAATTGCAGCACACAGGCTCAGTAGTTGTGGCTTGCGGTCTCTGGGGCGCAGGCTCAGTAGTTGTGGCACACGGGCTTAGTTGCTCCGCGGCTTGTGGGATCTTCCCGGACCAGGGATCGAATCTGTGTCCCCTGCATTGGCAGGCAGATTCTTAACCACTGTGCCACCAGGGGAGTTCCTGGATTTTTAAAATATTTATTCCAAACCTCATAAGTAGACTTCTTCTCTGTTCTAGCTTTTTTCAAACTGGTTTATTAAATGTCAACTTGGAACCATTGTAAAATGATAATCACATAATGATTCTAACTTAAGCTTGATAGCTCATATGGTTATCTGACTCACATATACTTGGGCACTTGAACTCCTTGCCCTGGATGTTGACTCTGATTTTTTAACTCATGCTCTCTAGCTTTTTATCTGCTATAGATAATATCGAATATTTTCAGGCATATAGCTTTTACTTCTGTTCCATGATTTCCTGGGAGTACAATCTTATGAGTGAACCAAAATATTTATGGCTTTGAATGCATGCTGCCATATTGTTTTCCTAAAGGATTGTAGCTCTTTGTAGTGCTACCAGCAGAAAGTATTGTCTTCACCCCAGTGCAGCCTCAGAAACGCTGAGATGCTATTAATTTGGTATTTTTAATTTGGATTTTTTAAAAACTTGAGGTGGAATCTCATCTGCTTTTTATTTGTCACAAAAATTGTTCTAATGAATAAACAAACATGTTTTGAAGTTGCATGCTCTTACAGAATTGCCCCTTGCTTTGGACAGCTTGATGTTTGTTTTCCTTTCCCCTTTTAACCAGGTGAAGACTGAAATTGTAAAGGAGGTGGCAGCTGCCCGGCGGAAACAGCACCTTTCATCCCTTCAGTATTACTGTGCTCTCAACACGCTGCAGTACAGAAAGCGGGTGGCCATGATGGAGCCCATGCTGGGCTTTGCCCACGGACAGGTAGGGTGATCCCTGTCCCTGAGGCGTCAGACCTAAGCCCGCTGTGGACAACAGCATGGCATTCTGCTGACGTAGCCCTTAGGAGATACGGAAGCATCATCAGAGAAAGAGACACAGGTGCACAGCCTCGCTGGAAATTTCTGAGATTCAGCACTTGGAGAGCTTCCAGAGGGGCTGGGTCATCATTAGTTGGACTTACTAGGCTATACGTGCAGGAAATGATGGCTTTGATCCCAGCACTCCTATGGGGAGGAGCTGGCATGACCCTTTGTGTCGGATTCAAATGAAAGCCAGGCCTGGTCCAGTTTTCTGAGAAGCAGCCAACTCCCAGGTTGGTGGAGCTGGGCCTACAGCCCAGGACTCCACACGATCCTTTGCTGCTCTGTGTGGTAAGGGTCACCCTCAGCTGGGCTGTTCTTTAAGGATACGTTGCTGAGGTTATTGCTGGCACCTTGGCATCTGGGGCGTGGGGAAATGTTGCCACTGCCTGATGAGGTCTCTGTAGAATATTTATCTGGCTTCTTCCTCACTTTTCGTGGGCTAATGAACGTTTGTTTGCAGGGAGGCTCCAGTTTTGGGATGGGCCCTTGACCGTGTGGCACTAGCCCTCACCCTCCATCCCTGCCCTGCTTCAGCCCCACTTAGATTGGCTCCAAAACCTCACTTGGGCATGTGAGAAACACAGCTGGGAACCTTCTCTCAGTTGACAATCTAGGAACATAAAAGAATGTGAGGAAGCAAAATGTTGAGAAGAAAAAAAGCAACTTAAAAAAACCACATGTGAGCATCTATTTTTTTAAAATACATTTTAAAAATACATATATTTCAAAAGAATACAATATCAGTTTCATTCAGGGAAAAGGAGAACAAGAGAGGATCTTTAAACATCTAAGCTCAGCTGTCTGTCTTCTTCATGTGGTTATTTTATTGTTGAGTGATAGGAACACTAAGGTCAGCTTGGTGTCTTTAGAGGTAGTATTTAACTAGAGCAATAAAATCATTCTGTGTCAGCGGAGTAAAGCTGGATTAAACCAAAAACTAGCACTGTGCAGCTGGGGGCTTCAGTCCTCAGCAAATCCTTGGGAGCTCCCCCCGCTTCCTCATAATGGGCACTGTGTCCACACGTGTATACTCGCTCACTCTCTGTCACCCTTCCCTCTCCTGTTGCACCTCTGCCCCTGCCGATGTCCTGGCTTTGTTGGAGAATGCCAGTACTCCTTTGTTGTCTCTGATTAATACCTCCTCTCACATCTGTCCTCCCTGATTGACATTTCTTGCCTTTGAAGCAGTAATTCCTGCTCAGTTAGAGACCCTGAGTCAGGGAGGGACCTGGACTCAGCATCTCAGAAAGATGAACTGCTCCAGGCCTGATGGATCAGTGCTTGGGGAGCTTGGTTGTTTAGAGGAGGGTCTTCACAAGTCCTAAAGGATGGGTTTGATACTGGCTGGTTTCACTCGCTTCCATGGCCAAGGACTCCACCACTTCTCCCAGCCTGGACACAGTTGGGGAGGACAAGACGTTGGGTGCAGTAGCACCAGTGTAGCCCCCGTGCCTAGGAAGTCAGAACAGAGCACACCGTCATTGTTGGGTGGTGGCAGCGTCATTTTTGAGGACTGAGGATGGCATGTTTCATTTTTCATATGAAAAGTATGCAGATTTCAAGACAGAAGACCAAATAAAAGTCTCACCCTGCAGACTTTTTCATCCTGATGAAAACTATAGTTCCTTCCTAAAGACCAGGTTGTTGTCTGACACCATGAATCTTTGGGATGATTCTAAAGCATTCGCTGTCCTACTGCCTCATCAGCCCTCTTTAACCAATGCCCACTGAGCATCTACTTTGTTAGTTGATGGTCATATGACCCTAGTGCTTCCTGCTGTTCACAGAGGGCCATGAACTTAGGTCTTTGGATGATGTTGCGCTGAGTGAGACTTCTCAGCACCACCCACCTTAGTGGAGGTGGTTTGACTCCATTCCTTCCTTCCGTGGCCCTCATTAAACAGGTTTCCAATTAGACCATGATTCAGTCCTCAGGCCTGCATACAAACTGAGGTTTTGTTATCTGTGTACAGGTTCATGAGAACACAAAAATGAACTTTAGTGTCGTATTTACAGGGTAAGTACTACATAATGTGGCTGTAGAAGCCAGTGTCGTATCCCTTCCTTCCATCCGTTCATTCATAGGGATTGCATGAGCCCCTGCCTTAGGCATTTACAGAATAGTAGAGGAGCTGAGACATGGACTTAGAGTATAAAATCCAAGGATTTCAGGGAGGGGAAAGAGAGAAAAAGCCACCTTGATGTTGTGCACTTAGAAATGTAGAAAGCTTATTTAACGGACCTTGATATTCAACATTTCAGGGACCCAGAATGGCATTTACAGTGTTATCTCTGTATGGTTCAAAGATCATGGGGCCAGAACATCTCCCTGCAGGTATACCTTGCATTAGGATAATCATGATCATTGTGTTTCTGTACTGTGAAAACTAAGTACATTGGTGTACATACTTCCCCAGGGTGTCTGGGGAGCCAGGTGTAAGGAGTCAGAACTGTGCTGGTGACACCTACTAGCCTTCTAGAGGTGAGAGGTCGATCTCCATGCCCACCACCCAGGGCAAGAGCTGCTCCCGGATCAGAACGTTGGGGAGCAGGCTTCACCCTCCTCCCTCTACAGATACACCAGGGGCTTTGGGAGTCAATCTCAGCCGGTGAGGTGGGGCTCAGCAGAGAGGCAGCAAGTGCCGCCAGCGAGGAGGGGCCAGCCAGCGTCTGCTGCCCCTGTGCTGTTAGTCTCACGTGTCATGAATTCATCGATCACCTTGCTTAGACACTTTTCAGAATATCATAATTATATCTTTCAGATTAACTTTTTTAAGAAGGGAGCAGAGATGTTTTCCCAAAGTATGGACAGCTTCTTATCCTCCGTTGCAGACATGGTTCAAAGGTAATGCCGCACTCCGGTTTGCATCTCATGTATCTTTCCTCACATCCTGCAGCCTGTGTCCTCTCTCCTTGTCAGTGTCTCTCTGAGCCATTACTAGGCCATCAAAGTGCAGCACCAGCTGTTCCCACAGTTTTGTGACTGGGCGTTGAAAGCCCCGGCCACACAGCCTGCTCCCGAGGGCTGGGTCTAGTTCTGTGAGTCGTGCTTCTGCTGCCTGACCAGGCACATCCTGTTACAGGGGCAGCAGGCAGGGCTCCCAGTGGAATCTGGGAGCACAGGAACCTCCTGGTTCAAACAGCTAAAGCATTCAGCTAAGAATTCTAGTTTTCCTATCCCTTACGTTGTGTCCTGGTGAGTAGATAAATACTGCTGCTCCTGTGCCACTAGGAGGGGTCTTGCTGCCACATTGCTGTGCATCAGCAGCCAGCCAGCCCGAGTGGCCAAGGAACAACGTCTAGTGGTGGCTCTGGGCTCTGCAGTCCTTCCCCGGGAGGTGGACGCCTGGCCTCGCTGCATCAGGGTGTAAGGATTCTGAACCCAGCCTAAACCCAGACGGGTGGCATTTCAAACCACCCCACAGTGCCGGGGCTTTTCTTTTAGTCCCTACCTCACAGTGATACACTTCAGGCTTTTTTCCTGACACACACACACACACACACACACACGCACGCACGCTTTTTTTTAAATTAAATGAAACATGATTTAAAATAAAAATCTTCGAAGGGAACAATTGAAGGTAGTTGCTTTTCTACCCTGTTCTTTGAGTTCTGGGAGCCTTGGATTAGCTTAGAGTTTTTGAGCCTCCCTGTATGGGTTGGGGAGCAGAGGGGGGACAACTCCCTGGAGTTGTGTACATGATGTCACGTTGGTTCACATGAGGGCTTTTCTGGGGGAGACAATCCTTACCTTTCATCAGATCCTCAAAGAGGCTTCTCACAAAAGCTGAAGGACCTAAGCGGTTCTGTATACTTTTGGCTCCCTCCATCCACTTCTGTACAGCTTAACTTCTTTTTTCTCATTCCATTCTCTCAGCCTTGGCAATGACAACCCCGTTAAACCAATGAAGTTTGTTGGTGGAGCCCCTGGTCGTTCCATTCAAATATCAAAATAGCCAAAATTAACTTGGACTGACCGCTTGCCTCGGGGTTGCATTAAACAAGACACAGGTAGTATACACTGTGAACCTCTAAGAGGAGAATCTGGAACATACAAGCCCAGTCTCACTCACCTACAGCACGCTTCTGAAAGGAAATGCTGAGGAGCTCACTCTGTAACACACTAGACTCGCTAGCCCCTAAGGCTCCTCCTGATTTCAACATTGGAATTCAGTCCTATCTCCTTTACACAGTGGAGAAGTGGAACAATGCCTCTAGAGTTTGTTTTCTCGGATGGAGGGCCCATTTTGGCAGACTATGTTTAGGACTGTCACCCAGGCTGTCACCCCTGGGTGGGGTAGCTGTTGAGGCCTCACGTTATGGGGAGAAAGGGCAGCTGCTTATTTCAAGCTAAAGCTTCCAGCTTTTCCACGCCTCAGACCATGGGCAGCCGGGCCGGCCAGCCTGCACCGTCTCAGGGCAGTTGTGTGGCTCTCACATAAGGAAAAGCATTGCTCCTGGCTTTGCTGTTGCACCTTGGTACCACCTCCTGGTCACTTTCCGGTCTCCAGTGGCCGTCCCCACCATTCCTGCCTAAACCGGGGGGTGGGGGCCATGAATGACTGCCGTTTCCTTCTTGCCTTTCGGGCTCTTTCACAGGCTGCCAGCACATGCGGCTCCTGAGGATGGGCTCGTCTTCTAAAACTTGCATCAGCAGTTCTGAGCCTGGATACCACTGTGTCAACAGAGAAATTATTTAGCTGGGTTCAGGCATCGTCCAGTGGTATTCATTACGCTCTGTTTGAAAACGACAATCATATAAACACTTTTGGTAGCACAGACCGGAGTCCCTGTGATCTCCAGCTTTCAGAGCCTCGGAGGTGGAGCGTTGTGCCCCCCTGTGTGAGGCAGGAAGCCGTGGGGAGGCTCCACCATCTGCTGTGACGAGTGACTGACCTGACACCTTGTGTCTCAAGCATCCAGGTGGAACTGGAAGCGGAAGCGGAGGAGATGCGGGCATCCCAGCAAGAATTACTTTCTCTTGAGGAAGCTGTTTACACTCCAGACTTGGATATGGCTGCACCCCAGATCAACAGGAACCTCATCCAGAAGGCTGGTTACCTTAATCTTAGAAAGTGAGAGTTCATCGCCTGCCTCTTCTTCTAAAACCTGTGTTCCCTGGGAGTGGCTAAACACCTGTTAAGTGCCCCAGCAGAGGGCGGGGGTGTGTGAGGTTGGGTTAGAGCTCCCGCCACGGCGCCCCTCCTGCCTGGGACATAGGAAGTGTCTGGGCCCAGGTCCCAAACTGCACTGAGAGATGGGGCTTGAAACAGTCGTGTGAGTAGAACCCAGTCAGTGCGTGGACTCCAAGACACCACAGGCCGCCCCTCCCTGGTCACCGTGGCCATTTGACATAGACTGCTCTTCACTGTCACCATCCTAGACCATTGAGACCCTTCCCCAGACCCCTGACGGGTGAGAGCAGTGTGCCGGTGACGCAGCACTGAGGCCAGAGTCTGAGGGCCAGGAAGCTTCCAGAATCATCCAGGTTCATACAGACTGAACCCCATGTTTAACCCTCAGGTTTCAGCTGTTCACTATGAATTAAAGAGGTGCCCAGGTTTGACTGTGCCTGAGAGCAGGTGGGGTTGTTGTCAGGTGCGGTGGTGAGCTCTGACTTTGGTCAGACGTCCTGGCCCGGCTGGGCCCCGCTGTCCCGTCATTTCATCTGTAAAATAGAGCTGAAGATTGCACCTACTTCGTAAAGTTGTCACAAAGATTGAGTGAGGTAATTCCTAGCAGGTATAAGCACTCAAATGTTAGCTATTACCATTTTTGGAAATTGTAATTATTGAGGCAGGAAACCTAGTGCCCCATACATAGTCGCTACTCAGTAAATACCAAATCAAATAAATATATTTGATATCCCCCAAATGGAGGATGTGTGAAGAGGAATTGCCAGCTGTTTTCTTACCAGGTTAGAGCCTTTCAAAGGTCTGTAAAGCTCATAGAGATCACAGGCCAAAGGTCTCCTTTAGTTCTGTACAGATAGAAAACTCCACAAGGTTCTGGTTTTATTTGCCAGGAACTAGATTTTTCTCTTGTAAACAGCCCACAGAAGAAGCATAACATCCAGCTGGAGCAAAACCCAATCTGGTATAAAGTGCCCAGGATTCGGGGGTGTGCGCTGTGGCCAGGGTAACCCTGGTGACTAACTAGACTTAGAGCAGTTCAGCTCTGTGTCTTAGAGAAATGATCTTCCAGGTTTTCAGTTCCCGATGGTGATGGACTAATTCCGTTTCTAGATCCTGGGTTTAGAAGCCAGAGACTGGCTGCAGTCGGGGTGGGCGCCCCCTGCCCCCACCCTGGAGTTGGCTGTGGACCAACCGGCCGTTCCCGTCTGAGCAGAGCCCATCAGCTCCCAGCTCGTTCAAGCTAACCTGTACCTCTCCTGCTACTCTTTGCACCTGAATTCTTTTCAGAGAAGTTTTGCTTTAATGTAAAGCAACACATTATTTCTAAAATGCTACCAATACCCATAAAGAGGCAGCAAGACTGAGGTGCCTCTCATGCTTCCTAGTACTAATGAGCTTTTCACAACACAATTCTTACAGTAAAACAGGGCTGGTCACCACCACCTGGGAGAGACTTTACTTCTTCACCCAAGGCGGGAATCTCATGTGTCAGCCCCGGGGCGCCGTGGCCGGAGGCTTGATCCAGGACCTGGACAACTGCTCGGTGATGGCGGTGGACTGCGAAGACCGACGATACTGCTTCCAGATCACCACTCCCAATGGAAGAGCGTAGGCCACACGGGTTTTATGTGGGAGGAAGCAGGTGCAGCGACCCGCTTCTGCCCAGGGCCTGCTAGGTCACTCCTGTGTGCCAGCCCTCCACGGGGGAGGCCCCGTTCTGGGCGGTGTTGACCTTTCGGGAGGGTGGTTTTATGTCCTCTTTAAGCAAGCACACAGGACCATATGGAATCCAGCCTCCCTTATCTAAGAAGTCCCAGAGAGGATTTGTCTGTGGCTGTGGAGGAGAGGCGACGTCCGTGTGTAAGACGGCAATAGAAGGAGCTGTTTGTCAGCGGAGACTCAGAGAGAGAGGGGTGGGGCCGTAGCCGTTCCTTGTCTGTTCTAGACCAGCCTTTGTGTCCACATCACGGGGTCGGGGGGCTGAGGGGGAGAGTGGGTGCCTGCCCGAGGAGTCCGCTTCCCCGGCCGACACAGGAGATGTGAACAGGACGTGCCGCTGCAGCAGAGTTATTCGTCAGCACTCTGTCCCCACATCTGCCGTGCACCTCGGGCCCAGGAGAGGCCATGTTTGCAGAATGGCAGCCGTGTATCATCACAGTAGATCCCATCCCAGTGGGACCCCCTCTCAGAGCAGTGGTTTCAAACTGCTCCAAGGAGTTTGGAGCCCCATGAAGTGCTCCAGGCTTCACCTGCTTGGGGGAGAGGAGTGGCCCCGTTCTCAGTCAGAGCTGCTCTGCTTGCATTTGCTTTCTCTGTTGGGCTTCTGAGTTGAGATTTTATTTAAACAATAGCACGTTCATGGGGAGGGGGCAGCGTTGGTATGATGTAGACCATCTCTTCTCCCAGAACGGCAGAGCATTTTTAGACATCCTCCTCCCTCTCTGGGTGATGGTAAATGACCTGGGAATGAAGATTCTGGGTTCTAGTCACACACAGTCCCAGGCTGTTACGTAAGTCCTCTGGGCCTTGGTTCCCTCAGGTAAGAAATAGGGATGAGATCCATGTTCCCCGCGTCCTACAGATGAGATGAGGAACACGGACTGGCACGTGTGGAGTGGAGCCCCTGTAAGAGTGACGCCTCCGCGGAAGGAGAGCAGTATTCTCTGTATCTTACTCCTGAGTGACGCCTCCGCAGAAGTAGAGCAGTATTATCTGTATCTTACTCCTGAGTGACGCCTCCGCAGAACTAGAGCAGTATTCTCTGTATCTTACTCCTGAGTGATGCCTCCGCAGAAGTAAAGCAGTATTATCTGTATCTTACTAGTGGCCCGCTGCATGCAGATACTCAGTCACTGAGGTCCAGGAAGCACTTACTTAGATTTACTTTATTTCAGGGGAATAATCCTCCAGGCAGAAAGCAGAAAGGAAAATGAAGAGGTAAAGGTTTTGTTTGTTTCACTTCTGTTCTAGTATAGTGGGTGACTTTGGGATTCAGCAGGTTTTTTTCATGTCATCTACAGTGGATATGTGCAATAAACAACATCTCCAGACAGATCTACCTGACTGACAACCCAGAGGTAATTCACAGCTGCCCTACATGCGTCTCAGCTCTTTTCTCAATGAGAAAGGTAAGCGTCCACCTCTTGCAACTGAGCGTGTCTTCCTCTGGATTTTTAGGCAGTCGCCATCAAGTTGAATCAGACGGCTCTCCAAGCAGTGACTCCAATTACAAGTTTTGCAAAAAAACAAGAAAGCCCTTGCCCCAGGTAACTATAAAGGACAGAAAAAAACTAGCTTTTGTGGAGCCAAACTGTGTATTAGGGATTTCACCTGTACTAGGAATTTCATCCTTACAGCAGCGTGGTGTTCAGCCCTGTTCTACAGAAGCAGTAACTCTGACCAGGAAAGGGTAAATACTTTGCCCATGTTCACACCACAAATGAGGGGCCGAGTCAGAATTCAAAGCTGTCTGCTTTCAATGTCCACCTCCTTCCCCTGGACCATGCAGCTGCAGCCTGAGCACATAGGACATGCACTGAGTATCCTGCTAGTCAGGGGTTCTCCCCACATTTCGTATCAGCATCAACAACATTATGGAACCAAAACAAAAATTTTTTTAAATAAGGAAGAAAATCACCTTTTATGTGTCCATGTTATGGTGCAGGCCTTATCATGTGCATTTATTTCACATATATATTTTTCATATTTTCACATTTTTCATAATTGTTCATATAATAATAATTTATTATTATTGACTATTTGAATATTTAGGTTGCTTCCCCTTCCTTTGTTTGCTGTTGTCATTTATAGTGAGCATTTTCACACATACAGCTTTCCTCGTTTTGAATACTGCTTTAGGATTTATTCCAGGAATGCCATCTTAATGGGAGTTTCCATTTGATTAAATAATAGAAGGCTGTATTATCTGTTATGCTAATGAAAGCATGGCATCACAGGGCAAGTTGAAATCATGACTGTATTAGGCCTCCATCTTTAGTGTCAAGGTAGAAAGAATCCCGTTATATGTTTTACAGATATTGTCTAACGACTCCAGAAGAAAGTTGTCAGAAAGCTCAGAGTGGTTGAGTAACTTCCCAGGGTCTCAGTGCGGTGCAGTGTGGAGCCAGTGCTCGCACACCCAGCCCTGGGACGCCAGGAGGAACGGCCCGAGAGAAAGCAGAGAATAGGCTGAGTCCGATGGTGAAAGAATTAGGTGCCCTGCTGAGGAGCCACAGGCAGGGGAACAGAACTGCAGGCTTTGACAAGAGGGGAGGCATAGTCAGAACCGGCTGGAAAGACTGCTGGGCGGCACCTTCTGGGAGATAGCGGGTGGGGCGGGAGAAGGGAGGGCAGCGAGGCCCCACGGGATGTCCCTGTGATAGTAGCTGTGAAACAGAACATGAGAACCTGAGCAAAGGGAATCAAAATGGGGACGAGGCAACAAGTCTGAGAACACTCCAGTGCCATAATTTAAGGGTAACAGTTTACACAAAAGTAGCATGCTTACTAAGTGCAGCTTTAAGGAAAGCACTTTATAAATGGAAATGGAAATACAGATCCGGCCAGTGGGCTAACCTGTGAGCATTGTACTGGGTAAACGTGTCTGTCTTCTCTCTGTAAAGCCACACGAGTGTTAGAGGGACATAGTGGAGAACACTGCACTAGACTTGGAGTTAGGAGACATGGTCTTAACAACAGCTCTGCTCTGAACACAGCTAGATGTCCTTGAGTGGGTCGTCAGCACTCTGGGCCTCTGTCTCCTCAACTTTGTGATGTAAGATGAGAGAAATCAGACCACCTCCAAGGCCTCTTACAGCTCTAAAATGCTGTCTTTCTGGGGCGTAATCAGAAGGTGTGACTGGTTTTCTAAAACAACAGTCTGCAGCTCAGATGTATTTATTCAGTAACTGATTTTTCTCCTCTGTTCTACAACAGAATAAGTAAATCACATTCTTAGAAAGGAACCCATAGAAGGGATACAGAAGAATCCCTAGAAAAAAAATGACTGTAGCCAGACAGCTGAATCAGTGCAACGATTGGAAGGGTGACAGATGTGGCTGCCAGCTGATGGCCCCAGAGCAGTGGAGGGGCGGGGCAGTATCTCTCTTAGGATCAGCTCATTAGAATAAAGAGATGTTTTGATGACAGTGGGAGAATGAAGTAGAGAAACTCTGTTCTTGGGAACAAACTGCTGTTCACTTCCAAGCAAATTTCATGTGTGGCCTTCCCTCATTCTGCAGTTACTTATATCTAATATTCATTCATTTATCCAGCTATTCAACAAATGTTTGTTGAGTGTCCAGTATGTGTCGAGGCGCTGAGCTAGATCATGAAACTTACAGACTTGTAGGAGAAGACAGGCAAAAGGTAAACAAATACTGAGTTAAAATACAGGAAAGCACTATTATGTTAAAGATGAGGGTGCTGTCATGGAGAATAAGGAGGAGACCGATTTAGGGCCTGTCTATAGAGATAATTAAATTGAGAAGTAAGAGATGAGAAGTAGCCTCTCTTGCAAAGAGCCAGAGGTACTGCATTCCTGATCCCAGCTGTGGAGGCTGAATGGCAGAGAAGAGCTTGGTGTCTTTCAGGAACTGAAAGGAGATCACTAACTAGACAATGGTCGGCAAAGGGAGGTCATAGAGCAAGACGAGGTTGGGAGGGAGGGGGGCAGGGACAGATGATGAAGGAAGTCAGGGCAGGGGTTTGGGGAGCTGTGGAAGGGTTTTAGAGGTAGGGGTGTGTGAGAGAGCGAGAGAAAGATGATCCACTTCACATTTTGCAAGGTCAGCTCTGACTGCTGTGGAGGACACACAAGGCAGAGCTGGGCAAGCAGGTATCCAGTGAGCGGTCTGTAGCAATAGTCCAGGAGAACACGGTGGTGTCTTAAACGGATCATGGCAGAGGAGATGAAAAATAGGTGGATTGGGGACTTACTTTGAAGGCAGAATCTGTAGGACGTTTGTTATGTGAGATATGAAGTGGAAAGAAAGGAGCACACAAAGGATGACCACAGTCTGGGTTGAACACCTGGGCAGTTGGTGGTGATACCAACCATGATGACACCACCATGAAGACATGAAGACGAGTTGGTAGTCAGTATCAGGAGTTCGGTTTACGACATAAGTTTGAGACGCTTGTGAGACATTCCAGTGAGTTGTCAAGTAGTCAACTGATATAAGTCTGGAGGGCAAAGAAAATGTCTGGGCTGAGTCTCTGAATTGGGAGCCCATCAGCACGGAAATGGTGGTAGAAGAGGTCAGCTAGGGAGAGTGTAGAGGGAGGGAAGTGGAGCCTGGGACAGAAGTCTAAAGAACTCCAACATGTGGATTAGAAGAGAAGAAGCCTGCAAAAAACACTTAAGAAACAGCAAAAGAGTAGGAGGAAAACCTATAATGTGTGGCATCAGCACAAACCAAGAAAGGAGAATTTCAAGGAGGAGAGGTCAATTATGTTAGATGCTTTGGGAGACCAAACAGGATGATGATCCCAAAGTGTCCATTCGAGTTGGTGACATGCAGATCACAGGTGATGCTTTAATTTGCATCATTTCACTCCTCTGTTCAAAGAGTCTTCAGTGGCCACCTACATGCAGAGTCAAGTTAGACCTCACCCGATGGTGTTAACAGCCCTCTACAGCCTGGCCCCGTCCTGTCTTTGTTGTGTGATCTCCCCTCATACCCGCTGGGGAACCAACATCTTGGGACTCGCTTCCTTCCCTTGAAGCTTCTACTCACACCTTCCTCCAGTGCTTCACTTACTATTATCATACTCCTCTCTTAAAGACTGGATCACATAGCAGATGTGATTCATTTGGGTTACTGAGGCAGCGTAACACTGTGGGAAAGCACTATACTGGCAGTGAGGAGACCTCAGTTCTTAATCTACCTAACTCACCAGATAACTGAGTGCCTTCAGGATTACTACTCAGCTTCTCTAGAGGCCTCGGTTTCCTTTTCTGTTAATAACTGAGGTTAAAACTAAGCACCTCTCCTTGCAGTGACCGTCTACCATTCTGTCTGTTGTGCTTGTATCCATTTTCCATTCATTATGCTCATTCGTCAGATGATATTATAATAGTTCCATACAACCTATTTAGTTATTGACATACTTGAGAAATTTGAAATACTGATACACAAAATATCAAATGAATGGAAAGATATTGAGAGTCTTCTTATGGTTCAAACAATGTAAGAAATCAAAATACTTTTACATGATTTGCCCCTCAAAGGTTTTTACACTCTAGCTGAGGAGAAAAGATTCTAAACATGAAAGGTTAAATTACAGCATTCTGACACTGGAAGAGAAGAAACATGGAGGCACGTGATTAATTACTACATACCGTGCTCTACTTTTACGTGTCACAATCTCAAAACAGTACATGTGGGCACAGTGCTCAGGAGGCACATAGAGATCCAAGACTGTCCTCATGGCTTACTGAGAAGAACCACAGGACTGCAGAGGAAGGGGAGGGTCAGGCTGGCTTGAAAGGCCTAGTGGATGAGTGGCGATTTGAGCTGGTGTTTGAAGTGCAGGAGAGAGTGAGTGAGCAGCAGACCTGCGATGGAGTTGGAAATGAGAAGCACATGTGTGTTTGGTGTAGCTCTAGTGGAGTATGCATTAAGGGAGGGGAGAGGGAGACCTTCAGGAGAAAGGACAGCCAGGTGGTTGAATGCTAGGCCAAGATGTATTATTCATTCAGCTAACGTTTTTGAGTGCCTACTATGTACCAAGTAATAAATATGATTTAGCTATAGCTCCTGCCCTCAAACACCTGTCTCAAAGGGAGAAAGATACAAACAGGAAATTAATAGGTAATATAATAAGTAGTCTTGATGCAGAATGCTGTGCACCAGAACAAGCTATAGGTAATGTGGAGATCTGAGGGATTTTAACCATGGACGTGAATGACATTTTACGAAGATTTATTGGTAGAGTGGGTTAAATCTTCTCCCTTATCTACTTGTAAAAGTTACATCGGCATTCAACAAGTATTCATTTGATTGTAAAAGCTTAAGGTTAAAAGGGATTTAAAAAAAATTTTTTTTTCCTATTTTGTACTCCAGCCAGAACATGAAAAGTTCAGAGGTGGAAAATGACAAGATTGTTCCCAAAGCAGCAGTCATTATACCTGAAGCTGAACAACTAATTGCACCTGGAACACCTATTCAGTTTGACATTGTACTTCCTGCTACAGAATTCCTTGACCAGAACAGAGGGAGCAGGTATGGGCTAAGGGGGGTTATCTCTGGGAGAACTGAAAATAAATTTAACGTCTCATGTCCCTACCCACCTCCAGAGACTATCACCTTCTGACTTAGAGTTCAAGTGTCATGTGTCCCTTTAGCTGAAACTGTCAGGATGTTTGACTCTGGCTATTCCCCTAGGCGTATCAACCCTTTTGGTGAAACTGAGGATGAGACATTTCCAGAAACAGAAGGTAAGTGGCTAGTTCTGTGTACTTATTCCTTCCCTGGCACAAAATGACCAGGGCCATTGAAATAAGATGTGAAGTCATGTTCTAAAGAGCTTTGACTTGAAATATGAATTGAAATTATGATCCACAGATGTGTGTTCTCTGTGCAAACTCACTAGGACACATGCAGTTAGGACCGTCCTTGGATAAACACTAAGGGGAGGCTGACAGATTTCCTGCAGCTGTCGTACCATCAGCCACATCCATACCCTTTTTGTAGCTCCTGCAGAGAAATGCTGCCAAATCTAAATCTAACATTACTGCAAAACAAAGTCCAAGAGGATAAAATCTGGGTGAGTCATAGACATGCTATTACATTTTAGAAAACCAAAAACACAAGTAACTCATTCTTAAATTTGAAGATGACATGAAAAAAAAAATGGTATTTAATTTGTTCAAATTCAGATTCTGATTTTTGTTGTTTGATTTACATTCTTACAAGGTACATAAGAACATACTCAGTAGAGCTGACCATAACCTGCTACTCCAAAGAGCTACACTTCCCAGCCAAGGCAATTTAGAAGTGCTGGCAAGACCTCATTTTACCACAGCCTCTCCTTGACTGAAGCCTGAGAATGTCATTAGAATGAAATGCCACTTATTTAAATTTAAAAGTAGGACTTGAGAACTGGCATTCCTTACAGCTTTAGGTAAAAAAAGAAAAAATGATGTTAATAGGCTCTGCATCAAATCTGACTCTCTGCTTATATCTAGCTGACTTCTCACCAGTCCACAGTTTTTTAACTGTCTACACAAAAAACTTTCTAACTTGTAAAAATTAGCTTCATATGGGAGTAACCATTTATAACATATCAATTATATTTTCCTAATTAAGTTTTTTTAACCCTTATTTTTTAGGGGCAAGGATACTCATAGGGAGGACAAGTGAAGAAAAAGTAGGCTTCTTAGTTTCAAATGGTGAATAAGTGAATTACTGTTCTTACAGAAAAAAAAAAAATCTTTTAAACCTTCTTCATGATCTTCCAGTTGTGGCTGCTGTTATTCAGTTTGTCAGGTTACGTGCCATTATCAAGAAGCCAGTACTGTCAGCTCACTAGCCTCAAATAAGCTAATCAATAGTTCTGCAATCTCCATTAGTTTATGGAATGTCACCACTGCCCTTCAGTAAATGATGTGCATGAATTGAATGAAACCCAACATCAGGTCTTATTTTCTTCTATAAGAGGACTTTATCAGCGGGCCAAAGTAATGAATGAATTTTCTGTTGTCTAGTGGAAAAGCTCTTATTTTCAGAGAAAAGGTAAGATGCATATACTGCCACTTACACATAGTCAACCTAGAGTTTTCATGCTAGAAGGATGTTCATGTGGTTTCATTTTATACATGAAGAAAAAGAGGTACTTTTCTAGTCTAATGAATATTTCCAAACAGACAAAATATGGACAATAGGAGATTCAGAGCTTTGGCAATTTGTGGCTTATATAAAAGCAGAGTATTCAGAAGTTTTGGTAGAAAGCCCTCCAGAAAGCAAGGCAAACCCAGGTCTTCAGCCTGTTCTCAGACCAGCACATGTGCCTCTGGTATGCGCATCGACAGGCAGGAAGTGAAATGATCCTGAGCAGAAAATGCTCTCTTGCAGATTCTCTTTTGCAACAGATGTTTATAGTTCGGTTTTTGGGATCAATGGCAGTTAAAACAGACAACACTACTGAAGTGATTTACGAAGCGATGAGACAAGTACTGGCTGCTCGGGCTATTCATAACATCTTCCGTATGACAGAAACCCATCTGATGGTCACCAGTCAAGCTCTGAGGTACATTCAGTTCCGTTTTCAGATTTTCTTACAGCTTCGACTGATTCCCCTTTGAAAGCACGTTTAACCATCTAGAATGTTCACAGTAGAATTGTTTGATTAGATTAAGTAAAGATGCTACTCATGTTTCTGCTCTGTTTTTTACATTTTGGTTTTATAAGATACATTGGCTAGAAGAAGTGCCCTTAAAGACAAGAGCTGGTATTATTAGCAACTGGTATCTTTAGTGGTGAGTGAATTCTACCCTGTTGGGTGTAAAGATGCCATCACTCGAGAGTTACTCTCTGTATCTCAGAGCTTGCAAGTGGAAGGGTTTTTGTTTTTTCTCTTCCATCTCTGAGAGTACTATTTATAAAAATTAAAAACTATGAAAACAGAACAGGAGCCTGCCTGAGGTAACTAGACCACCACAAGGAAAATCTGATTAATATTTGTTGGGCTGAAAATAAGCCAAGTCATGTTAACTACATGATTTGGGGTTTCAAGTAATAAGATCCGTATGAACGATGGCAAACGGCAGTCAAGCTGTGGCTGCCATGGGCATTAAGACCTGTGCTGTACGATAAATAGTGCAGCTACACGTATCGCTTGAAACTTAACTCGTCTGAATCGAGAAGTGTTTTAAGTGTAAAACCCATACCAAACATTTAAGATCTCATACTATCCCCCCCAAAAAAGAATGCAAAATAATTTTAAAATTAATAATACACCTAGCTGGTAATATTTCCAACCTATTAAAGTGTATTAATTTCAGCTGTTTTCACTTTTCTTGCTGTGGCTGCTAGAAATCTTTAAAGTACATACGAGGCTTACACTCAATTTCTGTGGGACAGCAGCACTGCTTTAGAGCCTTACTCCTGACTTCGGCATTTATTAGTTGTATGAACTTGAGCAAGTTACTTAACCTTTGTGCCTCGGTTTCTTCAGCTATAAAATGAAAACAACCATATCCACACCCCATAGTACTGTCATGAGGAATAAATGAGTTAATTCAGGTAAAACATTTACAGCTGTGATGGGCACAAAGAAAGTACTCAATAAATGGTAGTTTCAAAAAAGTTAATTAGTACTTCGGCAAAAATCAGAATATAGTTTCTTCCATTTATTAAAATCAGTCCTTTTCATTTGTTATAAACCTTTTACTGAGAATGAGGTTCTTATGACTAAAACCTTATATTTATTTAAAGATTTTTCTCTAAGTATGTCCTGGACCTTTCATAGGCATTGAAAGCTTTCATAAGCTACAAAGCTTATGATAATCTTTCTTATAATCACCACCAAAAAAGATCAGAGTAAATATATGTAAAAGCAATGTGAAAAACCATAGTACATCAAATAACACTATCCCCAAAAGTGCAAAGACAACCCACAGGATGGGAGAAAACATCTTCAAATCATTTATCTAATAAAGGTATAGTATCCAGAATATATAAAGAGCTCTCACAAATCAACACAGAAAAAACCCAGTTAAGAAATGGATGAAACCCAGTTAAGAAATGGAAGAATGTCTACTTGAGTTGACATTCCTCCAAAGATATGTAATTGGCCAACAAGCACGTGAAAAGATGCTCAGTGTCGTGAGTCACTAGGGCAAAATGCAAACCAAATCCAGAACCACTTCACACCCACCAGGATGGCTATGGATTTTTTTTTTTTTTTTTAAGAAAGTAACAGGTGTTAGCAAGGATGTGGAGAAATTGGAACCCATTGCTGGTGGGCATATAACATTGTTCAGTCACTGTGGGAAATAATTTGGCAGTTCCTCTATAACTTAAACATAGAATTCCATTCCTGGGTAGATACCCAAAAGAACTGAAAACAAGTGTTCATATAATAGTACTATTCACAGTAGCCAAAAGGTAGAAATAATCCAAATGTCCATCAGAAGATGAATAGATAAACAAAATGTGGTATATACATACAGTGGGATATTATTCAGCCTTAAAAAGGAATGAAGTACTGGTACATATTACAACATGGATGAGCCTTTAAAACATTATGCTAATTGAAAGACAGACACAAAAAGCCACATATTGTATGATCATTTATATGAAATATCTAGAATAGGCAAATCTATAGAGACAAAGCAGATTAGTGAGAAGCTGCCAAAAGCTGAGAAGAAAGTAGAATGGGAAGTGACTGCTTTAACAGGTATGGAGTTTCCTTTTGAGGTGCTGAAGATGTTCTGGAACTAGATAGTGGTGATGGTTGTACAATGTTGTGATGTGTTAAATATCAATAATGGTAAATTTTACCATACATAATCCTTGTATGGGAATTCATGTTTTGAGACAATTTAGAAGTCACACAGAAAATCAGATCTTAAGCAAATCCAGGTTACCTGATGTAGACAGCAAACTTAAAAGTTACTCACAAAATATGATATGAATGGTTTAAATCTTCATTTATAGAAAAATTTTACAAAATATTTAAAGTTATCCCAACTTGAGGGAAATTGTTGATGATGCAAATTTTAAAAATCATTAAATTCTTACTCATTAATAGGGACATAAATAAAAATTTATTTATTTAGCTTTGTAGCTTAAAATTCCATACACATTTTCTCATTTTCTTAACCACCTCTTTGAAATATGGAGGTTCTTATCCCAATTTTACAAAGCAGTTGAGAGAAGTAAGGGTGACTTACACAAGATCATAAAGTAAGTAGACAGGTTGGAATTCAGTCTTAAGCCCTCTGATTATAAACACCATGCTTTAAAAAGTATAACTGCATACCTTTCAAATTGTACCCATTTGGGGGGGACAGCTTTATTGAGATATAACTTACATACTGTACAATTCGCCCCTTTAGAGTGTTTTATAGTATATTCAGATTTGTGCAACCATCACCACAAACAGTTTTAGAACATTTTCATCATCCCCCCAAAGAAAACCCATACCTGTTAGTAGTCATTCCCTTTTCCCCTGCAAGCTGCTCAGCCCTAGCCACTAATCTTGCTGTTTCTATAGATTTGCCTATTCTGGACATTTCATATAAACAGAATTATAACCATCTTTTTAACAGATTTTTTGCTTTCACTTATGAAACTTATAGCAAATCAATAATAATTTATATACACAATACCATGTGTTAGAAAGTAGAAATTTTTACCTATATATAAAATAACATTAAATTCTCTAATGCAGTTAATTTTCTCAGAGACACTGATGATGCTTAAAATGTTGTTAAAGAATTCATGTAGAATACCTTCTTAAAGTGACTCCTCTTGCACCCAAACCGATAGGGAATAGTTTTGTTAAAATCCCTTCACTGTTGTCTCACCTCTACCCCATGTTTTAAAAAAAAATGGTTAAACTTAGAAGTATCCATTCATCCAGTACTTTAAGGGAAACAGACTGATAGTGCTGAGACGGAGGCAGTACGGAATAAGATCCATCCACGTTAATTTTCTGGAGAATTTTCTAGAGGATTATAATGCAGCCTTTTTGGATAAGCACTAAAATACTGTGAAATTCTCTATTTGCTATAATCTTCCATTAAAGACACCCTGAGGTTTAACTACACAGGTGCAACACAGGCAGAGATCATGGCACGTGCTCCCTTTGGACCGTCACATGGAGCAACCTCACCTCGCCCTCAACTAGGTCTTATATTTTCATATTCCGAGGGGTTTTGTGTGATTTTATTCTGAACTTGTACAAACTCATCGAAGGATATAATTTTATCCAACATTTGTGATACAATGAATCTCTTAAAATTTCAGGTTGATAGATCCTCAGACTCAAGTAACAAGGGCCAATGTAAGTACCCTCATGCATGCTAATTTCAGTGATTACTCCTTAATTCATCTTTGTAGCCACCTGAAACACAAAGTAGGCACTTAGTAAATTTTATTTGCCAAATTAAATGTCACTAATAGTGCACTTTCTTCATGACTTTTGCCATGGAGAATGATCTTGTCTGTTTAATTCCAGTTTGTTGTGTGATATTAGGTCTATTCCTGTTTTTTTCTAGTTTGAACTCACCAGTGTCACCCAGTTTGCTGCTCATCAAGAAAACAAGAGACTGGTTGGCTTTGTGGTCCGCATGCCTGAATCCACAGGCGGAGAGTCCCTGAGCACATATGTTTTTGAAAGCAACTCAGAAGGAGAAAAGGTATTGTTATTTTCTTCATCTTAAGATTCCATAATATTTCAGCCCAAACAAAGATACTTAAAGGGTTATTTTACACAACCCCCCTGAATATTTAGTTGACTGTTCTTCAGGTCCCCATTGAGTAGTTTAGATAATAATACCTCCTAGTAAGGCCCCACTGAAAGAAAACTGGAGTATAATTTCCTTATGGAAAATATATATCAACCAAAATAGAGTGAATGAAGAACTTTAATGGTGAAATGTAAGTGTTTAGTAGAGATATCAGGAAATGTTTAAAGCAGTTCCTCTCAAATTTATTCTTTTTTAAAAAATTAAAGGAAAACTTACAATGGAGAAAATCTGTTCTCAGAGAGCAAACCAAGGAAGCAGATGTCAGGAAAGTACATCTAAACTGTTCTTTTCTTTAGTATGAAAAACTGCATTCACTACTTAGAATTAATCAAAATGAATCAACCCTTCTTTCAGGAAGTATCTGTTTACCACTGCGTATGAACGTGCAGTGGTTAAATATGGTTAAGAGAGAAAGGAAAAAAGTATCCCGGTAAGAACTTTAAACGATTTAATACCTTCAGTTTTCACTTAACCTGGATATTTTTTGTACGCACAAACCGGCAACAGGCGACCAGGACAGGTGGACGTTAGTGTTCAGAGCCCTGTGTGCTGAGTTCTCCTACAGCCAGGTCCTCTGTCCCCATGCCGACGTGAGCAGACAGTGACCTCGCTGTACTCTCATAATCACATTTCTTTCTAAAATTCTTCATCCTTTTCTGCCTTTGCCAAGCGCTACTTTTCTTGTCTTTTGCAGATATGTTATGCTATTAATTTGGGAAAAGAAATCATTGAGGTTCAGAAGGTAAGGTGCATTTTAGTGCTGGTTTAACAACAACTCAAAGGCTATCTTTACACTTAGATTTCTCTCAAAGAGAGAAATGATGCTCACTAGGCAGGGTGGCCAAGTTTGGGATTTCCTTTTAAGCCTTCTAACTACCAGGCATTTTTGACCAGCTAGTTCCATGGTCACTGGTAACACGTAGAGTTCTTAGTATCACTGCTGCAGCTCCTACTGTTTTATCAGTTTTTTTGTTTGCTGTTGTTTTTGGCTAGATTTCCTTTCTTTCAAATTAAGCTGGTACAAACCTCAGCATCTACCATGTGCTCTAAGGCCTTTCTCCTCAGAGTGGTCCCAGGTCCAGCAACATTGAGACGTTACCTGGAAGCTTATTGGAAATGAAGACTCTCAGACCTGTCTTTCAGCAGTTTGCAATCTTTCATTTACCCAACTAATTTTTGAGATTAAATTTTGTATAAGAAAAACCCTGGAATTACAGCAGTGAACAAGGGGCTTCTGGTTCAGCACTGTCCAGTAGAACTTTCTGCAGTAATGGAAAAGATCTATTTAATATGCAGATTGAAACGTGGCTAGTGTGACTAAGGAACTGGATTTTTAATTTTTAATTAATGTAAATAGTAATGTGTATTGAATAGCTACTGGGTATCATATTTGTGCAATTCTGATCTATCAGGGAGGGGCAGACAGATCAAGGACTAAGACCAACATAATGAAAAAATAGCAAGCCCTGCAAGTTCGTATTTTATGGTGTAGATCAGAGTTGGCAAACTTTCTGTAAAGGGCCAGATAACTAAACCTTTCTCAGCTTACTATCTCTGTTGCCAACTACTCAACTCTGCTGTTAACACAAAAGCTGCCATAGTACGTAAATGAATTGGCATGGCTATGTTCCAGTAAAACTTCATTTATAAAAACAGGTGGTGAGCCAAATGGCCATAGTTCGCCAACTCTTGGTATAGAGTAAAAGGAAAAGAATGAGTTTAAAGGTCAAAGTTGTGAGGGAAGTTCCTCTCTGGACTCTTTCCAGAAAGATGATTCTGAGTTGGCTATGTAAATGATATTTTGGCTGAGAGGTAGAAACTTGGCCTAGTTTCTGGAGGAAGTAATTCAATTGAGGGTTTCTTTAGAGATTCAAGGAGACCCACCTGAAGGCGCACACGTGACGAGTCAGAAGGAATGAGGCTACATTACAGAACACAGTGACAGCCAAGCCAAAGGGGTTTTAAGTGCATTTTAAGCATTTTCTTTTCTCCTTCTTAAACTCCCATAACTTCAGGATCCAGAAGCATTGGCTCAATTAATGCTGTCCATACCACTAACCAATGATGGAAAATATGTACTGTTAAACGATCAACCAGATGACAATGATGGAAGTCCAAGTGAAAATAGAGGCGCAGAATCTGAAGCATAACCTTCTTGCGCCTTTGGGTGAAGAGCACCCAGGAAGGAGAGCTACCTCCTTAAGGGTTTTCAACTTCTCTGATACATACAGGCACACCACTTGGTTTCAGAATGCTGACAGCCGCTTGTGGAACGTACTATTGATGCCTTGATACTGAGACTTGGGAGGGAAACAGTAAGAAATGGTTGACAACATACCCATCTACAAATGTTATTTTAGGTGCTTTGTGGTAAGTCCTTTTCTTAGATTGCATTGTTCAGCGCTCAGAATGAAAGCTATGGAAAAAATTCATTGTTCACTTTATTTCAGTGTCATCTCTTTTCAGTTTCCAGTATCTTTTCAAAAAATGGTAAAAGCCTAGATTTATAATTTGATAAACACTAAATATTTCCTATTAATATAATCTATTTTTGTATTTTACTTAATGAGCTTTAAGTGCCTGTCATTCTGAAAATTGTATATTTATAATCAAGTTTGTCTCATAATTGGGCCTAATAGCATTAATTTGTGCAGTTAGGTGATGAGCCCTGTGCTTTGAGGCTCAAGCACTAGCAGAAATGCATGTCTAGTTTTGGTAATTGTTCAAACATCATGCAATAAAAAGACAAGCAGATGAGTACCACAAAAGATGTTTAGTTTTACAGTGGAACCTTAATGAACCAGCATTCAGAAGTTTATGGTCCTTTAGATACTGTTTTTAGGGGCGGATCACCATGGACAGGGTGCAGCTCTACCAATTCCTGTTTGTTTCTTCTGAGCCAGACCCTCCTTAAAGAAGGGACCAATTAACTTTAAAACTCACTTGAAGCACAGCTGGCCATGGGGCTTGGTATAAAAGTTCCTTTTTCCACCCTGACATGTCTGGTTCCAGGCATCCCAGCCCACTAGGAAACAAGTATAATTATCTTTAATTGGTACAGTATGTTTAATTATAACAAAGTTCAACAGAAATATCACTTTCTTTGTAATAAATTAACCTAGCAATAAAAGCTAGCAAATAAAAGCTATCTTTGTTTCTTCTGCTTTTTGTGGTTATTTTCTAGAACATCCCTGAAAAGAAACTAAAGTTGGTTCTGTAGCTTTAAACAGTTAATTCCCAAAAGAAAACCAGGACATCATACTGAAATCACAGCAGAGGGGATGTACTATGCAACATGAGTGGAGCAGAGGGGATGTACTATGCAACATGAGTGGAATAACGTGATCTCAATGCCAAGTTTTTAAAAGGTGCTGCTCTTAAAATGGTGGATTAATAAGGTAACTTTTGCAACTCAAAATTAGGTTAAAGGGTTTAACTGAGGAATCCACTTTTATAATGTGTGCACCGTCAGAGACACAGTGAGCTAGTCAAAACAAATAGTATGAAATTATACACCATAAAATCATCAGTTCAGTGTTAACTAATGTCTTATAAATTTCTATATCGTAATCATAGTAGATCAGTAAGTTCTGACAGGCTTCAAGAGCCACAGTCCCCTGAATTCTTGCTTAGAATTGTTCAGGATGGGAGGAGAACAACAAACATTGTTAGAAACTGCAATCAATTTTTTTAATTAAAAAAATTTTAATAATGTGTGGCCTATGGAAAAAAGACTAAACAAACAGAGCTACCATATGATCCAGCAATCCCACTCCTGGGTATATATCTGGAAAAGATGGAAACTAATTTTAAAAGATACATGCAGGCAGCACTATTTACAATAGCCAAGACATGGAAACAACCCAGGTGCCATCAACAGACAACTGGCTTAAAAAGATGTGGTGTGCATATATATAAATACACACACACAAACACACACACAGTGGAATATTATTCGGCTATAAAAAAAGAATGAAATATTGGCATTTGCAGCAACATGGATGGACCCAGATAATATTATACTTAGTGAAGTCAGTCAGTCAGAGAAAGACAAATATCATATGGTATCACTTATATGTGGAATCTAAAAAATAATATAAATAAATCTATAAACAGAAAAAGACTAAGACAAGAAAACAAACTTTACCAAAGGGGAAGGCGGGGTGGGGTAGATAGATAAATGAGGAATATGGGAATAACAAATACTAGTATATATATAACTACTCTATGTAAAATAGATAAGCAGCAAGGATTTACTGTATAGCACAGGGAACTATATTCAATATCTTGTAATAACCTATAATGGAAAATAATTTGAAAAAAATATTGATATATATAAATGAATCACTTTGCTGTACACCTGAAACTAGCACAATATTGTAAATCGACTGTATTACCCAAAAAAACCAAAACAAAACAGTGTGGCTTAACTAAGCCACAAAGCCTGCAAATCATGAAAAACCAAAAGACTGAAATCCAATACATTAAAACTAACTTCACAAAAAAAACACAGAATGAAAACACAAAATTAACTGAGCATATTCAGCAAGCACATATGACCAACAAAAATTAGTATCCAGAATATACAAAATATTCCTACAATTAGTAAGAAAAAGATAAATTGAAAAAAAAAAATAGAAGTCATGAAGGCATTTCATAAAATAAAAAATAAAAAGGGCTCTTAAACAGAAATATGTTCAATCATATAAAAATCAAGGAAATGCAAATTAAAACCACACAGATACTGACTACAGACTGCAGAAATTAAGCTGCTGGTAGGGATGGAACAATGAGGAATAATCTCACCTACTGCTGGGATAGGAGAACAGTTTAGCATTCTCTCCAATGAACTTGCAGGTACACCTGGCCCTACCACCTAGGAGATTCATTTGTGACACTGCAGAAACTCAACACACGTACCCAGAAACATGTACAATGATGATTACAGCAGCACTATTCATAGTATCCCAAACTTGGAAATAACCCAAATCTTACCTACAGACTAAATATAACACGATATGAGGGAAATAAAGCTAAATAAACTATATAGCTATATGCATCAACACTGATGAATTTAAAAAATGACAGTGAATTAAAGAAGTCAATACATTTATATTAACTTTACAAAAACATGCAAAACACCATATTTTTAAAAATATAGATGGTTGTAACCCCAAAGAAAAGCACAGTGCACTGTGGTTTTTCCTCTGCAGTAGAAAGGGGAGCCAAGACCTGAGGAGGAATAATGGGAGCGCCTAAGTTGGTAGCAATAAGCTCTTAACCTACCTGGTGGCTACACAAGCATTCTACTTTCATTCACTAAACAGTACATTACATATTATATACTCTTTTGTACATGCATCATATTTTTTAATAAAATTTTTAAGTTTAGAAAGAGTGGGTGACTTTCAACTTAACTGAAATGTGTGTTAATGCACATTAAGGCCCTCTGAAAATAAGTGCCATGTAAATGAAAGGTGGGAGGGTGGAAAATGAGATTGTTTTTTTTTGAAGATTTAAGCATGCATTTTATTTTTAGTAGATCTTTCTTTATTGGAGTATAATTGCTTCACAATACTGTTAGTTTCTGTTGCACAACAGAGCGAATCAGCCATATGCACACACATCCCCATATCCCCTCCCTCTTGAGCCTCCCTCCCATCCTCCCTATCCCACTCCTCTAGGTCATCACAAAGCACTGAGCTGATCTCCCTGTGCTATGCACCAGCTTCCCACTAGCTATCCATTTTACATTTGGTAGTGTATATATGTCAGTGCTACCCTCTCACTTTGTCCCAGCTTCCCCTTCCCACTCCCCATGTCAAGTCCATTCTCTACGTCTACCTCTTTATTCCTGTCCTGCCCCTAGGTTCATCAAAACCTTTTTTTTAGATTCCATATATATGTGTTAGCATACGGTATTTTTCTCTGACTGACTTCACTCTGTATAGACTAGGTCCATCCACCTCACTACAAATAACTCAATTTCGTTTCTTTTTATGGCTGAGTAATATTCCACTGTATATATGTGCCACATCTTTTTTTTTTTTTTTTAAGGATCTTGCTGTGCTGTGATTTGTGTAATAGAATGCTCTGCCTAGGTGCATGTTCTTTATTTTATTTTATTTTATTTATTTAATTTTTTTTTTTTTTTTTTTTGGCTGTGTTGGGTCTTCGTTTCTGTGCGAGGGCTTTCTCTAGTTTTGGCAAGCAGGGGCCACTATTCATCGCGGTGCGCAGGCCTCTCACTATCGCGGCCTCTCCTGTTGTGGAGCACAGGCTCCAGACGCGCAGACTCAGCAGTTGTGGCTCACGGGCCCAGTTGCTCTGCGGCACGTGGGACCCTCCCAGACCAGGGCTCGAACCCGTGTCCCCTGCATTGGCAGGCAGACTCCCAACCACTGCACCACCAGGGAAGCCCGCCACATCTCCTTTATCCATTCATCTGTTGGTGGACATTTAGGTTGTTTCCATGTCCTGGCTATTGTAAATACTGCTGCATGAACATTGTGGTACATGTCTTTTTCAATTATGGTTTTTTCAGGGTATATGCCCAGTAGTGGGATTGCTGGGTCATATGGTAGTTCTATTTCTAGTTTTTTTTAAGGAACCTCCATACTGTTTTCCATAGTGGCTGTATCAATTTACATTCCCACCAACAGTGCAGGAAGGTTCCCTTTTCACCACACCCTTTCCAGCATTTACTGTTTCTAGATGGATTGATAACGGCCATTCCGACAACCGGCATGAGGTAATATCTCATTGTAGTTCTGATTTGCATTTCGCTAGTAATAAGTGATGTTTAGCATCTTTTCATGTGCCTCTTGGCCATCTGTGTGTCTTCCTTGGTGAAATGTCTATTTAGGTCTTCTGCCCATTTTTTAACTGGATTGTTTTTTTGATATTGAGCTCCATGAGCTGTTTGTATATTTTGGAGATTAATCCTTTGTCTATTGTTTAATTTGCAAACATTTTCTCCCATTCTGAGGCTTGTGTTTTTGTCTTGTTTATGGTTTCTTTTGCCGTGCAAAAGCTTTTAAGTCCCATTTGTTTATTTTTGTTTTTATTTCCATTACTCTAGGAGGTGGGTCAAAAAAGATCTTGCTGTGGTTTATGTCAAAGAGTGTTTTTCCTATGTTTTCCTCTAAGAGTTTTAGTGTCTGGTCTTATATTTAAGTCTTTTAATCCATTTGGAATTTATTTTTGTGTATGGTGTTAGGGAGTGTTCTAATTTCATTCTTTTACATGTAGCTGTCCAGTTTTCCCAGCACCACTTATTGAAGAGGCAGTCTTTTCTCCATTGTATGTTCTTGCCTCCTTTGTTGCAAATTAGGTGCCCATACGTGTATGGGTTTATCTCTGGCCTTTCTATCCTGTACCATTGATCTATATTTTTGTTTTTGTGCCAGTACCATACTGTCTTGATTACTGTAGCTTTGTGGTATAGTTTGAAGTCAGAGAGCCTGATTCCTCCAACTCCGTTTTTCTTTCACAAGATTGCTTTGGCTATTTGGGGGGTCTTTTGTGTTTCCATACGAATTGGAAAATTTTTTGTTCTAATTCTGTGAAGAATGCCGTTGGTAGTTTGATAGGGATTGCATTGAATCTGTAGATTGCTTTGGGTAGTATAGTCATTTTCACAATATTGATTCTTCCAATCCAAGAACATGGTATATTTCTCCATCTGTTTATGTCATCTTTGATTTCTTTCATCAGCATTTTATAGTTTTCTGAGTACAAGTCTTTTGCCTCCTTAGGCAGGTTTATGCCTAGGTATTTTATTCTTTTTGTTGCAATGGTAAATGGGAGTGTTTCCTTAATTTCTCCTTCTGATTTTTCGTTGTTGGTGTATAGGAATGCCAGATTTCTGTGCATTAATTTTGTATCCTGCAACCTTACCAAATTCATTGATTAGTTCTGGTAGTTTTCTGGTGGCATCTTTAGGATTGTCTATGTATGGTATCATGTCATCTGCAAACAGTGACAGTTCTTCTTCTTTTCCAATTTGTATTCCTTTTATTTCTTTTTCTTCTCTGATTGCTGTGGCTAGGGACTTCCAAACCTATGTTGAATAAGAGTGGTGAGAGTGGACATCCTTGTCTTGTTCCTGATCTTAGTGGACATGCTTCCAGTTTTTCACCACTGAATATGATGCTTGCTATGGGTTTGTCATATATGGCCTTTATTATGTTTAGGTTCCCTCTTTGCCCATTTTCTGGAGAGTTTTTATCATAAATAGGTATTGAATTTTGTCAAAAGCTTTTTCTGCATCTGTTGAGATGATCATATGGTTTTTATTCCTTAATTTGTTAATATAGGTGTATCACATTGATTGATTTGCATATATTGAAGAATCCTTGCATCCCTGGGATAAATAAGCTAGCCTCACCAATTTTCATTTCCCAGCATTGCCTTTGGTTGTTTAGCCACCTGTCAGAACTACCGTTAGGGAAGAGCAGGACCTGCCTTACATTGTCAACACTTAGCTGAACCATTTAAAAAGAAATAGTTTTTATAAGACCAACTCAAATACAGTTTATCTTCAAACTTTTCAACAGCTAATAATTATATGACAAGTGTATTTCTGCTTGTAAGAGCAATGATAATAATAGCTAATATTTATAGTAGTTAGTTTCCTAGTAAAGTGCTTTATACAAATTAAATCCTCAAACAATCTATGAGCTATATTATTACACCATTTTATGCCTGAGGAAATGAAGCACAGAAAGGTTAAGTAACCTTGTAAGCAGCAAATCAGGATTCAAATCACAGTCTGGCTCCAAAATCTATGCTTCTAACCACTATGTGCTATGTTACTAACACACAGAGAAAACCAATCTCCAAACGTTTCTCTCAATACATTAATCTTTGAAGATTATTCTGATATTCAGTAATTACATCAACTTAAAAGTGCATCTTTAATGCCTTATTACCTTTTGTACACATTCTGAAATGATTACTGTAATACTAATTTTATATAGGTGGTGCTTCTGGGTACAGAAGTGCTAACTTTTTTTCCCTCACGTTAATAATAATGAGGGCATTACCAAAGAACGTGTCAGTACACACAGATCTTACCTACACTACAGAATGTACAGTCCTTAAAGGTGATCCCAGAATTACGACATCAGATCTGCACTGATTGGGAGATAAATTTCATCTACTTTCCTGAGTATGTCTCCACTGATAGGAACAACCAGCACTATCTGGTAAACTAGGTGGTAAAGAAGAACCAAACTATTACAATAGAGGGAAATATCCATATACTTGTCCAAATCGACCTTTCATACAGTATATAAGAACTTTTTGTATAAACCAAACTCTCATTTTGCTATCACCATCTCTGAGTTCACTGCATAGTCCTATGACTTCACGTAATCTCTACAGACCCACTTATTCTGGATTTCTTTTTTAAAACTGAAAGTCTTTGACAACCTGTTAAATTGTTCCTAACATCTAAAAACAAAAAACTGTAGCATTACATCTTTCTTAAGAAAAGGTATACCATCAGTCTGAAACTTCTGCACCTTAAGCTGGAAGAAGAACTAAAATTATTAAAATTGGTTAAAGTCTACCTTTTACGTTTGGCCAATCCATCATAAAAGAGTGACGTGACAATGTATGTGATGGTATTGTCTCATCTTTCCCACAACCTTACAAACTTTTCTCCTCAGAAGAGAAGGAGCAGCAATCAGACTTTTTGAGCAAGAACATTTTCTCCAGCATAGTATTTAAAAGGCTCTCCTTTATTATGATTGTTTCAGTTCAAGTCATGACTGCAAATGGCACTACAGCATTGCAAACTAATGATCCCTTCCCAGGATTAAGATTTAAAATTAAACATTCATGTGGGTTCTTTTATTTGAAAATAGCAAGCAACAGAAAGATTAAGAATATAAAAAGGAAAGAAAATAAAAAGTCCACCTGGGATACAAAGAGGAGCCAGTACCAGTTTTATACTTGAAATTTTGCCTATGTGCAAGCAAGTATTTTTTTAAAGAGATTCCACACACTATTAGATCAAAGGGAACTCCAAAAAGATCAATATTAAGAACTACTGGTTTAAGACATTCAATTTTGAACATAAACATCCAGAGGAAGTAAATTTTTGAAACTGTATTTATTAATGTTCTATTATATCAATGCATATTATATTCTCTTAGAATTGGGGAAGAGGAAAGCCCCACTTAACGGAGATAACAAACTTGCCATCTTTTATAAAATTTAATTAGAACTGACAATATTATGGTTAGTCCTTAATTCCTGAGAATTTGAACATTAAGTTTTCTGTGAGTTTACAACAAATGCTCACACTGATTTTTAAACTGCAGTTATGTCTGAAAAAAATGAGAATATTAACATTAATACATTAGCAAGGAAAACTGTCATCTAAATGTGTACATCAACTTAGGTGTAAAACACTCAAGCCCTGTTGCTCTGCACTTTTAACAGCAATTAAATATGCTTAATCTTTTCAGAGATTTTATTTCAAATAAGTAAACTTATTATACCTCATCCAGACTGCAGTGACATTATTTTGAACTAAAGGCAAAATAATAATCTGTCACATTTTTCTCAATTGTAGGTATCCATGGAGTCAGCATGTGAACTCTATGTAGTATTGATAAAATAATTGACATGTGTGGGGATAATGACAGAGACATCTGATTCTCTTCTATTTAGAATTTCTATCTCTATTAAAGGAGATGATTTTAGGGAAGTTAGAGAAGAAAAACAGAAAAAACAATACTGTTGCTATGAAATGGTGACCAATTTGATACAATCAAATGCAATATCATTAATATAAACATTTACAATAATGAAAATATAAATTATTAATTATGCAGCATGCTTTAGGGCCATTTCTACAGTTAGTACAAATTACAAATATTAAATGCCTTTAATCCATCCATTGTACATAACTCTGTAAGTCATGTTTACATAATAAACAAAAAACACTTCCTACCTATTCTGTTTCTTCTGAACTTTAACAGTGAAAGTGTTATCTTGAGCTGGGAAAGTTACCCTGACCGTGACCAATGAATACAGACAGGGCATTGTACACCCGTTCCAAAAGCTGGAAATCAAACAACAATGTTAGAATTACTTGCAGGATTTACCCAAAGAAATGCTTAATAGGCAAGTGCAATGGAAAAATCAAGTGTTTCCTAAAATGATGTTATTTAGTATTACACATAAAGTTTTAAACTTTTTTGTCTTCACTGTAAAGGTATCATTGTATTATATTAAAAGACTATAGGCCATGATTAACCATTTAACTGATATAATCTTTACCAAAATAAAGCTAATAGCTTGCCAGGAATTAAATTTACTCAAAATCTTTACCTTTTAAATCAGTAAGTGATTTAGTTTATTAGAACTTTATTCTCACAGTGGTAATTTTTTAAAAGCCTGCACAGTGCTTAATCTGATTTCTTAGATTATACTTGGTTTAAAGAAAAAGTCTGCCCAAACCATCATCAAGACTTCAGTTCAACCTAATGTAGAAGAAACCTGAGTTTGGATGTAGAAATAAGAATTCATTCAATTTTCTCTGCTATCATACATAATGCCTTCAGCCAAAAGTAAAGCTTCAAGCAGGACTCTATGGCTTTATCTCTATCTTCTTCCCCTTGAGTATTAAGTAAATCTTAAATTTAAAGCAGTTTTTGGAGGTTAAATGTTCTCAAAGCAATGTAAACTAGTTATAAAATATCTCACCACAGACAGCAGCAGCTCTTGTGAGCCACATGAAATTAACAACGAATCAGTTCACACTGTACAAAAAGGGTACGGTAACACTTGTGCCTCACCTCTAGTATCAAAACCATCTTCATATATCCCTTTTATAAGAATATTGAAATGTATGCTTCATGAATTTCAGGCTCAATTCCTTTTGTTTAAACATTACTGGCTGTACATAGTATATGCACTGAATTTCCAATGACTGAGACAAATATGGATCAAAGACCTATACAAATACAAATTATAAACATTCATGTAGATTACAAGAGGTCTGAGGTGGCAGTTTAGGAATTTAAGTTAACCCTTCTAAAACTTCATTTCAAATAACTGTTCCCAGGCACATCTAGCCAAAGTCCAGACAAAAATCTGATTTTAAAATCTCATTCTCAACCTTTGAAAAGTAGAGCCTTCGGAAGAAGAATGGACTTAACTTTAGAGCACTGCCTTAGAGAGTTGCAGCATCTAAATATTTCCCAGAGAGGTGACCCAGGAAACACTTGGTTATTAGCTTATTAACATCCATTTCATATACAATTCTGATGATTTCATAGGGGCAACGCATACCATCAGTATCATTTGACAACAGGATCTGCAGACACAGTGCTGTCGGACAGGTCTCCGTTGCTTGTTTTAGTCTCTTCTGGAAGCATGAGTGAAAATAATGGACATATTTATGTTCATTTTAAAAAATGAATTAAGTAACTAAAATTAAGGACTAAAAAAAAAAATTAAGGACTATATTGCTAAATTTCAAATTAAGAAAATGCTGCATCCACCAAATGTTTCTCTAACATCACAAATTATATGTAGTTTATTTACCTTAATTTTTTAGAAATCTAGGCTAAATATTGCAAATGTAATCGTTTTGACTGGTTTGTAATAGTAGTGTAGAATTGTGAGAGAGCAAAACTGCACCTGAGGTTTCACACTGCACATTCCCCCAGCTGGGCCAAGAAATTGTAGTGCTATTATTGATAGAAACATGGTTACAAGTTCACGTATAAAATTGTCCAGAATGAATAACTTTCCAATTGTATTTATAATTTATTTTTAAATGCAGTTTTTTATTATGACTGATAAAATGAATTTCTGCCTTTTGTGCAAAATGTCATATATATATATATTTCATTAACAGAGAAAAACTTTAATGTTTTCAGCAACTTTGACAACATCTCTGAGCAAACTTTAGCTAAAATAGAGTCCTAAAACAGAACCACCACCCAGCATCAGGCATGTGGGTGACATACATTACCCAAAACCCTAGAGAGCTCCTTAAGAACAGCAGTCCAAAGCAAGGAGCTCCACTGAGACTGAAATGTTCGTTTTGTCTTAATGCTTTAGGCCTTAGAGTAAATGGCAATCCACCTGCAGAATATTCCTAGTTACCTAGGCTGGAGACAAGGTTCTGGCATCATGAAAGGCCTGAGCAGAACGTAAGCAATAACTCAATGTCTTCACAATTTAGATTATACTGACTCAAATTCTTCCAGATGGCTTCGCTAAATATTATTTTTAAATGAACCCAAACATAACATATATTTTTTTTTATTTAATAAATATTTAGTATCTTCCAGGTAACAGCCGGCAATCATTCTTCAAGAACATGATTATTATTCAGTCTAGATTCCAAAAATGCCTGCATAGGCTAATAGTACTGATGGAACATTATCAACAGGGAATAGGGTAACTGATATAAGTGGTCTACCCAAATGAATCACCTCTATTCAGTGTGAAAAACATATTTATTTAAAAATTTAACTGGCAAAATAAGATTAACAAAAACATCACGTTTTATGAAGTATCTTTTATTCTTGATCTGTGAAATACAAGTAAGAAAAAGGAAAAAGAGCAAACATGAAACCTGTCATGTTGCTGTACCTAGTTTTAAGCTTCCAAAGAGGAAACCTAAGTTACATAATTTCCATAACAGAAAAAAGGAAATATCCATTCTTCAGGGAAGACAATTGTTGCTAAATTTCAAATTTGAGAGAAATGTACCACGAGGGTCCCTTAAGTATGAAATGCTGAACAATTTACACCCACAAAGAATATAACGGACAGAATCCTCTCCTTAATGACTATCAGCTATTATGGCTCTACTGCTCTCTAATTCTCCAAGGCCTGGCTGTGGAGGAGCACTGGAGGCTATTACTGTGACGCTAAAATGACCTGGACTATTTTATGTCTCCTTCATCACCTGCCCCATACATTCAGTCAGTGTCCAGTCATCAGCAGCTCTGACTTAAGCCAACATTTAGTCTCCTCCTCTAATTTGTTCCGTCTTATCTGATACAGTTGAAGGATGAAAGAAAAAACCCTAAACTTGGTAAATTTTTTTTAAATTAAGAGAAGATGAACTGAATAAAGAGTTATCTCAGAATGAAAATGCATAAACTATGTTAAATTTCTTTTCAGTTTCACAAATGATCCCCTTAGGCTCTACTTCTTTAAAAAGACATTTCTAGGTCTACATTATTTTTCAAAAGGAAAAGTCTGACTAGATAAATTGGGGTATTCGTGTCTACTATTAAAGACAGATTTATTGGTCTTTCCAAATTTAAGCCATTCACTGACCTTCTTTCTCTTTCTTTTCTTGGTTTTCTTCAGCTGCAGTCTTGTCAGCTCTGAAGAAAATTCTTGCACTGCTCAGTGAGAAACAGAGCAATTCAAATTCCTAAGTAAATTAAAAAAATTAGAAATAAAAGCTGAAAATACTTACTTTAGTAAAACATCAAAATTATGTTTAATATATTTAATATATTTAAATATATTTAATATCTCATTATTTCTATTTCTAGTGAGTGCAAATCGCAAATACAGAAACTGAACTGTGTAATCCACCCATTTTTTAAGATATGAGTCAAATGGCTTCCAAATACCATTCATTTAAAAATATACTCTTATGACCACTATTCATCTCACTTGTTAAAATGGGAGTTTCAATATGATTTATGTTTCTTCAGTGATCAAGAAGTAATGGGTATTGGGCTTCCCTGGTGGCGCAGTGGTTGAGAATCTGCCTGCTAATGCAGGAGACACGGGTTCGAGCCCTGGTCTGGGAGGATCCCACATGCCGCGGAGCGGCTGGGCCCGTGAGCCACGGCTGCTGAGCCTGCGCTTCTGGAGCCTGTGCCCCGCGACGGGAGGGGCCGCGATAGTGAAAGGCCCGCGCACCGCGATGAAGAGTGGCCCCCACTTGCCGCAACTGGAGAAAGCCCTCGCACGAACCAAAGACCCAGCACAGCCAAAAATAAATAAATAAATAAATAAATAAATAAATAAAATTAAAAAAAAAAATCTGAGACTCAAATTTCAAAAAAAAAAAAAAAAAATCCCTTAAAAAAAAAAAAAAAAAAAAAAAAGAAGTAATGGGTATTAAAAAGTCAAAGCAGATCTGACTGTTACTCTCTACCTGTAGATAAACATCCAGTCGCTTCTGAGTGAGATTCATGGTTTGTAGTAGTTTTTCATCCTGACTAGTTGACTGCACATTCTGTTGCTTAGCAACTGCTCTTATCTCCTTCAGGTACTTCTCTCTAACAGACTGGAACCAGTGAAGTGAGTCAAATTCCTGGTACTGATCCAAAAGCTTCAGAATATAAGCCACACCTAGAGTCACCAGCAAAACCAAAACGAAATTACAAAGTGTAGACAAGTTATATTCTACTCCACCAGTAATTCCTAAAATTAAGCTAACCATTTTGAATTAACCCTCTTTCAAATTACATTTTACAGCACAAATGAATAAGTTTAGCAACATGGCTTAATTCCTCCTTAAAAACATATAAAGAACTAAAAAAAAGGCCAATCAAGAAGAAATAACATGGCTATGAAAATCACCAGGAGATAACATATGGCTGTAAGGGTGGGGAAAAACTTCCACTGCTAAATAGACAACTAGGAAGCTACAGGGAAACTAAATACAAGATGCTCAAACTGTAAATAAAACCACAACAAAAACAAAGCCTAAATAATTAGGTCCAACCACTCTAAGTGATTAGCAATACCAAAGGAGCATGAACAACAGTATAAATAATGGTCAATCAGATGACCCAGCCAAAACATAAACAGTAAACACTGCTCATGAAAAACAAATCTACAAAGAGCACATAGCTCTATTCTCAAGCAAACATTTTGAAAAATCCATTGTAAGGTAAACATAAAATTCATGAGAAAACAATTCCACTAAGCTTACCCATGGCAAAGCCATCATCAGTAAAGGCAGCTCCAATTTTATTTTTTTTATTCAATTTCTCCTTGCAACTAATGGAATGCTCTACAAAGTTGAGGGTCTAAAAAGATATAACATATTAGAGAAACAATTGTGCTAAAAAATCTTCAGTTCCTAAAACAGACATTTCAAAAATTATAAACAGGATCTCTTCTAAGCTCCTGTCCTTTTGATTTGAAACATTTCCCTCATATAAATGGCCTCTTGGTGAGGTCATAATCTGTATAAGTATCTCTTAATGGCTCTTCTTTCCAAGTCCTTTAAATATGAGCACTCCCTCAATCACCACTTAACCCAAGCACAGTGCTTTTGTGTATGGTTCATTCTAAAATATTATGCACATTTAACAAATGAAGGCACTGAGATTTGAGAGGTTTTAGTAACTTGCCTAAAGTCATACTCTAAATCAAAGTTGTAGTCAGAAAAGTAGGCCTGCTTTACTTAAAAGCTCAAGCGCTCTTAAGCATGGCAGTCCTTACTTCTGCCCACCCAATTCATTCTACAATAGTATTTCTTACCATATTCTCGGTTTAAAAGGCTTAGTAGTCATTTGGATAAACAAATTCCCCCCAAAAAAGCACTTCCCTAAAAGTTTAGCTCCTCTGAAATACCTTATCTAATCATAGCATTTATTCAACAAATATTTACTGAAACTTAATAATAATAATACCAGGCATTATTAAATAATTACAATAAAAAAATGAATACCATCAAAGAGTTCACACTCTATAGAGCAGCACTCCTGGCAATGACAGAAATGCTGTGTATCTACATTGTCTGATACAGTAAGCCACTAGCCACATATGGCCACTGTGCACTTGAAATGTGTATGGTAAAACTTAGGAACTGAACTGAATTTCTTTATAAAATTTTAACTAATTTACATTTAAGTAGCCACTAGGGGCTACAAAAGGATAGCACAGCACTGGGATAGAGAGAGACCTGTTTAAAAATAATTATGGTACAGTGTGATAAGTACTATAATAGCCTACATTGGAAACAAGATTATCAAGTTCCACTTTTTTTGCCTGTAAAACTTACTTGGCAGTTAATCACATTTTATAAAATCTTTGTCAACTCTTACTTAAATCTTCTTTAGATATCTCATTTATGTTTGTCTTCTTTCTGGAATTAGATTATAAACTCAAGGACACAAGAATAGCGTCCTATACTTCTCTTCTTTGTAGTGTTTGTAATCCCTCTTGTTTTCTCCATCACGAACTGAATTCTGACAGCAGCTCTGCAAAACTAGACTCTTCCTCAATCCCACAAATGGTTTGCCATTGCTGTTTACCATGAATTCAAATTAAAGAAATATGGTGAGAACTCACCGTGAGTTAACTACACTATTATCAAAGTATAACTAAGATAGACTCGCCTCCAATCTGACACTTCATATTCATATCTGAAGATGAAAAGATAATGCCTATCAGATAACTGTGGACATTTTTGCTATATAACAATTATTATAATAGAGCATTAACAATTAACATATAAAAAAAAACAGTAGAAAGGAAAATGCGTAAAGAAAAAAGCTGTCCATAGGCCATCAGCTACTTTCAATGGATAATAATGGTTCTAATATGTTAGAACATATGTGTTAATTCAGGCAGCAACGTGAAAAGTTATTACTCGATCAAAGTTAGATGTAATCAAAAGCTACGTGTGCTCAGTGATATTTAGATTTTAGAGCTATCCATTTACAAATTTTTTATGAAAGAGCTGTGTTATAGAAACCTTCATAGAAAAATAACTCTTATTGCTAATATATACCTCTCTAATCTCTCAACTCCATTTTCCCCACTGTGATTTTGGTTAACTTGAGCTATTTTTAAGATGCCAACTACAGAATTAGAGCAAAACATACCATATACTACAACGAGAAAGCACTAAAATTTTAGCTTAGATGTTCATATTTACTACCAAAAAGACAGAAGTTGTCCTCAAATAGTATGCTTTTAAGAAATACTTCATATTGTAACAGTCTATATTAATCACTTAAAATGATTATATGGTATAATTCAGCCCAAAGATTATATGGGGGGGGGGGGGGGGTGTGTGTGTGTGTGTGTGTGTGTGTGTGTGTGTGTGTGTGTGTGTGTGTGTGTGTGTGTGTGTGTGTGTGTGTGTGTGTGTGTGTGTATAAAATAGTGTATACTCAAGTAATTTTAATCACACTAGAATTTCTCTGGCTGTTATGAACAAATAAGAATCTATCTGAACTATGAATAAGTCTCATTCTGCATAGCTAATAAGTAAAAATTCTAGGCCGCATTCACTGAGACCACATTTAATTTTATCTACAACCAGAAAGTCAACAATATAGTCTGTTTGCATTTCCTGCTGTAAAAAAAACTGGATCTATTTATTAATACTTTTTCAAAAAAATCATTTTGTATACTAAAAATACTCACCAGAGGTGGAACAATGATATAGAAATTTCGGAGATGTATATTCTTCGGCCTTCGAAACTCTGGAGCAAAAACATCCACAAGCATTTTGAAATACTCTGTGCCTTCGGCAGAATTTCGGGTGTGATCACTGAGGACTGAATCCAAATGCCTAAAATACAAAAAAATTATTTACTTGGTTCCTTTCTCAAAAGAGGATGTGGATTTTAAAATCCACTTCTCATTAGTTTAGATGAGAGCACTCAAAAATATGAAATATAAGACATTTCTAAGTAAACTTCCTTGGGGTTCAGAATGAACTCATTTTTTCATGGACAGAGGCTAATCAATATGATTTAATTAACTTAGTCCCTAAAACAGAATATGTAGCGTCTCTTGGAACTTTACAGAGTTTTGTATTTCTTCTCCTCACAATGAGCCCTGTAGAATTCCATTTCATTGTAAATAAATTCCTTTTCATCTTAAATCTCTTCACTAACACTTCTTCTATACCTCCTTACCTCAACTGAAACCCATCTCCTTTTGAAGAACTTAGCTTCCCACTCAACCTTCAGAAATATTAGCTGCTTTTTCTCCTACATCCCTTATGTATAGCTATTACCACTTTCAAATTATTATTCCCCCACCACTAGACAGTCTTAGAAATCTCTCCTTTGAGAGTCACATGATCCAACTATATCCAACTACCCCCTCCTGAAAGCAGGCATCTATAACGGTTTTAACCACTGCTCTACATTTATTTATCTCGGACTATGATACCTACTCCAGTTCTCCTCCATCATTCTGGAAGACTTAATGTCCATTTAGATAATCAATTCATTATCATAACCTCATAACTCCATGACTTCACCTGCCATGAACTTTCCTTCACTTGATGAGTAAACATTTTGGGCAAGACTACAAAATAGGTACTTGCCATTACACTGCATCAGGGGGCCCTATAATGTCAGCATGTCCTGTTACTGGTGATGCTAAGTTTGACCACCTGGTTAAGGTGGAATACATCAGTCTCTCCATTGCGAAGATGTTTTTTTCCCTTTGTGTTTAATAATCAATTTCTGAGATAATTTTTTCATAGTGAATGAATACTCTGTTCTCCAAAAATGTTTGAGAACCCAATGTTTTGACGATTTGTCTCATTTCAAGTATTACAGTGATGGCTGCAAAACTGTTTTTTTCCCTAAATTTTCTCATCCCTTCTATATTTACTAGCTGGCTAGCACTGTAAAAAGGAACTTTCCCTCTGCTTCTCCAACTTTTCTTATTATCACTATACTCACGGTTTCTTTTTTAATTCAATGTATTATAAGCAATTTCTACCATTATTCTTTTTGATATTCAAATTGTCTCCACTTTGCCCAGGGGTGCCCCTTCATGCCTGACTCAATAAGTGTTACAATTATTAATAATATAACTTAGTTTTCTAAAGACTTTCTTAACAATTCTGCGTGCCTCTCTCAAGTTTTAAATTGTTTTCCAAAATCACTATTTACTCAAGTCTGTAGATCTGCACTGTCCAATAAGATAGTCATTAGCTGTTTAAATATAAATGAAATAAAAATTTTAATTCAGTTCCCTAGTCCCATTAGCCCTATTTCCAGTATTCAACAGCTACATGTGGTTGTGACTACTGTACTGGACACTGCTGCTCTAGATTACATGAAAGGAAGGACTAGTATTCTAGAAATGTGTTGGCAAATAGAAATATTTAAAAAGAGTACAAAGAAATAAGTGAAATTAGTTTTATTAATGAGATATTTGGCATTCTTTTTTAAACACTAAATCCTCAAAATCAGTTATGAACTTTACACTTTAGCACATTTCAATTCGGACTAGACACATGTCAGGTGTTCAACAGTCACATGTATTAGAGACCATGGTCTAGAAGATCCCTTTTAGGGAAGTTGGAAAGACATCAGAATACTGTAGTCTTGAAAACATTATATTTCATAAACTGAGACCATAACTTGCATAGTAAAAACACTGACATATAAGTTTATATATTACCCTCTAGCCTTGTCTTTAGCATTTAAATGAACATATACTTTTTAAATCTCCAAATTTAAATTATTCCAAAATTAGATTACCTAGCTGCTTTTAATGTTTCTTCTGCAAGACCTTCTTCTTTTACTAGTTCTTCAAAATTTACAATATCTTCAAGATCAGGTACAAATCTACATAAGAATTTGGGAAGGAATTTATTAAGTTAAATATGTGCAATTGACACAGATATGAAAGCAGTACTGGAAGACTCTAAATTTTTCAACTGTATCTTTGGAAAGAATTTTGCATTTCAGTTATATTATTAATATCACTTTAGTTCCATAATTGAATTTTAGATATATGAATAATCAAGTTATCCTTAAAAATCATGTAATCTATAGAACCATTCACAAACTGTACCAATAAAAGAAATTAACTATAACTTTAAGAGAAATAAAGCTTTTCAACGGTCTGCTGTAGTCTTAAAATTTGAGAAAAAATTTAACTAGTACAATTAATGATTTTCTTCCATATTTGATCTCAAAATATATCAACAAAAAAAGAAAAAAAACCCTCTCTACAATATTACTTATAAAAAACACAGATTTAATGACAAAATTTCTAAATGGCATAAACAAGGCAAAAATATGTTTGCATCCATACCTAATGGCATTGCTGCTACAATGAAGGCCACCAGATCTTATCATCCGTACATAGCCCATAGCATTACCTTAAAAACCACACACACAAAAAATCAGATGTTTATACAAATAACTCTAAGTTCTAATAATCAGGAATACAGTTATTTATAGCAATTACAAGGTTTCCACTCCTAAGTAGCAAGAGATTTTGCTGTATTTTACACTTCAGTTTTTGCTCCATAAAAATAAAACTTACATATTTGTGCACTTAAAATATAAATGTACATATATACATCTATATTAAATATTTTTTAAATAAATGTAACTTTCACTTGTAAAGTCATTAAATGCTGACTACATTTTAAAAAATCAAACTTTAATATATTACTAGATCAATAATTTCTTCACTCACATTAAGTATGTGTCTGTGTCTCTCTCTCACTCTCATACACACACACAGCCGGAAGTGATATTCAGAAATCCTTATCTGATGCCTCCCAAACTAATATCTCCAACCTGGGCTACTCCTCTAGGCTTTTTTATCCAATGCCTACACTACATGTCTAAGAGAAATTTTAATTTAGTAAGTTCAACTCAAACTCAAGATCTTCACCCCCAATTATATTTTCTACCTTAGAAATTGACAATTCTATCCTTCCAGTAGCTCAGGCCAAATGCGCTGAAGTCATCCCTGACTCCTTCCTTTCTCTCACACTTTATATCTAATCAATGGGCAAATTATGTTGGCTCTACCTTCAAAATGTAGCCAGAATCCAACCAGTTTTCACCACCTTCACAGCTATCACCCTATTCCAAACCAGCACCATCTCCTGCCTAGAAATGCACTATGCAATGGCCTCCTGATCTCTCTACTTCCACCTTTAGCATCCCACCCCTTACAATGTTTCCTTCACATAGCGGCTGGTGGTTCTTTTAAAACTAAGTTGGAGCATTTCATTCCTTTTCTGAAAACTCTACAATAGCTTTCCATCTCAGAATAAAATCCAAATTCCTAACATGGTCATCACAGCCTTGTATGATCTTGCCCCTTGCTGCTGTTCTGATACCATGCCCTACCATTCAGGTCTTCACTAACTCCATTCCAGCCCCTGAATTTCCCAAAAATGCCAAGCAGACTCAGGGATTTTACATTTACTGTCGCCTCTTTCTGGTATACTCTTTTCCTAGCTATGCATGCACATGGCTTATTCCTCCATGTTATTTAGGTTCCTGCCCATATGTCACCTCCTTAGAGCTTTCCCTGAATATCACTAAATAGCACTGCCCAGCCCCACTACATCTCCTTACTCAGCACCTATCATTGATAAATTACATATCTCTTTGTGTCTCATCCCACTAGAATGCAAGATCCATGATACAGCTTTTGTCTTCTTCACTGCTCTATCCCTAGAGCCAACATTTCCTACTCAAATGAAATGAAATTACTTGGGAGAAAGAATAGACAAAAAGGTAAGAAGCTGTTAACATTTCACAACCATATATTACAGTAATATGTACTTTATATACATAATCTCATCTGATACCTTTTAAAACCCTCAAGTAGTATTACTGAATCTATTTTAAGGCTTATCTCAATATGAGAAATGATGTTAAAATGTTTCTTTATGCATCTTAGACAAATCAAGTATCTAGTGTGATTGTTTTCCTCCAAATTGTCAAACTGGTATCTGGCTGATCAAATGTGCTAGTGAGAAGTAAATAGAGAGTAGCAGTTAAAAGCAAACCTCTGAAGCCAGACTAGTTGGGTTCAAATATGGACTCTGTACTTTTTAGCTATAAAACCTAGGTCAAGTTATAAACGTTGTGTCTTAGTCTCCACATCTGTTAAATTAAGCTCTAAAGGGGCACAGACTTTGTTTATTGTCATAGGTATCACCAGCACCTAGGAACACTGTGTTGTCCTCAATAAACCTGTGGAATGAATGAATGGAAATAACATTTACTTCATAACACTGTTGAGTTTTACATGCATTAGAACATATAAAGCACTCAGAACAGCCTTGGCACATAGTAAATAAATGCCCAATAAATGTTAATGGTTGTTAATTATTTCAGCAGGCAAAGAAGGACTTAGACAAAAGGACTTCTCACTTTGCTCCTGGCTCTGAGATTCCTTACTCCTTTTCTCAAGAGAGTGAAGAGACTCAAAAGCACATTACAATTTTGTATAGGTAGAGGTAAAGAATTTATATTTCCTAAGAAGAGAATAAAGAATAAAATGCTGGAACAAAGTAAAAAGGATAATATGCGCCAACTGCGGAATACATGCTAGTGGCAACAGAGGTGTCGTTATTTTTTGTGTATTGGGGGAAAATGTGTATTTTGATGTGTATTGGGGGAAAATGACTAGCATACTAAGCTCATGATTTAATGATAATTTCATAGTACAAAATTATACTTTTAAAAAATATAAAAACATGAAATAAATACTACTACAGGCAGTATTCACATGGGGGAAAAAACTCAGATACTGGTATATGAATTAAGTGAAGTTTTAAGCAACACTGCTCCAGAGAAACAGCTCTTAATCTGAGGCCCACGGACTCTGACTTTGAGCACCTGAACTCCAGTGTATTATATGCAGAACTGTATGTGAACGTGCATACGGGCATTGTTCTGGGAAAAACAAAAATCAATCCAGAGCTTTCATCAGATTCTCAAAAAGGGCTAAAAACTACTGCTCCAAAAGTTTACAATCTAATATGTCATCAAATATCACTATGAATAAAAAAGTACTTATTTGAAAATACCTTATTATTAAATTGTTTAAAATTAAAAATTTACTAAGGTAAAATTCTCTAAGTTCTTGTACTAATACAAAATAGAAAGGCCTAATATGTAAACCAATTAATTTATAAAACTTAAGCTAGTGCTCACTGACTTTACTACCTAACTAAATGCTTATAATACCCTTCCCACTAGTAAACTTAAAGCCCCTTAGAACAAAGGCTATTTGTATTCTTAGCATCTAGAAAAATATCTGGTGTAACAGAGCCTTTATAAATGTTTGATAAATGAATGAATGAATCTCAGGAGCCACAATTTTACCAAATTATAGTCAATAAGAATTTACTAACTGCTTGGTGTCTGCAACTGTGAAGAATACAAAACACCTTTGAACTTGGAGCCAAAAAAGTCCCAGCAACGCCACTTCTCTCTCTTGAGTTTCTCTTTTTTCATCTTTAAAAACATGACTACATGCCTATCTCAAGGGTTACTGTGCAGATATTAATAGAGATAATATATGTGAAAAGCTCAAGTAAGCATAAAGTTTTTTTAATCTAGGATTATTTTTAAATGCAGTTGTTTTTAAATATAGTATTACACATTTCAGAAGCCAAGTTCTACTTGTAAGCAGAAGGGCAACTCAAGAAATTATATATAAATATGAAATGATGTAGCACAGAAAAATTATTAGTTAACTTCACATAAACATTTCACACATTTGCATTTAGGCTTAACTTTTAAAAGTCTAAAACACTGCCTTGAACAGAGTAGGTACCCAATAAATAGTTACCAGTTGACTATTTACCATGAGTATGGCCTTTGAGATGAGTAGGTTATTATATTTTTAATTTAACTGAAGAGCTTATCCACAAAAAGTTATTTATATTATTTTATTTATAAATATTTCATTTATTTAAATTACAATCTCTCAATTATTATTATGCACCAACAGTCTAATCATACCTGAAAAACTTTTGGTAAGAAAAGGAAATTATTAGTGAAATAAAGCTGAACTCGGGCACTCACATATTAAGTTTATTCGTATGAGATACTTAATATATGAGATAGATTCTTGGGATTTGTACTTTATTTCCCAACACTTTTACAATAACTTACCAATTTGGCTGATGAGTTGCCTGAACTGATCAAGGTAGCTTTGTCCCTCTGGGGTTATTCCAAGTTTTCTGATGCCTCGATTGAATTTTTCTGCTCTTTCAAAAGGATACTAGGGAGATAATTTGAAGACTACCATTATTAACAAAGACCCCTAAAACATAAAATGCCTACCATGACAATACCACTGTCCTTTCTAATTTTGTATTTCCATTGTGCTTAAAAAAAAGTCACTGAACTCTAATGACAAAAAATTTATAGCACAAAAACTACCAACATTCAAGGTCAATATAAACTAAATAAGGAGAATAATTATTAATGCCACCAAATTTAGGTTTTCCACCACCATTATTTGTCTCCCTAGACCCAACTACTCTGTCAGATAGATAAAAGAAATCAACTCCTCCTAGAAACATTCGTTCAGAAATGTGTGACTAAGTTTCCATGGTCTGAGAAGTATCAGGGACTTATAGTTTTTCAAGTCTTAGCTAATTAAAAGATTTCGAAAATTACTCATTTTATATTAATAAAAAATGGAAACAATACTTATCCAACAACAGTTTTATTATTTATTTCTCTAAACACTAGTAACTTCTGTTCCAATAAAGATGAGAGTGAATATAATTTTGTACTGATAACTGTAATCTGTAATTTTAATAATTATTTCACCAGAAAGTAATATTTTGCTGCTCTGACACTGAAAAGACCTAACAACTAGTGTATAAAAGGGCTGGAACTAGGTGATGCTTAAGATAGTTCTGGATGTGGCAAATCAAACGTAAGACCCATCTAAGCCTGTTGGTTCTCCATCCACATGGCATATGCCGCTGTACTGTTACCACTTGCAATTCTTCATTTCACTATGGGAAAACTGAGCCCTGAGGGTGAAGGGAAAACGACATGCTTATAAATTATAGATGGGACTGTCAGTTGGTACAGTATTTTTAGAGTACTTGGCAATATGTATCAGAATTTTAAATACTCATATTCTTTGCCCTTTTCCTCTTCAAGGAATTTGTCTTTCAAAAATATTTGAACACACAGATAAATGTGCAAAGATGTTATGTGTAGCACTGTTTGTAACACAGAAAAATCAGAAAAAACTAAATATCCACTCAGTAGGAGAAGGTTAAAGGAGTTACAGTATACATCTTTACTATCAACTCTTTAAAAGAATGAGGTAGACCTGTAAGTACTGACATGTGATAAGCACACTGCAAAACAGTATGTTTAGTTTTAGTCCATTTTTGTTAAGAAAAAAAAAGCAATTATTTGTAATGCACAAATACATATTTATCACACAGACATCTGGAGGGCATCACATGACACTGTTAATAGCAACTGCCTCCAGAAAATGAAACTGGAAGGAAAGAGAAATGAGGGAGGATATGTAGTTTATGCACTCTATATTGCCTAAATGTTTCAAAATGAGTATGTTCTGCTTGTGTATTATTTTAAAACAAAGAAAGGTAACACCTGACTACATTGATCATTTAATTTTTCCTTACACTTTTGTTTACAGTGAATGCAAAGAGTCAGAAATTGCGAGGGAAAATATAGAAAATAGGAAGCCAAATCAAGGAGACATTATGTGAAAAATAATAAAGAAAAAAACACCCCAAGAGAGTAACTCATAATGAATTTAGCATAAACATTTGCCATACAGGCAAACCTTGGAGATATTGCAGGTTTGGTTCAAGGCCACCACAATGAAGCAAATATCGCAATAAAGTAACATGAATTTTTTGGTTTCCCAGTGCATATAAAAATTATGCTTACACTGCACTGAAGTCTATTAAGTGTGCAATACCATTATGTGTAAAAAAAAATGTACATGCCTTAATTTAAAAATACTTTATTACTAAAAAATGCTAACCATCATCTGAAAACACAGGTTTGCCACAAACCAATTTGTAAGAAAGGCAGTATCTGAGAAGCACAATAAAGCAAAGCACAGTAATATAAGGTTAGCTTATATACTCAACAGTTGAATCAAACTACCTTAAAAAGAATATGTAAAAATACCTTATGATCATTTTGGTCCTTGATTTCCCTGAAAAACCGAATATCTTTAATCAATCTGGATTTGATATGTTCATCATACATAAATTGGCTAAATATATAGAACTTCTTTTTCAAAAACTGGTAGGTGAAATTAACCTATAAAATTAAAATTTCAAAAATTGGAGAAAGTTATGAAAATTAATTTCAAATCAATATTACTGAATAAAATAGTCTATTTATAAAGTCTAATTCATGTTGGACCTGAAATATTTAAATAAATGAAGTTTTTTTTGCCCAAGTTTACAGAGCTTTCTAAAAGCTTCCCTTAAATATTTTTATGATACAAAAGGAAAAAAGAAATCTAAAAAATGGAAAATACTTTCATAATAAGACTAAGAGCTATAGTAAGAATCATAAACCAGATTTGACACTCTAGTTTTCAAGTCATAAACCACATTCAGAAGTTTCTATGTTCCACCATTCATAAGATTACTTATTACTAATCTACATGTCTAAAATGATACTAAAGTAAGAAACATGGTGCTCTTTGACCTTTCCTGAAGGAAGAGAGTAAACATTCAATTATTTATCCATAAATATTTTGAGCACCTCTTATGTGCAAGGCAATGTGCCTGCTCTCATGCTAGACATGGTCATCATCATGAAGTGTATATTCTAGCAGGACAGGCATTTTAAGACAAGTAAATGTTAAATAAACTATTATATCTCACTGCAATAATTTCTAAAATGAGAAGTGTAGGTGTTCTGAGAATGGGTTAAAAGGTCCTGACCTAGACTCAGAAAACACTGAAAAAGTAGGCTTGGAGCTGAGATTAAAGTCAAAATAACAAGACTAATTTTGACCTATAGATGAAAGCCTTGTACTAATTTCCATCCCCACCACCCTCAAATATTACTAATATATTTTTGCATATGTATGCGCTTTTTTTGTTTCTATTTCATTTATTTCTGCTCTGATCTTTATGATTTCTTTCCTTCTGCTAACTTTGGGTTTTGTTTGTTCTTCTTTCTCTAGTTTCTTTAGGTGTAAGTTTAGATTGTTTACTTGAGATTTTTCTTGTTTCTTGAGGTAGGCTTGTATAGCTATAAACTTCCCTCTTAGAACCGCTTTTGCTGCATCCCATAGGTTATGGGTCGTCGTGTTTTCATTGTCATTTGTCTCTAGGTATTTTTTGACTTCCTCTTTGATTTCTTCAGTGATCTCTTGGTTATTTAGTAACGTATTGTTTAGCCTCCATGTGTTTGTGTTTTTTACGTTTTTTCCCCTGTAATTCATTTCTAATCTCATAGCGTTGTGGTCAGAAAAGATGCTTGATATGATTTCAATTTTCTTAAATTTACTGAGGCTTGATTTGTGACCCAAGATGTGATCTAACCTAGAGAATGTTCCGTGCGCACTTGAGAAGAACGTGTAATCTGCTGTTTTTGGATGGAATGTCCTATAAATATCAATTAAATCTATCTGGTCTATCGTGTCATTTAAAGCTTCTGTTTCCTTATTTATTTTCTGTTTGGATGATCTGTCCATTGGTGTAAGTGAGGTGTTAAAGTCCCCCACTATTATTGTGTTACTGTCAATTTCCTCTTTTATAGCTGTTAGCAGTTGCCTTATGTATTGAGGTGCTCCTATGTTGGGTGCATATATATTTATAATTGTTATATCTTCTTCTTGGATTGATCCCTTGATCATTATGTAGTATCCTTCCTTGTCTCTCGTAACATTCTTTATTTTAAAGTCTATTTTATCTGATATGAGTATAGCTACTCCAGCTTTCTTTTGATATCCATTTGGATGGAATATCTTTTTCCATCCCCTCACTTTCAGTCTGTATGTGTCCCTAGGTCTAAAGTGGGTCTCTTGTAGACAGCATATATATGGGTCTTGTTTTTGTATCCATTCAGCAAGCCTGTGTCTTTTGGTTGGAACATTTAATCCATTCACGTTTAAGGTAATTATCGATATGTATGTTCCTATTACCATTTTCTTAATTGTTTTGGGTTTGTTTTTGTAGGTCCTTTTCTTCTCTTGTGTTTCCCACTTAGAGAAGTTCCTTTAGCGTTTGTTGTAGAGCTGGTTTGGTGGTGCTGAATTCTCTTAGCTTTTGCTTGTCTGTAAAGCTTTTGATTTCTCCATCAAATCTAAATGAGATCCTTGCCGGGTAGAGTAATCTTGGTTGTAGGTTCTTCCCTTTCATCACTTTAAGTATATCATGCCACTCCCTTCTGGCTTGTAGAGTTTCTGCTGAGAAATCAGCTGTTAACCTTATGAGTTCCCTTGTATGTTATTTGTCATTTTTCCCTTGCTGCTTTCAATAATTTTTCTTTGTCTTTAATTTTTGCCACTTTGATTGCTATGTGTCTCGGCATGTTTCTCCTTGGGTTTATCCTGTATGGGACTCTCTGCGCTTCCTGGACTTGGGTGGCTATTTCCTTTCCCATGTTAGGGAAGTTTTCGACTATAATCTCTTCAAATATTTTCTCTGGTCCTTTCTCTCTCTCTTCTCCTTCTGGGACCCCTATAATGCGAATGTTGTTGCGTTTAATGTTGTCCCAGAGGTCTCTTAGGCTGTCTTCATTTCTTTTCATTCTTTTTTCTTTAGTCTGTTCCGCAGCAGTGAATTCCACCATTCTGTCTTCCAGGTCACTTATCCGTTCTTCTGCCTCAGTTATTCTGCTATTGATTCCTTCTAGTGTAGTTTTCATTTCAGTTATTGTATTGGTCATGTCTGTTTGTTTGTTCTTTAATTCTTCTAGGTCTTTGTTAATCATTTCTTGCATCTTCTCAATCTTTGCCTACATTCTTATTCCAAGGTCCTGGATCATCTTCACTATCATTATTCTGAATTCTTTTTCTGGAAGGTTGCCTATCTCCACTTCATTTAGTTGTTTTTCTGGGGTTTTTTCTTGTTCCTTCATCTGGTATATAGCCCTCTGCCTTTTCATCTTGTCTATCTTTCTGTAAATGTGGTTTTTGTTCCACAGGCTGCAGGATTGCAGTTTTTCTTGCTTCTGCCATCTGCCCTCTGGTGGTTGAGGCTATCTAAGGGGCTTGATGGGAGGCTCTGGTGGTGGGTAGAGCTGACTGTTGCTGTGGTGGTCAGAGCTCCGTAAAACTTTAATCCACTTGACTGTTGATGGGTAGGGCTGGGTTCCCTCCCTGTTGGTTGTTTTGCCTGAGGCAACCCAACACTGGAGCCTACCTGGGCTCTTTGGTCGGGCTAATGGCAGACTCTGGGAGGGCTCACGCCAAGGAGTACTTCCCAGAACCTCCATTGCCAGTGTCCTTGTCCCCACGGTGAAACAGAGCCAGCCCCTGCCTCTGCAGGAGACCCTCCAACACTAGCAGATAGGTCTGGTTCAGCCTCCCCCAGGGTCACTGCTCCTTCCCCCGGGACCCAATGTGCACACTACTCCATGTGCGCCCTCCAAGAGTAGGGTCTCTGTTTCCCCCAGTCCTGTCAAAGTCCTGCAATCAATTCCCACTAGGCTTCAAAGTCTGATTCTCTATAAATTCCTCCTCCCGTTGCTGGACTCCCAGGTTGGGAAGCCTGACGTGGGGCTCAGAACCTTCACTCCAGTGGGTGGACTTCTGTGGTGTAAGTGTTCGCCAGTCTGTGAGTCACCCACCCAGCAGTTACGGGATTTGATTTTACTCTGATTGCACCCCTCCTACCGTCTCACTGTGGCTTCTCCTCTGTCCTTGGACGTGGGGTATCCTCCTTGGTGAAGTCCAGGGTCTTCCTGTCGATGACTGTCCAGCAGCCAGTTGTGATTCTGGTGCTCTCGCAAGAGGGAGTGAGAGCACGTCCTTCTACTCCGCCATCTTGGTTAATCTCCTGTACGTGCTTTGTAACAGTCTTCATCACCCAGTTATAGAAAGACGTGCTTTCTCAGAACTTTTCTTGTGGCTTAAACACTGCTTTTTCTTGATCTCCTCAGCAGTAGTAGTCTTAGAAGTAGTCTCTTCTTTACCCTTTCCATTCTTTTTTTTCCATACACTTATTTATTTATTCATTCATTCATCCATTTATGACTGTGTTGGGTCTTCGTTGCAGCGCGCGGGCTCTCTCTAGTTGCGGCGAGCGGGTGCTACTCTTCGTTGTGGTGCGCAGGCTTCTCATTGTGGTGGCTTCTCTTGTTGCAGAGCACGGGCTCTATGGCGCGTGGGCTTCACTAGTTGTGGCGCACGGGCTTCAGCAGTTGTGGCTCACGGGCTTAGTTGCTCCATGGCATGTGGGATCTTCCAGGACCAGGGCTCGAACCCCTGTCTCCTGCACTGGCAGGCAGATTCTTAAGCACTGCGCCACCAGGGAAGCCCATATCCTTTCCATTCTTAATAGTGGGTAACACTGCCAGCCTCTGATCGTATTTCTTCTATGCTCACCTCATCATCACCAGGCATCAGGAATTTACATTCATTAGTGTGGTTAATTGATTAACAACGGTTTTTCCTGCTAGAGTACAATTATTATGAGAGCAGGAAATGTCTGTTTTTCTTATCCCAGTGCCCAGCACAGTGCCTGAGACACATAAAATATGAGCATAATTATATCTGTTACATGAATGAGTGTTTGACAGATGAGGTCAAAGAAGAGTTTGATCCTTAAAGGTTCAGAGTTTATTCATCCTGAAAGGCTCAGACATCTCTACATGGATGACTCCTTGTTTTAAATTTGAAACTCTGACTACCTATGTCCCCTTCCTCTATTGATAACCACTAACACAGAGCTCCAATCACATTTACTTATCAGCTCAAATACTTCAATGGCTTCCCCACTACACTAAAATGGTCCCTACGTAACTTTCCAGTCATGTAACTTCTCCCTATTCCTTTACTCCCAAATACGCTTAATAACACTTTACTATTTAAACATTTGCGTTCTTCTTTCCTCAAGGAGAAACTGTGGCCTGAAAACCAGGTAAATTTAAAGACTTCTCTTTTTCCATTGAAGGAAACATAGCATATAAGCTCAAATGACTGTCGCAAGTGACTGAATGCCCATTTCTAAGAAGATTCAAGATATTTTTTCAGCAAATTGCTATTTTTATGGATATCAAATAACTAGTAAACGCCTTTCCAAAAAAAGAGCGTGACTGATATTAAATAAACTATCAATGATTTGCTTTCAGAAGCAACTTACAGAGAATATCAAACAATCCACCCAGATATATACTTATGCTGATGTCCTCAAATCTCCAATGTTATTTATAATGATGATCTTAAGATGGTAAAACATTCTAAAGTGCCTTTTTTTTTTTTTAAGATTTTTTTTGATGTGGACCATTTTTAAAGTCTTTATTGAATTTGTTACAATACTGTTTCTGTTTTATGTTTTGGTTTTTTTGGCTGCGAGGCATGTGGCATCTTAGCTCCCCAACCAGGGATCAAACTCGCACCCCCTGCATTGGAAGGTGAAGTCTTAACCACTGGACCACCAGGGAAGTCCCTAAAGTGCCTTTTGAGTTACAAAGCTTCCATCACATCTAACACAATTTCAGTAACAGACATTTTAATTATACCAAACAGAAAAATGGAGGTTAAGGTATAATATAAAGAAGCAATAATGTATATTTACCAGAATATTTGATGAAAAAAACTAATTTCAAACTACCAAATTCAACAGGGGTCTATTACCCACACAGCCCCCCTCCCAGAAGGTTCTTACTGTTGTATTCATGATTCCTGTGCCATGTGTTCGAATTGAATTAGCAATATGCCGAATGTTAATAGTGTTCAAATGTTTATTATTGCTTGTTCGCTCAATAAAAATCTGTAATGAAACAAACACAATCAATAGCAAACACTGACCAGTTAACCCAAGAATTTTAGAATTTTATTTTATTAAAGATAATTGAAAAGTCATTCAAAAAGATAATACAGTCAAAGCAAAGGAATAAACAAGATAATCTCTAAACAATTATTTTTTGTCTTCTTTATTTTACTAACTTGCACTATTGAGAATCAATTCTTTGCCCCTCAGCCTTTCTACATTAAAAAAATTTTTCTTCCACGCACATTATGGTCACCTTATCTTTGACAAAGGAGGCAAGAATACACAATGGAGAAAAGATAGCCTCTTCAATAAGTGGTGCTGGGAAAACTGGACAGCTACATGTAAAAGAATGAAATTAGAACACTTCCTAACACCATACACAAAAATAAACTTAAAATGGATTAAAGACCTAAATGTAAGGCCAGACACTATAAAACTCGTAGAGGAAAACACAGGCAGAACACTCTATGACATAAATCACGCAAGATCCTTTTGACCCACCTCCTAGAGTAATGGAAACAAAAACAAACAAATGGGACCTAATGAAACTTAAAAGCTTTTGCACAGCAAAGGAAACCATAAACAAGACAAAAAGACAACCCACAGAATATGAGAAAATATTTGCAAACAAAGCAATTGACAAAGGATTAATCTCCAAAATATACAAGCAGCTCATGCAGCTCAATATCAAAATAACAAACAACCCAATCCAAAAATGGGCGGAAGACCTAAATAGACATTTCTCCAAAGAAGACATACAGATTGCCAACAAACACATGAAAAGATGCTCAACAGCACTAATCATTAGAGAAATGCTAATCAAAACCACAATGAGGTATCACATCACCGGTCAGAATGGCCATCATCAAAAAATCTACAAACAATAAATGCTGGAGAGGGTGTGGAGAAAAGGGAGGGAACCCTCCTGCACTGCTGGTGGGAATGCAAATTGATACAGCCACTATGGAGAACTGTATGGAGGTTCCTGAAAAAATTTAAAATAGAACTACCATATGACCCAGCAATCCCAGTACTGGGCATATACCCTGAGAAAACCATAATTCAAAAAGAGTCATGTACCACAATGTTCACTGCAGCACTATTTACAATAGCCAGGACATGGAAGCAACCTAAATCTCCATCGACAGATGAATACATAAAGAAGATGTGGCACATATATACAATGGAATATTACTCAGCTGTAAAAAGGAACAAAATTGAGTTATTTGTAATGAGGTGGATGGACCTAGAGTCTGTCATACAGAGTGAAGTAAGTCAGAAAGAGAAAAACAAATACCATATGCTAATGCACATATATGGAATCTAAAAAAATGGTACTGATGAACCTAGTGGCACGGCAGGAATAAAGACACAGACGTAGAGAACGGACTTGAGCACATGGGGGTGGGGGGAAGGGGAAGCTGGGACAAGGTGAGAGAGTAGCACTGACATATATACACTACCAAATGTAAAATGGATGGCTAGCGGGAAGCTGCTGCATAGCACAGGGAGATCACCTCAATGCTTTGTGACAACCTAGAGGGGTGGGATAGGGAGGGTGGGAGGGAGGCTAAAGAAGGAGGGGATATGGGGATATATGTATACATATAGCTGATTCACTTTGTTGTACAGCAGAAACTAACACAACATTGTAAAGCAATTATACTCCAATAAAGATATAAAAAAAATTTTTTTTAATAAAAAATTTTTTTCTGAAACTCACTCACTTGATTGTTGAGATTATAGAGGTATCGAGACACAAATATATGAATGTTTCTCATAATTTCCAAGACATCCAGGCCCTACAAAACAATCCACAAAGAAGTTCTATTATTATTAGTTTAAAATAATCAGACATATCAATATAGTGACTTACTGCTTATACCAAGTCTCCCAATATTTTTAAATTATTTTAAAGAACAACTATACAAAAAGTACAACCAAAGGTTAAAAAGAGTCTTCTGACATGTACAATTAGGACTATCTACTTGGGGAAATCTGACTGCTTGTTATCTTATTCCTTTTGTGTAGACAGGAACGGTTAAATTTAAAATTTTGAAGATCCATGACTCACAATCATTTCACCACCACTCTTGAGAATATTTGTCTTCACAAAGATCTTTTCTATATTTTTTGCAAAGTAAACTAATGGCCAGATTCTAAAAATAGATTTTAGAATCTATTTTAGATTCTAAAAGATTCTAAAATAATAGCCAGATTCTGGCTATTATTCTATATATAATAGCCAGAATATGTGTATTATATATAAACAGTATATATTTATAAAATATATACTATTTTTCAGGCATTGTGCAAGGTTCTTTATATGGAATTCTCCAATATGAGGTATTATTCTTAATTCCACAGCTGAAGAAAATGAAGCTAAGGGAGTTCCGCAAGGAAGCTAGGAAGAGGCAGAACACAGGGATTTAAAAATATCTAATTCCAAATCCTTATGCTTCTTTTAATCATACTAGATCACTTTTAATATACAAGTTACCTAATAAGAATCCTTCATTCTTACTACTCTAATACCTAACAGTATCATATAAACTGTTCCACAGCTTTTCTAATTGGGGCTCAAAGTAATATCACAATACCCCTTTGATTAAGTTTTTATTATAGATTTTCTCATGTTTTAATCTAAAAATTTATTTACTCATTTTTTTTCTCCCACATGAGCTGAGAGTGTTTTTATTTATTTCTGTATCCCTAAATGTAGTTCAGTGTCTAGCATGTTTTCAGTAAATATTAAATTTATAAATAAATGAATGAAAGGATATACAAACTGATCCTGCAATTGGTCCCTATATATGCAGTAAGATGAATGAAAAATTATGATCCTCAACTTTCGGAACTGAATTAAGATTTTTTGGTAAATATTATCTGGATTATCTTAGAAAGAATTACATGCAAATTAACTGAAAACAAACCTCTGCACTCATGAGATACTGCCATACTGTAAATTAGCTTATTGAATTAGTAAAGCCAAATACTTGTTTGCACTCATTTTAAGACAAATACAATTACATAAATTTAACCAATTTTCTAAGATATTAAAGCTTATATATTGTATCTAGGTTTAAAATCCTTAACTGTCACCTTGATTAAACTTTTTAAAATACGGCAGAAGTCGCCTCACTATCCCAACATGTTTCTGAAAAGCTGTATATAAATCTATGTATATTTCAAATTTTCAACAAAAGGAAAAGTATAAACATTTGGAAGGCTGTGGTAAATTCTTTCATAAAGCAAATTAGCACCATCTAATTTTTTATTCTTCTCAAGTATGAGGTTTTTTCTTGGAATATAAACACATACTAAATAAAGTAAAAAGAAAAAATTTTTCTTAGAGAAATACTGTTATCATGCCACAATCAGACTATACTAAGAACAGTTTATACTATACCTGTTCCAAAGTCTGACTAGGAAGATGTGCCTCGGTCATAACCAATCCATAACGCTGAGTAGCTAAATTTCTCATTTCACTGTAAGTGGCCCAGTCATGAAGAGCTACTGTTGTTAGATTGTAGAAAGTCTTGTCTAGGTAGTGAGTTACATAAGCTTCAAAAAAAAAAAAAACGATCAAAACTTTTCTGATTCATGAACAGTCGGAAAGGCAGAGAAATGAAACTAAAAAGGAAACAACTTGTCTTTGAACATTAAATTTCTTCCTTTAAAATAAGGTGCTAGGGGGCTTCCCTGGTGGCGCAGTGTTTAAGAATCTGCCTGCCAATGCAGGGGACACGGGTTCGAGCCCAGGTCTGGGAAGATCCCACATGCCGCAGAGCAACTAGGCCCATGAGCCACAACTACTGAGCCTGCGCGTCTGGAGCTTGTGCTCCGCAACAAGAGAGGCCGTGATAGTAAGCGGCCCATGCACCGCGATGAAGAGTGGCCCCCGCTTGCCACAACTGGAGAAAGCCCTCGCATTGAAACAAAGACCCAACACAGCCAAAAATAAATAAATAAATAAATAAAAAATAAAAATAAAGGAATTCCTTTATAAATAAATAAATAAATAAATAAATAAATAAGTAAGGTGCTAGGAAAATAAAAATGAAGAAACAAAAAGAAATTCAAGAATAAATGCACTAAAACAAAGAAAGATTTTCTCAAGGTTTCATTTTTGTTATTTTCTCTTTAACAGGGCAAACAAATATAGAATATGACCCTAAGAAGGAAACCAGAACACTCACCTCGAATGTCAATGAAACGATTGAAAAACCGAATTGGATTCAGAGAGAAAAAAAGGGCCAGGTCTTTCATGCCAACTTTGAAAGGGTTTCTGTCATCCAGCTTTAAATGAGTATGCACAGAAAGTCGCAGGTCCTTCTCTATTTCTTTGCACAACTTGTCCAGCAAATGCTATTCACAAAAGAATTGCTATCTTAATTTTTCAAAATAATATTCTAATTTTATTACTCTTCTAGGTGTCTATGTTCTCACTGTTAGAGCTTTATTATCTGTGCAATGATGAAAAAATTTGTCAAACTGGTTTAAGAGTCTAAATACTCTATGGTAAAATATTATTTTATTGGGAGAGTGAAATTATTTTGCTATCTATTGAAAATCAATGATTTTTTTTGACCAGGGAGCAGTTAGATGAGTTCTAATGAATTCATTACTATTTTAAGTATAACACCCTTGAAAAAAAAATCAAAAGCTAACATCTGATGGCTTCATTACAAGGAACATGAATACACAATATTAAGCATAAAATTTATAGAAACCAGCAACAAAGGAGGAAAGGTTCTGAGAATATGCAAGAGAGGAAATTTTTTAAAAGCTTCCTTTTAATAATCATTAAAAAAAAAAATCACAAAACTCATTGAGCTAAAGGCAATGAAATTAATCATTTTTTTCTGGTGTACCACAGGGTTCTAAGTACTGGCCAGACATGTATTTTATTTTCTAAATATAAGTATTTAATATGAGAAACTACATTTAAAAATTTCACAATTTTATCAAACCTATATAAGGTTTATATTGTGAAGTTTACTCATTTTTAATTCCTCCCTCCATATAAAAATACTGCTAGTTGGAAATTTAATTTTAAAGATATCAGTGTTTATAATACACACTTCATTAAAACAGGGACGGATGTACTATACTGCATTCAAATTATCTGTTACACAATAGGCTTTATACTTTTAAATATAAAATATTTCAGTCATTAGCTTTCCAAATGAAATTCAATAAAACATTAATAGTTAAGTTACCTTAACTATATGACCATTAGCTGCAGACAGTAGTCAAACCAATTTTTGCATTTGCATTCTTCTAATAAACAGAACTTTAAATTCAAATATACTACTTACTAAAGTAAAAAAAAGTTTTCCAAATACCTAATCTGGATTTCTATATTAAAAATTAGGAATTAAAGACCAATTTAGCACAATAGTGATAGTTCCTTTGTGATTTACAATAATAATCTTAAATTTGTGAAAGCCTGCTTCAATCCAAAAAATTTTTCTAAACATTGCATTCTAGACACGTTTTAAGCTTTTCAATCTCAAAATATGTTACCTCATTTAAAATTTCCATGATTTCCTTGTCATAGCAATCCAGAAGTACTTCATAGGATTCTAAATGCCTTGCATGCATCATAGCAGGTACACAGTCACGTAAAGCACTGAACATGTACTAAGACGAAAAGTAGAATGTACATGAATTTAGAAAAATTACATCTCTAAATTATATTACAAAGGTTAATTATCTACCTTAAAAGACAAAACCTCAATCTGAAGGCTGTTTTTTTTACATATGACTATATTACTTTCCTAAGTAAGAGTCGAATTTTATTCTCTAAAGCATATACTTTAAGTATACAAAAAATTCACATTAACTTATCCTTTTCCTACCTTGATCATTCAAATACTCATTTCCATAAAGAAATGGAAAGATCTGAACAACATATAACTTACTGACAAATAAGTCATATTATTTTGACACAAACTAAAACCCAGTGCAATGAGAATGATTAGGAATATGAGGGGAAGAGTGAAATATATATTAATTCATTAGTAGCAATATAAAATTTATCTACAGACTATATAAATTGTACTGAATATGCAGAGCACTGTTAAAAAACGGCATCAGCAGTTTTAAAACACTTTATTAAATGATCTATTTTAAAATTAATTAAAGTGGTTTACACAGTGACTAAAAAAATGATGGGTTTATTCTTTACATTATTCTTTACTTACATGTAATCTGGCTGCATCAACAGCATTTTCATATACATCATCTAAATAAATTGGGAAGACAGCTCGATGCCAGTATAAAAAACAACAGTCACATTGTGTTTGGACTCTACAATGTAAAGTAATAATTAGTGGTACCAAAATTCAAGTAACCCCAAAAAATAATAAAAGGAATGACATTATATATTATAAGGGTAAAAGCTCTGTCTTACTCATTTTTTTGTATTCCTTACATCATTTAACCCAAAATTAGTATAGAAAAGCCACAAAATAAATATTTTTCAAATTGAACAACATTAACAAAACACTCCAATACCCGACACTGTCAGAATTCTGCAAATACACTTCAGTTTTAAAGCATACTTAAGAAACAATATAGGATGGGATAGGGAGGGTGGCAGGGAGGCTAAAGAGGGAGGGGATATGGGGATATATGTATACTTACAGCTGTTTCACTTTGTTGTGCAGCAGAAACTAACACAACATTGTAAAGCAATTATACTCCAATAAAGGTATTAAAAAATATATACAGATAACTTTTAGAGTTTAAAATAAATTTATTTTCAATATTATTTGATATGACTAGACTTACAAGACCTGCATCACATGCACCTGTCTCAAAGCTGAAACGGAGACCTTTCAAAAAACTGTGACCAAAACAATGACAACAACAACAAAAACCAGTCGCACTCAACCTGTCTATAATCTTTGCTAAGTGACTATTTCACACATTATCGGGCAACAAAATGATCATTAAATATCTTAGAGTAAAGAAGGCTCAGTATTTCTACCAAGGGTGGAAAGTTAAATGCCACTAACTACAAAAATCTGAGCTTCTTAGAACAACAAAAACATCATGTTACAAATATGAGCATTAAATACAAATTGTGCTGAAACCTTAATTCGGCTGGGAATCAAAATTCAGAAGACCCACTTTCCCATTAAGAAACTTACTGCTTACTTAACAAAAAGAAAACAATAAAGCCACAGGAGCTATATAAATAAGTCTTCCAAAACCTAATTCATCTTAGTGACTGGCTAACCAACAATGTAATTCAAATTCATGCCCCAAATAAAATTACAGAAGACTATGTGAGATGGCTCTAAGTCTCACAAATAGATGAAGTCTTGTTATAAAGCAGCAATTTTAAGTCCATCAGAGATACGCATCACAACAATCACAATATGTTCCAGGGTCTGCCAGATGCTCTAAGGGCTATATCACATTTTCTCACGTGAGTTCTTCCAAAAGCTACAGCCTTACTGTAGAAGCAAAGTTAAAGAAATATGATAGCTTGTCACAGTCTACTTTTAGTCATGCTAAAGAAGTTATGAACAGGAACTAATGGTCTACCTAAGTTATATTCCTTGTCTTGCTATCTTTAAAAAAAAAAAAAAAAAGCTCTGATGTTTCCATTACCCCTATCTTTTGAGTATCATTACATATACCTACTTACCTTTCTCTAAGTTCACTGATAAGATCCAGCTTTTTCATGACTACTTGAAGTGGAAAGAGTTCTTCATCTTTAAATGTTTTCTATCAGGGAGGGGAAAAAGGCAGAGAAGTTGCACTTGAAGGACAGGTTTCTTAGGTCAGTAGTAAGGGAAGTGTGAAACCTCAGATCTCATTTTTATTCCATAAGAAACAGCAATACATTTACCATTTGTGTGCCAACACTTAGTGCCAAAGAAACAATAAGTCGTCGTTGCTTTGTGCTTGGTCCATTTAGAGTGTTTTCAGCCAAAACTAGAGCAGAAAGCACATCAAGACGCTGTTCACTATATTTTTTGTCAGAAATTACTCTTTTCTTAAAGATAAAAGAAAACAGGAAATATCAGCTTTAAATCTGAGGCAATAACAAAAGACGCAGAAGAAAAATTTCTCAGTTATCTTTTCCATGATTCAACTTAAGAGCACTCAGACAAATACTTTCCCCATTCAGCTTCTTGTGATAATGTTAGATGCTTTACTGCCATAACATTATCGCTGAGCACTGTCAGGGACAGCAAATTACTAGGGCATACTTCAAAATTACCGTATTAATGTAGTAAGAAAATCATTTCTTAAAAGAAGATGCATCATATTTTTAAAATGCATAATATGTCATTTTTTAATAGAACTGTGTTAATGCTGCAAGTTCAGAGTAAAGATAACCCTGATCACTCTAAGTAAAATCATAAAATACCATGGAGATTATAACCAAGAATACTGTGTTTGAAGAAACGGAGTACACAGGTTTAACTAGAAAACACAAATAAAACAACAGGAAGGGCAAACTAGAAAGATAATATAATTATGCTGAATACATACTAACTTTCATACCTTGGCCACAGAAATAGAATTAAGAGCCTGATGCTGAAGATGCTGTGTTATATGTGAGACTGAATCAGCCACAACCAGGCTTCTCCTGTAGAACATATGTTCTATTGCCTAAAAAGAATCGGAAGTGATTTTATGAAAATCAACTTAAAACGTTTAGGCAAAATTACAGCATATCTTTATGACCTTGAGCTAGGTAAGACCTTTGTAAATGAGAGGCAAAAAGCACTACCATAAAGGATAAGACTGGTAAATTCAACTATATTAAATTAATGATTTCTATTTATCAAAAGTCACTATAAGGAAAATTAAAAGACAAGCCAACGTATGAGAAAGTATCTGCCACACACAAGGGATTAGTACACAGAATATGTAAAGACACCAAACAAATTAAACACTTCTTTTTAGAAAAGGCAAAAATTTCAATAGATAACTGAACAAAAGACATGAACATATTTTTCACAAAAGAAACACAGTTAATAGTATTAGACAAGATACCATCATTAACAATCAGGGAAATGAATGTTAAGTATAAAATCATTTATAAACACCAATGTGCACGTGCACACACACACAAACACACACACAAGGCTGATGATACCAATGTTGGCCAGTTAGGGAACAATGGGAAGTCTAATATATTGTGGGAGGTGTGTAAACTGACAGAACTACTTTGGAAAACAATCTGGCATCATCTTGAAAAGCTGATTATGTACATATCACAGAACCCAGCAATCCACTCACAGGTATACAATACTTCAGAAAAACTTCTGCACAATTACACCAAGAGACATATACAAAAATGGCAACATTATTTATAATAGCAAAAACTGGAAAAAAACCCAAAAGTCCATCCCCAGGAAAGCTACACAATAATGAAAATTAATGAACTACAGCTACTCATCCCAACATGGTTAAGTTCAAATAAAAAATTTTGAGTAAAATGAACCAAGCCAAAGAATACATGAAGAATACATTAACACAAATTTCAAAAACATAACTAAACAATGAATGGTTGATAAATTCATTCATATGTGGCAAACTAAAAAGAAACAAGGGAATGATAAAATTCAGAGCTGTGCTTCCTCTGAGGAGGTAGCATAGGATGCGATCAGGGAGGGACAACACAGGGGCTTTGAAAATATTGGTAACATTCTATTTCCTAAGTGGGATGATAGGTTTTTAAGTGTTTATTATTTTTAAAATTATGCTTATATAGTAGATATAAGATATATATGCATCTATATATACACTTCTGTATTTGTATTTCATAAAAAATAACTGGTAATACCTTAAAGAAAAAAATGCTAAAAATCTAAAAACACAATCTCCAAACTATCTTTATTTCCTAACAAATCTAAAGCCACTATTAGCAGAAATTTACTAGCAAATCTTTATTTCAGTTTTTACAAAAGGTTAAAAGTGGGCTCTCCTGCCTGTAAGGAGTTTCTTTTTTTTATTTATACAGAGTATGCTAAGAAGCATTTTACCACATTTTCAAAAGTATTCAAATCCCAAAATTATAACACTTTCTCTAAATTACAAAATAAACAGCCTCCTGCTGACTAGCCTCATATACATTTGAATACTATAAAATAATATTAACGTCTCATGTATTTTTAAAACTCATGCAACATGCTTAAAACTTCCGTGAGTAAAACTTTACCAATACTTAGGCTAACCTTTTCATTTTCCTTCTTTTCTCTTTCACTACATGTTCACTTTTAATAAAGTTTATTGGCCATTCATAGAAAATTACTCTGAAATTTCTTTCAGTGGCTAGTTCCGTTATCCAGCTGAGAGATAAGTACACTTTTCCATAATTTTTTTATTCTCATCATCAAGAAGTCAAATCTTAACCAAAAAAAAAAATCCTGCTTTAAGCTCGCATCATCTCTCAATTATAATGGCAAGGTAAAATAATCTAAAACCTACCTTGAGAAGTTCAACAAGCCTGCATAATGCCTTAACTGATGTTTTGGTCATTGGCTTTTGCATGGACATGTAGAGATTCATTGTGGTTTTAATAATGGTACTAATACTATATGCATATAAAAAGCCCTATAAAAAATAATATAAAACATTGATTATAATCACAAGAAAAGGTTTCATTTCTTCAAGATTTCATTCTCCATGTAATAATAATAATTCTTCAACTTGCCAATAACTAGTGTTTTTAAAGTTCATTTTAAAGTCAGCTCTTAAGATTTTGAAATATTCTTTCTTACACAATGTTATACATGATGGTTAAGTTTCAAAGCAGCCCTTAAAAGTTATGTAACCTATCACTTACCAGAAGTTTAGTACGGTTGACATTACAGCATATAACCACAGTTAAAGAATCTTTCCATTAAAACAAAACTTTCAGAGGAACGATTTGGATGTCAGGAAGATATCTATTCATCCTTATCTTACCTGCCAGGCAAGAGGATAAAGACTCTTATCTGCTGCAGCTTAAGACAAGAGCTGAGGACTCTAAGGAAGTAGGAATTGAAAAATGAGAAGGAGAAAGAGAGCTGCTCTCTGGCCAGTACAGATATCCAACAGTATTTCTCAGTTCCAAGCGAATCCCCGTTTCTTTTTCACCCAGGCCAATCCCTACTATCCATCTGCTACCATGTCCCCTGCTTATGCTGGTGCTATTCAGACTTTCTCTCCTTCCAGCCCAATAAGAACAGATTCTCTCCTATCCTTCTATTTATGAAGGAAGCCACAGGTCTTTTAAGGTTTAAAAAAAAAATTTAGTGCTAGTAAACCCAGGGAAACAGTATAGAACACAAAACAGGAAAAAGGGTATTACCTCTCAAATATATTTTCATTTAGATCCAAAAAGGACACAGAGGAACATAATGATGGAGATTCTTTAGGTTTATAAAGAGGGACCAAAAAAGATACTTGTACAGTTTAGAGATGAACTACGTTATTGTGAATATATCCAATGAGCCAGGGCAGAAGCTATATGCCAGTGATCCTCAACCTTTTTCTCCTGCTCTACCATCAGTAACAATGGCTCACTAAAGGAGTGATACTCAACGGGGGGAGAGGGGATTTTTGTGAACCAATAATAGCTCTGTGGTGAAGAGATGGGATAAAATTAAGAGAACTAAGAAATGAGAGAGAAGGTAGCATCCTAAGCGGTGACAATAAGACCAAAGCTTGGGGCATACATGCAGGAAAGAGCCACAAGTCTTACCTTGTCAGCTACAGGACTATTACACCAGACTCTGCCCTAGTGCAGCACTGGGAAAAGTTAAAAAGCAGAGACAAGGAACAGCAAAAGTATAACTCTAAGGCAGGTAAAAAAAAAAAAAAAAAAAAAAGGGAGTTTCTTTTTTGTGGGGGAAAGGGGGCAGAGAACTCATGGACCAATAGCACACCATTCCTTGACGGTCATTAATTTGTGAAGGACATACATGAAAGATGTATTTTAAACATCTAAATGGGGAGTGGGGAGGTCTGGGGTCTGTTTCTGTTAACTGCAGAATAATTTGGACCAACCTTTCCACAGAAAACAACTAGGAAATCTGGGCAAAACATTTTTAAAATCTCTTGAGAAGCATCAAAGAGCTATCAAGAAAATAAGAAAATACAAGGCCAAGACCTGGGAGAAGACAGAAACCCAGAGACATGAGCCTGGCATTTGTGGCTGCTTTCCCACAGAGGCATCTGCCCATTCCCAAAGAGGGTAGTAAAGACAGAAGCCAAACGTATCTTTCAACAACCCCCACAAGGGAAGGAGGGTAAAAATACGAGTTCACGGCCCATCAAGGAGGGGAGGGGGTCCTGGCAAATCACCTAGGCTCTGAGTTGGGTTCTTAAAAACTACCCCCTAGAAAGTAAGCGTGAACTAGAAAAGACAGCCATCACAGAATTTAGGTCCCACTTTAAGTCATCTCAATCCATGACTGGGCTGAGGTGATCTGGGTGCTACTTGTCCTAGACTAGCTGTGTATCAGAAGCAAAAATTAAATCCTCTCTGGAGGAAGAAAAACAATACCCAGATCCTCAATTATATCTACAGTTTTTCCATATACAAAATGCGTTATTAAAAATAACAAGGCATACAAAGAGATAAGACATATCCAAAAACAAACAACGACAACAAAAAATAGCTAATAGAAAGATCTAGATAATGAAATTATTAGACACGGGCTTCAAAATAGTTATGTTGAATATGCTGAAGAAATAAAACACAAAATTATTTCATAAAAGAACTGGAAACTATAAAAAAGAAACAAACTGAAAAGTAAAATAATTAAAATTAAGAACTCAGAAAAAAATAAAAGAAGTCAGCAGATGGGTTTAATAGCAGGTTAGATGTAACTGAAAAAATAATTAGAACAGAAAGAGAATAGAACAGAAATAGTACTTAAAGAGTTAATGACTGAGAATTTTCTAGAAATTCCAGAAGCTCTACAAATCCCAAGCAGCACAAACACAAAGAAAACCACACATAGGTTCATCAAAGTAATAATATCGCTAAAAACCAAAAAGTAAATCTTACAAGCAATTAAACAAAGACACATATTGAAAAAGCAACAAAACTGACAGCTGACTTCTCAACAAACACAAAATTTAAAAAATTAAATGAAATACTAACAGGTATTCTGCAAGGAGAAAGATGAGGAGATGCAACAAGGATAAAAAACAACAGAATGGGTAAATGTATGGGTAAATCTAAATGAATACTATTGAAAACAACAGCAACAATGCCTTGTAAGATTTAAAATATATACAGAATCAAAATACACAGCAGCAGCACAGGTGAGAGAGGGATAAATAGAATTAAAGTGGCTTAAGATTCTTTTACTGTCTGGAAAGTGGTGAAACTACTAATTTATATTGGAGTTGAATGTTCAGTGATGCATCTTAGTATCTCTACAGTAACCACTAAAAAAACAGTAAAATACTGAATTAACAAACCAATAGAAGGAAGAATGAAATAATAAAAATAATTCAAAAGAAAGCAAGAAAGGAAAAGAATAGGGACACAGAACAAGTGAGACAAATAGAAAGCAACTAATCAGGTGCTAATTTTAAATCTAAATATCAGTATTGACATATACAGAAAACGGTTTTATAGGGGAGAAATACAGGCTGCTTATAGGAGACACACATTAAATAAAGAAGTCAAACAGGTTGCAAGTAAAAGGATGACAACAGATGGACCATGTAGACCTTAATTAAAAGAAAACTGGTACAGCTATGTTACTATCACAAACAAAAGACCTAGGACAAAAAGCATTACTAGAGATTAAAAGGGACATGTCACAATGATAAAAGGTTTGACTCACCAGTAAACTATAACAATTCTAAATGTTATGCACTTACTTCGTCTCAAAATATATAAAACAAAAGCTAACAAAGCTACGAAGGATAAATAGAAAAATCCACAATAATAGTGGGAGATTCTAACCCAGCTGTCTCAGTAACTGATAGAATATTCAGACAAAATCACTAACAAACATGACCCTACTTGATATATATAGAACACCACAACCAACAAAAGGCAAATTACATTCTTTTTACGTATACATGAAATGTTTGCCAAAGCTGTCCACAGGCTGGGCCACAATGCAAATCTCAACAAACTTCAAAATATTGGAAGTATTTTAGTATTGCTAGAAATCAATAATAAAAAGATAACTAGGAAACCCTCATGCATTTAGAAATTAAGAATTTTATTTCAAAATAACCAAGAGAGCAAAGTAGAAATCACAATAAATTTTTTTTAATATTCTGAACTAAAGAATAATAAAAATACAACACATCAAAACTTATGCGATACAGCAAAAAAGTCATGCCTTGGAGGGAGTGTAGAGATTTAAATGCATATATTAGAAAATCTAAATTAATTAAGTCAAACAGATCCAAACATACATAACCAAATCAATTTTCAGTTTTAAAAACAAAAACACATCCTACCCTTTACAATTTATTCAAAGTGTACCTTCTGTACATTGGATTAACAAAGAAATGACCCCCCCCAAATATTCTAAGTAAGAAGATGCAACTACCTGTATAAAAACATTACATCTATTGGTGAGGTCTTCAGCAAATTTATCCATTCTCTGCTCTTTAGATAAAATAGATTCCATTTTCATCATCCATGAGCTCACAAAGACGTAGTAAGACTGTACATCTCTAACAAAGGAAAATATTGAGGTTATTCAGCACAGGAAAGAAAATTTACCTCCATTTCTTCATACTGGATGGAGTATTTCTCTGCAGCAGCCACTTCATCTTTCTTGTTTTCAATATATACATATATCATATATACAAATATAATTTACTTAAGCAGCAAATATTTACTGAATGCCCATACATGCCAGGCACTGTTTCTCAGTACTAAAAACAAAAAAGGGCAGTAAACACAATAAAAAATCTCTGCCCCCGCAAAGCTTACATTCTAGAAAGGAGACTTGTATAATAAAGAAATCAGAAACTGAAATCTGTAAGATGTCAGATATGTGCTATGGAAAAAATACAGCAGGGAAAAGAGCCACTGGGGTGGTAAGTACAATTTTAAATACAGTGATCAAAGTAGGCTTATTGTAAAGCTGATTTTGAGCCAAGATTTGAAGAAGTTGAATAAGTAATCCATGCAAATATATAGATGAGAATTTTAGGAAAGTAAATAACAAATGCAATCATCCCAAAACAGCAGTTTGTCTGGCATGTTCAAGTAATAACAAAGAAGTCAGTATGACAGGAGCACAGAGGGCAGAGATGAGAACAGAGAAGATCAGAGAGGTACAGGGGTCAGGGGGTTGGAGGAATAGGAAAAATGGAGAGTGGAAGGAGGATTTGTGTAATGCCTGGTAGGGCAGTAAGGACTTCAGTGGAAAGCCTCTAGAGGATTTGAGTAGAGTGACCTACTCTAACTCTGAAGAGGATCAATATCACTTTGACTGGTATGCTGAAAATAAACTATAAAGGGGACAATGGTAAAAGCAGGAAAACCACTTAGGAAGCTCCTGTGATAATGCAGGAAAAAGGGGATGACAGCTTGAACCAGAGATGAATGGAAGTTGTCAGAATCTGAATATGAAAGCTAACATTTACTGAATGCTTACTATATATGCCCAGCCACTGTTATAAGCACTTTACACAAATTAACTCATTAAACCCTCACATTAACCTTATGAGGTTAAGTATTACGATCTCCATTTTACAGAAGAGGAAACTGACACACAGAGAAGTAATGTGCCCAACATCATACAACTAGTACACAGCCGAGCCAGGACTTCAGCCCAAATCTAGGAAGCTTTCCCATCGTGGAAAAACTAAATAATATAATTCTACTATGCAGGCTGCTTACTAACACTAAATCACTGTATCAATGCATCTCAAATTAGTCAAGATGAGAACTTTTAGCCCACAAGCTATTTAAGCTATACTTCTTTATTTTAAAAACAATTAAGTTTAATTTTAATTAATTCAATCAAATCTGAGAAAAATTATTTCTTCTGAGCCAGGATTCCATTAGACAAAAGACACCAATAGCTGCACTTCTGGCTTTGCCTCAAATGGCACTAAAATGTATTATTTGACTTGTGGATGATTTGATTTAGAAGTCTGGAACACAGAGTAAGAGCAGAGTCCTAGGGCAATGCCTCCACTTTAAGAAGAGGCTGTGATCAGGACTCAAGCAGGGATACAATGCACAGAAGGGAACAGTAAAGTCACGAGCAGGGACAGAAGAAAGAGGCCTACAACAGCAATCAAGTTGATGGCAATAACATTAAGACATATCATAATCATAACATAACGTTACTGATTAAGTCAGTAACATTAAGAAGAAGGCTAGGGGCTTCCCTGGTGGCGCAGTGGTTGAGAATCTGCCTGCCAATGCAGGAGACACGGGTTCGAGCCCTGGTCTGGGAAGATCCCACATGCCGCGGAGCAACTAGGCCCGTGAGCCACAACTACTGAGCCTGCGCGTCTGGAGCCTGTGCTCCACAACAAGAGAGGCCGCGATAGTGAGGGGCCCGTGTACCGCAATGAAGAGTGGCCCTCACTTGCTGGACCTGGAGAAAGCCCTCGCACAGAAACGAAGACCCAACACAGCCATAAATAAATAAATAAATAAATAAAGGAGTTCCTTTAAAAAAAAAAAAACCTGTTTAAAAGAAGGAGGCTAATACACAGTCAAGGGCAGTCAAGAATCACTCAGTTTTAGATCACACTACACGGGATAAAGCAGAGGTTTGTCTGTCACTCCACCCATCATTCCTACATCCAGACACCAGATAATCTTTATCTCCTGTAAATATATAAAAATGAAACTGCTTCAAGTTTTAAAAAGCCAAGTTAATTGACAAAGTGAGTCCAAAAAGGGTCCTGTCAGATTGTCAGCTTCATTTCAAAGTACAAACAGGAGAAACACTAGGGAGAAAGAACAAATCTCCTGTCCTGATATAAAGCACTCAACAGTGTCAACACTTGTACGTCAACTGGGGGTTTGAAAGAAAGGTTCATACCTCTACCCTCCAAGGGCAGTATCCCCAGCATCAAAATGGTTGTGAACAAAAAGCAAAATGCAACAACCTACAAACCTTGGACCCTAGTCAAAGAGGTGGCTGGGGCACTTGGCCACGTGGGGTCTAATGTATGGTGCGGAGGCAGGAAAACTGTCCCCCACTGCTTCCTCCTCCTCCACAATGAACTCTGGAGCCTTACTGGGACAGCCCTTAGTCACTTCCTCAACTTTTCCTAAAATGTCAGACAAAGCTCATGCTGATCACACCATCTCCTCTCTCCTGGGTTTCACTTTAGCGTTGTGAATTTTAGGTTTCTTTCGCAGTTATGAGGAGAATGAAAAAGACATTGCCCCCTTCAGCTCAAAGGAGCTCTATAGTGACTGCAGAGAGTTATGTTTTTGAAATTAAAGAATTTAGAAATATTGAAATGTTATCACACGGGGGAGGGGGGGGTCTTTGAAAGTCAACTTATTCAATCTTTTACATAATAAGACTCAGTTCCTCCAGCACCTTGGACTGATGGTCATCTGTATTCTGCCTACGTAGCTCTAGTGAAAGGGTACATTACCTCTCAGGGCAGCCTACACAACTCTGCCACAAAGGCTCTAGACTAGGACGGGCGTGGGTTTGCATGCCTTCTCTGATACGTTCCCAGCTGTGTGACCTGGCCAAGTTCATTTCTCTAAGCCTCATTTTCCTTATCTGAAAATGGGATAAAAATATAGAGAAACACTACAGAGTAGTGTTAAGAGCTTGTGCTCTAGAGTTGGACTTCCCAGCTCTGACACGTATTAGCTGTTTCAATTTGGGTAAGTTCAATCTCTCTGTGTCTCTATTTTCTCACCTATAAAATGGACGTGACAACAGTACCTACCCTCATAGGATTTTCTGATGATTAAAAAAGATGATACACATGAAGTTCCTGGAATAGTTATTGGCTTATAGAAAGCACAGGGTAAATATTAGTTGTGACTTTGTTATTTCCCATATGAGAAGACTGTTACAGGGTTTACAAAAGACAATGTGTTTAAAGCCTTTAGCATAATGCCTACTACACAGTTATAAGCTTAATAATGTTGGCAATTATTACTAATATCTGTCACCTTCATCTTTTGGTTCTAATTCAACTTCCTGGAGCCACAGAGATCAAATCTGTTCCCTCTTCAACCTGAATGCCCTTCAAATATTTAAAGAAATCTAATACATCATTCCTCAGATTTCTCTTTTACAGGCCAAACTATATAGAGACTTTTCAATGAGTCTTCAAAGGTCATGGCTCTCAGATCTAACAACCTGATCAGGTTCATCTGGAGATGCGACAGTTTGTGGCCCCCTTAAAATGTGGCACCGCCACTCATTATAATCTGACCAGTAAGAATTTAATGGAACTACCAATTCCCCTAGCCTAGATATTGTAACTACTAGTTTCCATAACTTGGGTATAGTTATTAATGTAATCTAAGTATGAACTGACAGTTTCAGCAACTGCATCATACTGTTAAAGAATATTAAGTCTCTGGTAACTAAAACATACACATCTTTTTTTAAATTACTGCTACAAAGCCTGGTCCTGTCTCTCCATCCTACTGAGTTCACCTCTTTAATCTAAATCCAATCTTATGTCTTTATCCCTCCTCAACTCTGTTTCAGAATGTACTGGAGAGCCCTGAAATCTCTGCCATGAGTAGTCCTGCCTGAATTGACTTGTCACTCTCCACTGACTTTAATTATAGGACTTGGGAGTACTAAGAGATGCTTTAGGGGATCTCGTATATTCCAGATATACTCCTCTTTGCCCCACTGTACAGGAGTGACCCAATTTCCCCTCAATAGTCAAGATTAACAGAAAGTAGGTAAATATCCCTATTACCCTTTAACCACGTTACAGTTAAAAACTGTCCAGTCGGGACTTCCCTGGTGGCACAGTGGTTAAGAATCCGCCTGCCAATGCAGGGGTCACGGGTTCGATCCCTAGTCCGGGAAGATCCCACATGCTACGGAGCAACTAAGCCCATGCACCACAACTACTGAGCCTGTGCTCTAGAGCCCGTGAGCTACAACTACTGAGCCTGAATGCCACAACTACTGAAGCCCACGCTCCTAGAGCCCTCGCTCCACAACAAGAGAAGCCACCACAATGAGAAGCCCGCACACTGCAACGAAGAGTAGCCCCTGCTCGCCGCAACTAGAGAAAGCCCGCACACAGCAACAAAGACCTGACACAGCCAAAAATAAATAAATAAATAAATTTATAAAAAAAAAAAAATGTCCAGTACAGGGTCACTGGCAGAGTCCTGTGTCGCTTCACTTAAAATCTTCATCCCAGTCAACGTGAAATTTTAGCAGTATACTCAAGTGACAATGTACAGTAAATTTAATTGTTAAGGCTATGTGATGAGAACATGGGGGCTCATTATATTATTTTCTCTATTTTGTGTATATTTGAAATTTTACATAGTAAGATAAGCTAAAAGATGTAAGTATCAGAAGAAACTAAGAGTTAAAAGTGTTCTTTTAGGAAGCAGGACGAAGGCACAGGGGGGAATGGGGCAGAGGACAATCATTTTTTTTCCTTTGAACCTTTAGTACTTTTTAACTTCTTAAATATGTGCATACATTACTTTCATAAAAAAAAAGAAAAGGGGGCTTCCCTGGTGGCGCAGTGGTTGAGAATCTGCCTGCCAATGCAGGGGACACGGGTTCGAGCCCTGGTCTGGGAAGATCCCACATGCCGCGGAGCAACTAGGCCCGTGAGCCACAATTACTGAGCCTGCGCGTCTGGAGCCTGTGCTCTGCAACAAGAGAGGCCGCGCGATAGTGAGAGGCCCGCGCACCGCGATGAAGAGTGGCCCCCACTTGCCGCGACTAGAGAAAGCCCTCGCACAGAAACGAAGACCCAACACAGCCATAAATTAATTAATTAATTAATTTTAAAAAAAAAGAAAAAAAAGAAAAAAAAGGAGTGCATTAAATTAAAGTCAACTCCTGCAAAAATCAACATTGAGTCATGTACACACAATGTTCTAAATGTCATCAACTGGCATCTACTGCAGAGACTTCACTTTACACACAAAAATATTTAATGCACCTGACAAAAAGTATATGAATGTATGCACACATATCTGTATTTCCATAAAGTATAATTTGCCTACATCTTAAATTGAGTTTAAGCCTAAAACATTTAAAACAAAAAAACACTCCTAGAAAATAAATCTCCTAGAGATTGCCCAACGTTTTCTCTGGTAATGAGTAACTATGTCTGATCTTATAATTCAAATGCTTTCTGCATATTTACAATCAGTATAAGATCTGAAAATATAAACTATCTAAATATTTACATTATGGGTACTTATAAAACCTACTTGGTAAGCGATTGAGCTTTCTGCTGTAGGAAAGTATCTCTGTGTATTTTAATGGCTTGAAGACTTTTTCTATCCAGAAGTTTGGCAGCTGCTGGTATTTTCTGGATCAAAAAATTGTCAGGAAACCAAATAATATTAGCAGTCAGAGTGATGGCTGGTACCTGAAATAGGAAATGAAAGAGGAGGGAAATCATTAAATGCAGGTTAAACAACAAACTGTTTAATAATCCTACAACATGCAATGGAAGACAACCTATTTCAAGAAAAATAATGATAAAAAGATACTCATTAATATGAGACAAGTTATGTTAATGTGGCACAGAGTAAAGGCATTCCTATACCTGTTGTGGAGCATGACACTAATTTTATTCTGCCTAAATATTAAACAACACACACACATACACTTACACACACAGATTTTCAGATGAATAAAAATATGCAAAAATTAAACAGAAACTTGAGTCTTCATGACCTTTACTTTCACTCTATTTTAGTGAAAAAATACAAAATAAATATTCAAGATGGCTGGGTTCTCATGGTCACATATCACTTGATTCTATACACCATCTAAATTTTCAATTTTGAAAACAGGTGCCACATCATGGAAACAGCAAAGACAAAGAAAAAAATTGTTTTAAATTTTTTCCTACTTCAATAATGAGAATGGGTGGCAAGAAGAGAAAGCGAAGGAAAAGAAAGAAAAAAGTAGTAATAGCAAGTTAATGTATAGGAAAAAATGTGGAAAAGCATCCACTAATATGTATTTATACAATGTGGAATTATGGGGTATTTTCATTTACTATGTTACTTATTTCTGGAATGCTTAGATTTTTTTAAATGAATATTATGATATTATTTTTGTAATGATTATTACAAAATATTACAAAAATTATTATTTTTGTAAGCAGGAATAAAATACATTTTAAAATACCCAATTTTATCCAAAATCTTTTCCATCTATTCAAATTGAAAAAAATAGAAGTTGCAAGTTCTTACCTTCTTACAAATGTCCAATAAAGACTTATAAAACTTTTTATCAACAGTTCGAAAAATCTGAAAGTGCAATACAAAGAGTCCACAAATTCCTACATACTTGTCTCTCTGGTCAATTTCAGAAGGTTCTCCTTATAAAACAATAACATGAGAGAAAAACAGCATATACTTAAAATTCTGCTTTAAAGGAAATGAAAACTTTTAAATGAAAACCAAAAAATGCATGTTACATTACCAAGTTTGGCTTCTACATTTGCAAAAATTGAGCGAATACTATGTGCAAATTCTTCAGCAAAAGTGCTATTTTTTGACACAGATACTCCTCCATTGAGAGAATCAAACTGCTGTTCTATACAGGCCTAGACAGGAAACATTTAGAGAAATTTACACTCTCATAAGCTATTATGACTTCATATGTTATTAAACAGATTTAAATATAGAGTGATAAACTCCTACATTCATCATTTTGATTTTACTAACACTGAGGCTCAGGTTTTTACCTTAACCTAATATCTAAATCCTTCTAAATGGGAAATGTATATGTACTTATACATTTGAGTACCCCTTATGTGAAAGTAATAAAACTGAACCAAAATCTATAATTCTACATGAAGAGATACAAACAAGTGATGCTTGGTGATGTATAGAAGGTGTATCTGATGAAGCATGGGAAAGCATGCTTTATTATTTTAATTTGCACTTTTAAGAGGAGACTTTATTTTTTCTGTTTACAATTACTTTCCTAACACTTTATTACATTATGTGTAGAAATGGCTCCTGGAAAAAGAATCAACAAAAAAATTCTTCTGAAATTAACAGATTAACAGTTAAATTGGTATAAACAAGAGCTGTGATCATTCTGTAAAAATTGTGATCATCTAAAATATAAAGGTAACCTTGAAGCAGATTTTAAATGGAACATACAGTTGACCCTTGAACAAGTGGGGGTTAATCCCCGTATAATTTAGAGCTGGCCCTCTGCATCCACAGTTCCTCCACACACTTGCATTCAGCCAATCGTGGACTGTGTAATACTGTAGCGTTTACTATTGAAAAATATACATATATAAGTGGACCTGTGCAGTTCAAACCCATATTGTTCAAGGGTACTGTAATGCAATTTCTGGTGGATACTACCCAAAGCTGTGCCATCCAACAGAACTTTCTGTGATGATGAAAATGTTTTACATCTGTGCTGTCAGATATGATTGTTAGCCACAGCTGGGTTTTCCCCCAGCTTTACTGAGATATCACTGGCATATAACATATATAAGTTTAAGGTGCACAGTGTGATAATGAGATTACATGTGGCTATTAAGAATTTGCCATGTTGCTAGTGTAGCAGAGGAAATGAATTTTTTTTAAATTAATTTACATTTAAACAGCCACATGTGGTTAGAAGCTACCTGGATTGTGCAGATGCAAATTATATTCCCTGAGTAGGAAATTAAAACAGACTTATAAAAGGCTCTCTTACTAACCTAAATCTAGAGGTTAACAACAAACAAAATGCTTGACACAACTACTCAGATACTAACCCTTGAATAGTTTTATCCTTTTACATAATTTAAAAAACCCTTATCACAAATACAACCAGTATACTATTAATTTCACTTGCTACTAGATACTGATATAACTATATTTTAGTACATTAACCATGTTTTAAGCCTAAGCACTTTTAAAGAAAAATATAGTCACAACAATATGCTATAAAAGTGACCCACTACAATTCTGAGATGGGTCTACTAATATAAGCCCATTTAGTATAGCCTGATACAGCGCTCATACCTGAAATATCATTCCATCAAGTAACTGCCCTTCTAGCTTCAGCAAGAACTTTTCAAATGGCTTTAGTTTTTCTTCCTGAATTCCAAATTTTGAAGGGTTGTGATGGACAGATTTCAGTAACCTTGTAGAAAAGTAGGAGAAACACCTCTGATTTGCCTAATAAATTCTTGTATTAAAAATATTCCCAGAAATCAAAGTTTTATATTTGTATCACTTGTTTGGCTCTACATATTTGAAAATTTGAACAAAAACAATCCTAACGTATTTAATTTTCTAATCATACCTTTTTATATCATCTTAAATTCAGATCTGGTGCTCTCTAGATAACAGACATTTAGTGAATGCTTATAAATTGAATAAAACAAAATGCCTTGACTTTAAAAAGTTCTGGAGTATAAAACAAAATAAAACCAAGCTGAGAATAAACAACTATCATTCGTATAGAACAAGGAAAAAATGAATCTGAGTCCTAAGGTAGTCAAATTAACAACTACACTTTAAGAATTAGGATGCTTTATACAAGTACATCATACTCTCAAAAACCCTACCTGAAATTAAAAGAATGGTTACTGTCTTCAAAGAAAATCTGACATGAGATCCTTCTAAATACAGATTTCAGGTCTCCTAACGGATCTGTACTATTTACATTTATTTATTTTTTACTAATACATTACCTATACAAAGTAAGAGAGTATTTTAAACATTGGAATTGGCTCACCTTTTGTACATAGTCCAGTGGTCTTTCAATGTGATATGATTATCAATAATTTCATCCAGGGTAAGCAGAACTGCTAACAGCTCTCCCAAGTGCTCATACATAGTCTGTCAAAAAACCTTAAATGATTATCATTTAATCACTAGTCAGAAGTTAAGCTTCATGTGGATTTTTTAAGTTAAACACACTTGGGCTAATTACTAAATTAAAGCAGTGGGTAAATTAAACTACAGATGAAACTGTTAATCCTCAGATGGAACCATCAGCCTTACACTGGGAAACCCTCACCCAATATTTCATCCTTAATCGTGATACTGTAGATTCTCTGAAGAGACCACTTGGAGAGTCTGCATTGGGCCAATACTAGGAAGAGTTACACTGATAGTGGGTCAGTAATGCCTCATCAACTTCACAGATGAAAGAGAACAAATGCCAAAAAAAAAAAAAAAGAGCTCCTTTAAGAGCCTTGCAATAATTGTTGTACTCCCCAATCATACAAACTCCAAAGTAAAATATACTAAAAATTACAGTTTTACAGGTCAAGTTAAATTACTTTTACCTGAAAATGAACTCCAGTTGTCTCTATAATTTTGGGTGCAATCCTGTAATAAAATAACACCCAAGTTAAAAAAAAAAAAAAAATCTCCTTTTTTGTCACAGTTCATGTTTAAGGAAAACACATAAAAGCAGAAGCTCTTGGAATTTTAATATGTATTTATTTTTATTTAGGCTTTAGTCACTAAAATTTAAACGACCCAAAGAATTATTATCATATTCCACTTTCCCAAGCAGATAACTTGTACATACAGAGTCTGGGCTCTCCTTGCCTACACCCAACTCCTCAGTGGGTAGGTATATGTCAATATGCAGCCCATGAATAACCTTAGCCATTCAAACCTAAAGGATCTAACTTGGGATGGCGCTAAAGAAATAACAAAACTGGTATTTCTTTCTTTCTAAACTATGAGAATTTCTCAATTTTCAACTAGAATCTTTGTTATCGCACCCGAACTGGCATTTGGGAACTAGACCTCTGTTCAGTTGCATTTATTGCTAGCATTCTCATTCCTACTGAAAAAACAATGCATACAAATGGGATTATACCAGAGTCAAAAGCCCCAGGATAACTCAATTTTACTTCCTAGAGAGTCAATCTACTCAACAGTAAATAAATTAATACTTGTATATCAAAGCATATATAAATATCCCACAAGATAGAATATTTAAAAAATTAAACACAAAATTCAGACAAATTTCATCTTTCAAGGGCAGCAGTGTGGTAGTGGGGAGTCTCTTTGAATTCCACACCAAGTACAGCAGGGGTTGGGGGGAGCTGTGCTCTCATTCCCTTCTGTCATGAGGAGAACTTCAGTGAGAGCACAGAACATAAAATAAATAACTGACTGACTGGAAAAACATGCGAATGAGAAACAGTTAACACAGTCTTTCACTTTATAAAGAGAGTTGAGATGCAGCATGGTATAGTAAGAACAACTATGAATGGACTGGTGACCAAAAGAGCAGTACCTAACTTGCTATGGAATCTTGGCAAATAATTCCTTTGGGCTTCAGTTATCTCTCTTCTCATAATTGAGAATCCCTAGTCATATACCTAAACAAAGTTTTGTAACATTATAATTAAGTAGTAAATGGGAAAAATTTTAAGTATACAGTTTTAATCAAATGCAAGATATTACTTTGTGGTGGTTAAGAATACTAAGGGCTCTATGAAAATTTGGTCTTTTTCTTGATTTAGGGCAGTGGTCCCCAAACTTGGAAGAGCATTAGAATTACTCACAAAAATTTTTCAATGTAGATTACCTAGCCCCACTCCCCAAGATTCTGCAGCTTAAGAAAAGTGTCACATGATTCTAATCCAAGGACCCTTCAATGTAAAGGAAAGAGGAAATATGTAGGGAGAACTTGGTACATATACTAATTCTATATTAGCCTTTTTCTATACAATCAGATTTCTTTAAGATTACTCTGTCAACATTCTCGTTCATACAGATAATGGGCTCATTCACCATGGCAGAAACTGTCTTACTAACCTATGGATTACACACATCAAGTAGTGTTTAAAACATCATGAGTGTTCAAAGAACGCTGAATAAGTGAATGAAGGAATGAGTGAGTGAGTGAACAAACGAAAAACTTTCAGATATTTAGCTAGTTTAAGAAAAACATTTCCTGCATCTCTATTAAAAATGTAAAAACATTTCTAAAATCCATTACTTGTTACTGATATAGAGGGCAGCCAACTGATGGACTACATTCATCACCACTTCATAGCACCTCGTAACAAAACAAGACAGTTCCTGAAATGACAAGTTGAGTATATGTTACAAGTTGAGTAAATGTCACTATTTCTGACTGAATTTTATGCTAACAATGCTAAACAAAAACAAAACAGTTTTCTACTAAAAATCTCCAGTTAACCTGCAGCAAGACAACTTCAAGCATCCTTCAAGCAATCAGTTCTTAATTCACCTCCCAACGTTATTTCTACCTCTTTGCCCCTACAGCATTTCACGCATCCTTCTATTTTAAGTCCTGTTTTCATTACTCATATAATTCCTAACTGACAGAGACTGTCTTATTCCTTCTTTGAATGGCCACTGCCCAGTATGGTGGCTAACCCTCAACTGCTTCTCAATAAATGTCTGCCTATTAAATGAATAAATGAGTGAACATCTGAATGAATGAAGAAGCTCAGAAGCTGCCAGTTTAGAAAGTATGACAATGAGGGGAGGGGGTCTTCAGAAGTCACTCTGAAATAACTTCAAATGTTTATTACCTTGAACCTTATCTATAAACAGGCTTGGCACACATCAAGTGAAATATTAATTATCCCAGGAATATGTTTGTCATTAAATAGTTAACTCACATCTATCCTAAAATATTTAGAACCTAATTAAACCTATGGCTGCTCTAAACTGTAAGCTCTATGAGGGCAGAAATTTCTGTTGGTTTTGTGCACTGCTGTATCCCAAGCACCAAGAACAGTTTCTAACATATGATAGGCTCATGAAACATTTGTTGAATGTTTAAAAATGGAATCAAATGCAGCTGTTAGATCCACAATTTAAATTTTTTGAAAGTGAAAATAATACATTTCAATTTTATTTAAACAGCTCTAGTTTTACATTTCTTATTAAACTTCTAAAAGTCTAATAAAAGCAGAGGAAAGAACAGAAAATGCAGGACAAATAGAAAGCACAAAACAAAAAGGCAGAAATAAGTCCAGATACATAATACACTATCAAACAGAAATAAAATTAACCAATTAAAACACAGAAATTTTCAGATTATATAAAAAAGCAAAATCCAGAGCGATGCAGTTTTAAAGAAACACAACTAAAACATAATGACACTGAAAGGCTGAAAGAATAAAAAGAATTTAAAAAAAGAAAATGCTAACTAAAACAGAGCTGGGGCAATGATATCAATATCAAACAGATTTTATTAGCATTACTATAGCTAATGACCATATATGTAATTATATGTTACATACATAATTATTATCTCAGCTTAAGAAGGTCACCACACAATAAAAGATTCCATTTACTGGGAATTATGAACAATTATAAACTTGTATGCACCGAATAAAACATCCTCAAAATAAGAAATGCAAAATTTGACAAAACTAGAGAAACTGACACATTCACTTCAACCTTGTAAATTAACATTTCTTAGACTCCTGCCCAGCAGGCTTCCTGTTAGGTTCTGCCAACAGGTGGCATTAAAAGCAGACTAGAAGGCAGGAAATGGACATCCTTCCTACTTCTTGCTGTTTTTATCAACATAATCCAGGCAGGAGCAGTTCACCCCAGCAATGGCAGCTTGCCCCAGGCGCCTGCTGCTTCCAGCACTACAGAACCGATCTTCAGTTTTAAACTCTACCAGCAGCAGCCAGGCAGCACTGCTTCCTCAGAGGTATGATACTAATTCCCTAGGGCTCCTCCTCGTATACCTCCCAGACTCTGGCAACCCGAACCTTTTCCCTTTTATACCCTAGATGTAGAGGTGATATCTGCTTCCTCTGGCTTCCCTCACTGTTTTTTCTTTCAGCCCTCCAATTCTTATGGAACCAATTCTCTATATTAAATCTCCCCTTTTTTTTTTTCTTTCTTTCTTTCTTTAATTGAAGTATAGTTGATTTATAATACTGTGTTAGTTTCAGGTGTACAGCAAAGTGATTCAATTATATATATTTTTTTCAGATTCTCTTCCATTATAGGTTATTACAAAAGACTGAGTATAGTTCCCTGTGCTATACAGTAAATCCTTGTTGTTTACCTATTTTATGTATAGTATTGTGTATCTGTTAATCCCACACTCCTAATTTATCTCTCCCCACTGCCTTTCCCCTTTGGTAACCATAAGTTTGTTTTCTCTGTTTGTGAGTTTGTTTCAGTTTTGTAAACAAATTCATTTGTATTATTTTTTAGGTTCCACATATAAGTGATATCACATAATATTTGTCTCTCTCTGTCTGACTCACTTCACTTAGTATGATAATCTCTAGGTCCAGCTCTGTTGCTGCAAATGGCATTACTTCACTCTCTTCTATGGATGAGTAATATTCCATTTTTGTATATATGTACCACATCTTCTTTATCCATTCATCTGTTGATGGACACTTAGGTTGCTTTCATATCTTGGCAATTATAAATAATGCTGTATCATTGGGGTGCATGTATCTTTCTGAATTAGAGTTTTTGTCTTTCAGAATATATGCCCAGGAGTGGTACTGCTAGATCGTATGATAGCTCTATTAAATCTCCCCTTTTGAAATACCTCATGTGATTTGTTTTCTGGACTGAACCCTGACTGACACATACCATCATAGAGGATAATTTCAACAAAATGCTCTCAGTTAGGTAAGAAGACCAAAAAAAGTAGTAAAGATATAAAAGATTTGAATATAGTAGCATGCTTGATTCAATGAAATATATCAAATCTTATATCCAACAATCAGAAGGTAAGTGGGATTATGGGTACTGTTTCCTTATCTCCAATTCTTGCTTTTGTCATATTATATAAGCATTGCTTTTATAACAGAGAAACAGAAGTTATTTCATTCTTTTGATAAACCAGAAAACCTAGAATAACTAAAACTTTGCAGTGATGAAAAGCATATCTAAACTGAAACATCTGGTTAGAAGCATCATGTGCTGCTGCTCTTAAACCTCATCACTGCTCACATAACAGCTTAATGATCTCCATTAACAACTTTTTCTAACATAAAGTATCGTTTCCTACCAGGTACAAAATTTAAATTATTTTAAAAGGCATGGTGATAAACTGTCCATAAATGAAATTATACAAAGAAACTTATTTTGATAGCTTATCTCACTAAAAATGCTATGAAAATCTTCCAGGAATTACAATCTCCTTAACTATCAATTTAATCCATCGCCAACTAAGTATCTTACCCTCACAGTACACATTCTTAGCATTTGAAGGTTTCATAACTCTTTTCTGATTATGTGTGATTTACTCAAACTTTTCAAAGAAAAGGCTCAATAAAAAGTAAAAACCATTTACCTGTAAGAATGAAATAAATCTCCCCATTTGAATTTGGCAATCACCTTCCACCATGCTGGAATCTGTAGCTTTAAAAGGCAACATGAAGAATATTTCAATTTTTTATGTTAATCAACACCAAAAGAAAAAATGTGATTTTTATTCATTAGGACATCTTCTAATCTGCATAGTATTGAAAACAGAATTTTTACACTGAAGAGAAAAATGAAACAATCATTAATCACACAATTAAAAGTAACCATCTGTTTCACAACTTAATGAATTCAAGGAGAATCATCTAGCTACAGTGCTTTGTAATTTATAAAAATATCAAAATAAACTTCATACAGAATTTGCTGCTGCTTCATAACTGAGGTTTTTTTACCTGTTTACCAAACAAAAAAATAAACCAACAAAAAATCTGAATGTTTATTTCCTCACACTAATACTTCACATGATCATGACAGTCCTAGAATTGCCAGTTAACTTTTTGTTCATTTCAATCGCAAAAAAAGCATCACAACATTACAATGTGAAATTTTAAAACTTACCTCCTTCTCCGTAAAACAAGAGACCATTATAAAATTTAGTTTCAGCCTGTTTAAAAAAAATTAAAATAATTTTATAAGGTTGCTATTTTGTTTTTAAATTCCTAAGCTCTCTTAGTTATCCCTATTTAATAGTTAAGCCGATGACTACATCACACACATAAATTCACTTAAATTCAAAAACTGCTTGCAATATAGGTAAATGCAATTTATCTTTAGAGTACCAAAGATATTACTGATACTCAACCTTATTTCTTGATTTCTTTAGCCTTTTCTTTGTCTTATCTGACCACTCTGTAATTTCCCACATCCTCCCACTAGTTCAGGAGAGAAAAAGCAACCACATAGTATCAAAAAGGTAGAGAAAAAAAGATGAAGTTTACCATCTTCCACCAGAGTTTTAATGGCTCATGGGTGAGGAAACACAGAACATATTAAAAATTCAAAGCTTTTAAAAAAAATCAGTTATATCCAGAAAGCCATTATATACAACAAGCAACACAGAAGGAATGCAGACCCAGACTCAAACCATTATTACCAGTAAAATGTTAGGTGAGTGACACTCCTTTAGCTTCGGTTTCCTCATCTATTCCTCACATACCTCCTGGGTGGTTATTAGCATTAACGGGGTTAGCATGGTGTTTGGTACACAGTAAACACCCAGTGAATGGTACTCATTACTCCTACTATTATAAAGATACAGTTCATTCAACATTCACTAAATATTTATGCACACTGTACACATATAAGCACATATTTGCTTTTAAATCATGTTTTTAATATCTTAAGAGTACAAATAATTACCTCATATTTTAATTTCTTGATTTCACAACAAAGTGCAGCATAAACAGTGATGACTTTGTTTAAGACCTAGTTTCATGAGTAAAAACACAAAAGGAAAAAAGTAAATTATAGCAGATAACTAAAGCATTTTAAAAACAGATTTTTAGGTTTAGGAATCTGTACCTTGTTTTCAGTCTTTATGAGTTCCAAAAGGGAAGACTGTTCATAAGGCAAAAGCTATAGAAACAAAAGAAAATAAAATTTTTTAATTTGAAAAAAATCATGAAAATTCTAAATACACAAACTGAGACTATCTCTCTTCTATGGAAACTTGTGTTCGACCCTGTACTCAGCACTAGCACTACGCCAGATGGGCAGTGACTGCTAATGGCTATGGGATTTCTTTTTGGGCTGGTGAAAATGTTCTAAAATTGACTCTGGTGATGGTGGCAAAATTCTATGAATACAGTAAAAACCAAAGAATTGTACGATATATGAATTACATCTCAGGAAAGCTGTTATTAAAGTAAGACTACATGTGACTTAGGACAGTGTCTAGCACATAATAAGTACTCAATAAATGTTAGCTATTAAGCGCCAACAGTTTCAAAGATAAAACAAAACAGAACTACCTCAAAATGGAACAGAGCAGGAGTGACTTATTTTATATCTTAAAAAAATCACTCCCATATTAAGATCCCCTAAATAGCATAAGGGAGCTTTTGGGAAATCATGGAAATATTCAGTATCTTGATTGGGATATGAGATACATGGGAATAGGTGTTTGGTTAAATTCACTGAACAGTATTTTAAATCTATGCATCTCACTGTATGTAAAATAACCTCAATTAAAAAAACAAGTAAAGCTTGAATATGCTATTCCAATCCTCTTCATTTTCTTGATAATGAAAAACAAGTTAGCTCAAAGAGTTCGTGTCATTCTTTGACACTAAAGACTTTGAGTTTGTGTCATTCTTTAAAAAGGAAAACAAAAACACATGCATGGCTTAGAGAAAAGGAAATTAACCATTTTTCTCCAAGTTTATTTTAGTTCTTTTAGATTCCAAACAATAAAAATACATATCCCAATTTTGAAAACTGTTTTCAAGATACAGTATGTCCTGAAAAAGTATACATAAATTAAAAAATAAAACAAAATCAAACCTTTAATGCTATAGGATCAAGATTGAAATCCCAAACATCTCCAATTGAATCATCCAGTGCGTCCTCAATTCTTCTCAATTGAGAGGTATACTCCTCAAGAAATTTCCCATAATTCTTAAGCTGGACTTCAGCATGAATTTCTAAATTTAAATTTTAAAAGTTTGTAAGAAGTATAAGTAATGAATTACAAGACATTTACTTCAAATAATATCAAAAGTCACAGCAAAGTAGATACTAAGCATTGTTAATGTATCACTTCAGAATGTCTGGACTTCTTAAAAATAAAGTTTTAAAGTTAAACAATAATTGAACTTTCAATCTTTTCCAAATAGATACGATAATTGTAAAAACAGTAGATGTTACCAATTAGAGATATCAGCTTAAAACTGCAACTTTAAAATACTATGAAAAAGTTACTCCATAATCTAAAAAATGTGAATAATGCCTTAGACAACTCAATGTCCTGATTCTATGTTTTAGTCATAAACAACTTTTTTGTGCAAAAAAAAAAAAAAAAAAATCATGACCTGATTTAGGCGCAAAAATCTGGGTTGTCATAGAAGCAAAATTTTAAAATGTAATGCTTAATTACACAGTAAACTACGTCTAAAAATACACCTAAATATTGTTTTTTAAATGGTTTTAGACCTGCTTCATCATATTATTCCTGTAATGCCTCAAATTTACCAAGATATTTTGTTTTAATTATTTAACTATCATAATAGAATTGGAAAAGCCACTAAAGGACAGTGAGTACAGAATACTGTGCTGATATTTACAGAATTTACACATTAATAGATGACTCTAGGAACTCACTGGAATAATCTGGACAATAAAAGTTTGCCTACTCAGCAAAGTTAATGACAGTAAATATTCCACCTTATTAAACATAAGAATTCATTACTCATTCCAAAGGCAGCAAATTCAACTCCAACTCAGTTTCTTTTATTGATGTGAATTACTTTATTCAATCGCTGTCTTCTAAAAAAAGTAAAAATTTTCTCTCCTCAAATTAGCAATGCCAGGCAACTCTAAGATAAGGTATGTTCTAACTCATTAAGGATAAAGACCTAGCTTCACATTCTCCCCTATTTTGCAACTAATGCTCCAAATCAGGTGGATCAATTAGTTCATTAAGGTTCCCATCTCATTATAGTATTAATCTAGGCAATTCTGGGAAACAATTAGTCTAGATATGATTCATATTCCAAAAATTAATGAAAACCAGGCACAGAGAAGAGAAGTCCTCTCTTCCCTACAGCTTAAATTTTAAAAACTGCATCCCAAGTACATGTCTAATTTTCAGTTACATGGGAAATGACCAAAGCTGCGTTTAAACAGCAAATGAGTTCTTAAAGGCAATGCTAGAAAAACATGCCAATGAATTATTCATTTAGTCTGTTTGGAAATTCATAAAGTAGCAGGCAAGAGAAAACCTGTAATAACATTAACGTTCCTTGCTGATAAATTTTTAAATTGGTAAAAGTTAAAATAAAAAGATTTGAAATAAGAATTCCATAATGATTCAAGAGTAAAAAATGCAAAAACCTATTTACATGCTTATCTCTTCCAACAGACTTAATTCCTTGTTTTATCTTTGTATCCCTAATAATACCTACCACAGTTCCTGGCATGTGGAAAAAGTCTTTTGAGTGAACCAGATCATTCTGATTCAACCTTTTTTCAAACCCAAAACATATTTTCATTCCAATATTTTGCAGATACTAAAGTAGGGAACCTCTGTCCATAAAACTTCATACATGACAAGGTGCAGTTCACTTTAACAGTAAATACAGTTATCTTCTCCGTAAACAAGTTGAAAGATTCAATACTACCAGGATCATTTTTTCATGCTGCATAGGAGCTTATAACTTATGGAATGCTTTATGAAAAACTGCTAACCATCCTGAATTAAGCTCATGCTTCTTTGAGAGGCTAATAAAACCTAATTACATCTAATGTGCCTGTCTTTTATAAAATTATGCAAAATTTACACGTAATTTTTAAAAATAAATTTATTTATTTTATTTATTTATTATTTTTGATTGCGTTGGGTCTTTGTTGCTGCGCGCAGGCTTTCTCTAGTTGCAGCAAGCGGGGGGGCTACTCTTAGTTGCGGTGTGTGGGCTTCTCACTGCAGTGGCTTCTCTTGCTACGGAGCACGGGCCCTAGGCGCGCGGGCTTCAATAGTTGTGGCGCGCAGGCTTCAGTAGTTGTGGCTCGCGGGCTCTAGAGCGCAGGCTCAGTAGTTGTGGCGCACGGGCTTAGTTGCTCTGCGGCATGTGGGATCTTCCCGGACCAGGGATGGAACCCGTGTCCCCTGCATTGGCAGGCAGATTCTTAACCACTGCACAACCAGGGAAGCCCTACGCCTAATTTTTAAAAATTACATTCACCTTTTGAGAAAACTACATTAAAAAAACAAATTCACAAGCAGTATGTTCCAATCTCTCTTATATCACCTATGCAGATTCATATCACCAAAGATAAGAAACAGATCACCAATTTGCATTCATCTTAGGTAAACTTTCACTGAAATAGTTTGGCCTCTAAATTTTGCTGCGTGGAACTGAATTTGCTAGGTTAAAATGAGACAATCCAATTTTACTAAGTAAAATCGGAAGCAGATTTGCTGTAATTTCTGAAACCTTTTTAGGTGCGCTGGAAACTACAGGACATCACTTTTGAAAAATACCACTTAACGTAAATAAAAGGCATGGGAGGACATAAACTGACATTCACGTGTTTATTTTTTTACCGCGAAATGAGTTCTTTTTCGCTATCTTCTAGCGAAGATAAGCATATGAATACGAAGGTAAAAACACTCAAACTTCCAAAAGTTGGTTTGGGAGGAAAACGAAGAAAGACAGGAAACCGAAACAGGAACCCGGACCTCAGCCTCACCTACAACTGCACGCTCTGAGGATCTGGTGAAAACCCCGGGCGGCCAGAGACAAGGCAGCCTCCGCTCCTCGGGCTGCGGGCCTCCCCGGGCGTGCCCCGCCCGAGCCCCCGGCTGCACGAAGTGGACGCCGCGCCCCCCGGGCCACAGCGGGCTCCCCAGGACAGTCACCGCCCCGAAGGCCGAGCCCTGGCCGGGCCTGACCCAGCGTCGCCGGGGATCCCAACACGGAAAGTTAGGTTCGCGAGCGCGTCCGTCTCACACCCCGAGGCGCAGAAAATGTCCCGAAGTGGACCGCTGCGCGCCGACAGCGACGCAGAGCCCTCCCGCAGGAGCGCTGCCGGGGCTGAGGCGGGCCGGGGAGCGTCCACCCGCAACCCTTGCCTGCTGCTCCCTTACTCTGTGAGCCGTCGTCAACGCGGTCGAACTCCCAGTCCGGGGACAGAGTCTCCACCGCCATCACGCCGGCGCCTCCCACAGTCACAGCCCGGACCAGCCTTGGCGACGACGCGGCCTCACCCGGGCGGCTGTAACCGCACGTGACTTCCGGCTTCAGTCCCGCCCCCGGTCGCGAGGGCCGGCCGGGCTCGTTGCCCCTGCAGGTCGCGGGGGCCGCTGGGAAAGCGAGTTCTCCGTGGTGGCTCGAGGAGGTTGCCGCGGCGATGGCGGTGGTCCTCGCGGTGTCCTCCCGTTCTTATTTGGGCCTCGCCACCGTTCAGTGCACTTTTCACGCCACATCGATACCTTCAATTTCGCTCTGCTGTCTCCGGGCCATTTTTAATACTAGGAGAAGTGCTCCCTCAGTCTAGCCTAAAAAGGGCAAAATTGATGGGGTCGGGGCAGACGCTGTCCTCTAGGACGTCGCCGTGCAGGCGCTTCTTCCCAGAAGCCCGTTTATCCCACGTCTTCCCGGTCGCCACCGTCCGAGCTCTTGTTCTGCACGCCCTATGCAGATTGTTCTTGAGAAAAAAAGCCGTGTGCAAGAGGAATAGTTACTTTACGAACACCTTAAGCGAGGAATTTTACTTCTCTGCTAACTTGCGCTCACCGGCTCTCGACCCACCTCTTCTTAAAAAGGCAGGGGGGAAGAAGAAGCGCTGTTTAAGTGGGTTCTAGAAGGCGCCTACCTGCTAACGGGCTTTTCGGTGAACAAGGATCTGTGTTACCCAGTAAGGCTACATGTCTACAGGTATTTACACAGCAGTGTTCATTGCTGCATGGTTTTTAATAGATACTAGTAAGAATCCAGGTAAACTTCCATCAATAGGGAGTAATTACATAAAGTTTAATATGTCCATACTACGAAATACTAGATAACTGTTAAAAGAAATGAAGTAGGTTTATAGAGACATGAGAAACTGACAGGAGGCAGTTGCAGAAAAATGTGTACTTGTGGTTACATTTGTATTTTTATATAAACGTGTACTGGCATATGTGCACGTAGATGCATAGAAAGAGAACTCGGATCACACCAAACAGGACAGTTGTCAACTGGAAAAGAGTATGTGTTGGTGATTAGAAAGTGAATTTTCAAGTTTTATTGTGTCTACTTACATATTTTTAAATCTTTAACAGGGAGAACTTATGAAGGTCTTCTGTAGTCTCAAAAAGGACCAAAAATAACTAACTTAATCAAAGCTAGTAAATGGCCTCTTGAAGAGCATTCCCTGAGGCCCGCGAATCTGCAGTAGGTCAAATATTTGAGTGTCCACTAGGTACCAGGTACCATGCTAGATGCAGATATTATTATGAAAAAACAGACAAGAAAGGTGGATCCCACCCCTATGGTGCTTGCAGTCTTAGTGGGCATTTTAGAAAGGAAAAAAAGAAAGGAAATTTGAAAATAACAGGTAGCATCAGTGCCTCATGGTTGGCAGACATTTTTCCTTTTACTTATGTGTGATCATGAGTTTGACTTTGCTGTATTCCTCACATTTGTGTTAATCACTGTAATTAATCTCCCAGTAGCTCATTATGATACATTGAAATTACAGGTCAGAGCAATTTGAATCTGCATATCCACTAATTATTAAATCAGTGCAAGAGGCAATGTCATGTAATAATCGAAAACACAGCTTCTACAGTCAAATTGTGTAGGTCCAAATCATAGCTCTGCCACTTAGTAGCCATGGGGTTTTAGGCCAAGTAATTTAACCTCTGCTTCAATTTCCTCATTTGTAAAGTGGGAATAATAATAGTAAACTCCTCATAGGTTTGTTATGAGGACTAATTTAGTTCATACATGTAAGAGGCATAGAGCAATGCCAACCACATACTATAGAAATGTTTGCTGTTCTGACTCATCATATCCTTAATTTTAAAAGAAATCTCAGGGATTGCCTGTATTTTTTTTTAACTTTTTATTTTATATTGGAGTATAGTTGATTAACAATGTTGTGATAGTTGCACGTATACAGCAAAGTGACTCAGTTACACATATACAGGTACCTGTTCTTTTTCAAATTCTTTTCCCATCTAGGCCATTACATATTATTGAGCAGAGTCCCTTGTGCTATACAGTAGGTCCTCAGTTGGTTATCCATTTTAAATATAGCAATGTGGACATGTCAGGGATTGCCTGTCTTGAGCTTACATATCTTTAAATCAAATTCCACGCCTAGAATTTACAATTTTATTAGAGAATTACAAGTTAGATACTAAATCTAAAGCACATTCAGCAACTTCCCTGGTGGTCCAGTGGGTAAGACTCCGCGGGGGCCCTGGGTTCAATCCCTGTTTGGGGAACTAGATCCCACATGCATGCCTCAACTAAGAATTCGCATGCTGCAACTAAAGATCCCACATGCCGCAACGGAGAACCCCGTGTGCTGCAGCTAAGACCCAGCACAGCCTAAATAAATAAATAATAAAAATAAATATTAAAAACGGTCCACATCGTAAATAAATAAATAAAGCACATTCGCTATAAACTGAAATGTGCTATCTGAAAGTTATCTATTACAACAGATGTTCTATATTTCCCAGGCCTAGGCTATCAAAGGCAAATAATCATTTTGAAAAATTAAATATCCTTCTTTCTACTTTTTTTCATTCTTAACAGTACTTTCTGAAAGGCAAGTTTGGAACTAGAAGGGGAAGTATTGTGCTATTTTGAGAGCTTCAAAGAACTTTAGAACAGTTGCTTTCAGAACGTGCCTGCCTTCTGGCACCTAGCAATCCTTGCCTTTAAGCCTTATACCCACAACTTAAGTACCAGTTTATTCTGTACCAAAACATAGTGAGTGAGTGTGTGTGTGTGTGTGTGTGTGTGTGTGTGTGTGTGTATAAAACAGTGCTAAGGTCTTGGTGAACTTGTTTCTTAATATACATTTAAAGTATGTTTCCTACAATAGAAAATCTATGGTAATAATTCACTAAAGGCATTTCTCTTAGTAATTTGTCAGAGTCCTATGTGTATCTGTCAAAACGATACCTAATATGGTAATTCATATATTTCTTTACAAAATAATCTCTCACCTGGACAGGAATTTGAGTCTTCCTAAACCTATCATGACAGATCTTTTCTTTGCATTGTCCACACTACTGAGTGAAGTTTCTCAAAACCTATCTGATCAGGGAATGCCCCACTTTAAGTCCATCAGTGAATTCCATTGTCCTTGGCATGGAGTTTACACTTCATAGGATGGAATACAAGGCTTTTTCCAATCTGCAACAGAGACCATATGGCCTGCAAAGCCTAGAATGTTTACTGTCTAGTCCTTTACAGAAAAGATTTGCCAACCCCTGGTCTAGAATCATACAGTTATACAAAGTTTGTTGTGAAAAACAGCAAAGTCTCACCCACCCCCTCCCCTATTTTCCTGTCCCCAAAGGCAACCACTTCTATCTCTTTTAGTTGATTATTTTAATACTTACTTCCATTTCTCTAAATAGCATAATGACAATATTCTTTAATTTTCAACTTTGGGAATTATATATTGTCTTCCCACTATGGGAGATGAGGATGTAACTATCTTTATCCCCTCACCCCACCATCCATATCTCTGCCATCCCACCCTTTTTCCAATATAGTTATATAATAATTTTGGTAGGTCAATATTCAGTGTTATGACTCTATTAACACAACTCATAGTTGAGCCATGTAGTAGACTATGACATTTTTTCCATGCAAAGCTTTTTGTTTTTCCTGGCATAATTATTTTGGTTTTTTTTTAATGTTGTTTGCTTAGTTTTGTTTTTACCAATTCAACCTGAAAGTCTTCCCCAATTGTCTAAATTTCCTCTCAGGATGTTCAGATGCCTGTGGTGCTCCATTAATTTCATCATCCTACAGACGTCTCCTAGAGCTTTCTAGCTCACTACCATCTGGACATTTTTATTTTTATTTTTTTTATTTTTTTATTTTTTAAACTTGGGGGTTTTGGGGGGGTTTTTTTAATTGGTTTTTTTTAAAAGATTCTTGTATTTTATTTATTTATTTATTTATTTATTTATTTATTTATTGGCTGTGTTGGGTCCTCGCCTCCGTGCGAGGGCTTCCTCCAGCCGCAGCAAGCGGGGGCCACTCTTCATCCCGGTGCGCAGGCCTCTCACTATCGCGGCCTCTCTTGTTGCAGAGCACAGGCTCCAGACGCGCAGGCTCAGCAGTTGTGGCTCACGGGCCCAGTTGCTCCGCGGCATGTGGGATCCTCCCAGACCAGGGCTCGAACCCGTGTCCCCCGCATTAGCAGGCAGACTCCCAACCACTGTGCCACCAGGGAAGCCCTGGACATTTTTATTAAGTTCAATATTCATTAAATTTTTTTCTTTGACACAGTAATTATTTTTATTGTGCTTTTGAATGTGTTTTTAAATTTCCAAATGCATGGGGATTTTTGATTTATCATTCAAAATGATATCTAACTCAATTTCATATGGTCACAGATGATGGTCTGTGTGATATCGATTCTTTCAAATATTATGAGACTTCCTTTCTATCCTAATTTGTAGCCTTATAAGTGGTGAAATGAGAAAATGGATGTGAGCCTGAAAAAAAAGAGGTGTTCTTTAAGTATTGAATGCAGAGTACTATGTTCATCAAATCAAACTTCTTAGTTAGAGATACAATGAAGTTTTGTTTCAGCCTCCTGATTATTCCAAAAATCTGCCATTCAGCTGGGTTTTTGTATTCCTATACTCATGGATGACCAATGATTATGGGATCATGTAGGTTACCATCACACCTGATTCTGTGAATCCCAGATTGCACTGAGCACTTCAGCCCTGTGCCCCCATATTATTTACTTTGAAATTGTATGTTTGTATAATTGTATCCCCTGTTAGGCTATGTACTAGTTTCCTATCATGGCTGTAACAAGTTGCCACAAACTCAGTGGCTTAAAACAGCACAGATTTATTATCTTACAGTTGGGTAGATCAGAAGTCCGACATGAATCTCACCGTGCTAAAATCAAGGTCTTGGCCGGGCTGGTCCCTCCTGGAGACACTGAGGGGAGAATCCACTTTCCTGCCTTTTTTGGCTTCCATGCATTATTCCAGTCTCTAGCTTCTGCCATCACATCTACTAGTGACACTGATTCTCCTGACTTCCTCTTATAAGGACCCTTGCAATTACACTGGGCCCATGCAGACAATCCACGATAATCTCCCTTTCTCAAGAACCTTAACTTAATCACATCCACAGAGTCCCTTTAAACAGGTAAGGTAACATAATCATAGGTTATCATAAACATAGGTTTGGAAATTAGGACATAGACATATTTGGGAGTCTATTATTCACGTCTGTACATATAGTACATCTTTTCTGATAATTCCAATATCTGGATTTATCTGTATGTCTCTACTCTGTTGTTTGGTATGTGTGTGGGTTTTTCCCCCCCCCCCTCTTGGTTTTCCACCATTTGGTCTTGTTTCCTGATAAGCCTGATAAATTTTTTAGTGCATCCTGGTCTTTAAGTATGAAAAATTACAGAGATAAGTTGAGGATCTGAATGGTGTTATCTTCCTCCAGAGGGGATTACTATCTCTTCTGGAAGGTTATTAGAGTAGGGGCAGACTACTTTAACCTAGTCTAGGACTTTTCTGATTCCAAGCTGGGTTTTTGTCTTTGTGAGGGCTGGTCTATTTCTGTATCATCTTAATCCTAGGATGTAGCTCTGCAGGGGTGCTGGGCAAGTCCTGCCAAACCTCTGCTCAGCTTTTCAACCTCACAGCTGCTGCTTTCTGGTACTTACAAATCAGCAGATGCCTTGAGGTTCACCGCCCTGGACCTTCTCTCCTGAATCTCGATTTCTCAAATCCTCACCTACCTAGGTCTCCAATGCCTTCAAAAAGATTTTTAGCGACAAAAGCAAAAATGGACAGATGAGACTACACCAAACTTAAAAGCCTCTGCACATTAAAGGAAACAATCAACAGAGTTAAAAGGCAACTTATGGAATGGGAGAAAATAATTGCAAATCATCTATCTGATAAGGGGTTAATATCCAGTATATACAAAGAGCTGCTACAATTCTACCATTAAAAAAAAAAAAAGTAACCAGATTAAAACATAGGCAAAAGACCTGAATAAGCACTTCACAAAAAAGGTACACAAATGGCCAACAAGCATGTGAAAAGATGCTCAACATCACTAATCATTAGAGCAGTGTAAATCAAAACCACAATTAGGTATCACCTTACATTCATTAGGATGGCAACTATAAAAAAATTTAAATAAACACAGAAAATAACAAGTGTTGATGAGAATGTGGAGATATTGGAATCCTTATAAACTGCTGGAGGGAATGTAAGATGGTGCAGCCTCTATGGAAAACATTATGGAGGTTCCTTTAAAAAACTAAAATTAGAATTACCATATAATCCATTTCTGGGTATGTATCAAAAAGAATTGAAAGCAAGATTTTGAAGAGATATTTGCACACCCATGTTCAGAGCACATTATTCACAATAGCCAAGAGATGAAGCTGCCCAAATGTCTATCTACAGATAAATGGATAAAGAAAATGTGGTACACACATACAGTGGAATACTATTCAGCTTTTAAAAAAGGGACTTCCCTGGTGGTGCAGTTGTTAAGAATCTGCCTGCCAATGCAGGGGACACGGGTTCAATCCCTGGTCCAGGAAGATCCCACATGCTGCGGAGCAACTAAGCCCATGCGCCACAACTACTGAGCCTGCACTCTAGAGCCCACAAGCCACAACTACTGAGCCTGCACGCCACAACTACTGAAGCCTGCGCACCTAGAGCCCATGCTCCGCAACAAGAGAAGCCACCGCAATGAGAAGCCCGCACACCGCAACGAAGAGTAGCCCCCACACCGCAACAAAGAGTAGCCCCCGCTCTCCGCAACTAGAGGAAGCCTGTGCACAACAACAAAGACCCAACACAGTCCAAAATAAATAAATAAATAAAAATAAAAAGAGGGAAATTTTGCCACATGCTACCACAGTGGATGAGCCTTGAGGACATTATGCTGAGTGAAATAAGCCAGTAACAGAAGGACAAATACTATATGATTCTACCTATGAGATATCTAGAGTAGTCAAAATCATGGAAAAGGAAGTAGAATGGTGGTTGCCAGGGGCTGAGGGAAAGAGAAAATGGGGAGCTGTGCTATGGAGTATAGAGTTTCAGCTTTGCGAGATGAAAAAATTCTAGAGATCTGTTACACAGCAATGTGAATATAGTTAACACTGCTAAACTGTATACTTAAGAACGTAAATTTTATGTTATGTGCTTTTTACCACAATTAAAAATTCTCCCCCCAGAAAGATTTTAAAATATATTTTACCAGCTCTTCTAGTTGTTCTCAGCAAGAGGGTTGTTCTGATATAAGCTAGGCAGTCATAGCCAGAAGCCATGAAGGCTTTTCTATTTTTGTTTTTAATAAAGTTGCTTACTTCCCTGTTTCCATTCTTTTCCCCCTCTAGCTAATTCTTGACTTAGTAGTCAGAGCTTGATTTTTAAAATATAATCAGAGTATTCTACTCCTTTGTTTAAAAAACTATCAGTGGCTTCCAATTGTGCCTACAATAAAATACAGCATCTATAGGAAAAACCTGTCTACCTCGCCAGCATCCTCTTCAGGCTCTTTCTTTTTCACTCATTATGATCCAGCCACATTGGTCTTTTAGTTCCTCCAACAAACTGAGCTCTTTTTCACATGAAGGCCTGTACACATACTGTGCCCTCTTTTTGCCTGGAAAGTTCTACCCCCCACTGGATATCTTCCAGTTATCTTGATATCTAAGATTAAATATCACTTCCTTAGTGAGGACATCCCTGACTACACAAGCCCAAATAGGTACTTCTATTATATGAAATTCACTGTATACTTCTTTCCTTTGTAGCTCTCGTCAAAACTTTGGATCATTTATTTGGGGGTTAGTTGCTTAATCATTGCTTATCTCTCCCACTAGATTATAAACTCTATAAACATCCATGTCTCTTTGATACAGTTCAATGCCAAGTATAGTGCTTGGTATACTATATATATTTATATATATTTGTTGAAAGAATAAACCAATAATTATTTTTTCAATTGCTCTATAATACTCATTTTACAGGAAAATTATTTCCTCTTAGTCAGGAGGTGGCACTGTTGGTTAAAGAATGTGTAAGTGTAAAAAAAAAAAAATCACTTAAAAGTGGCTTTTTAAATTAGTCATTTCTTCCACCAGTATTTAATCAGGACCTTGTCTGTTTGATACACCATAGTGACTAAAATCTTCCAAAGAACCCAGTTGTCTGATAAGATATATTATTAAGATAATTTTAGTTAGGGATTGGCAAAGTACAGTCAGCAGATCCACTATCTGCTTTTGTAAATAAAGTTTTTTTGGAGCACAGTCATGCCCATTTATTTGCATTTTTGTCTATGGCTGCTTCACAATACAATGGCAGGGTTGAGTGGTTGCAACAGTGACCATAACGCCCACAAGCCTAAAATATCTATCTGGCCCTTTAAGAAAAAGTTTGCCAACTCTTGTTTTAACTCCAAAAGAGCAAAATGAACAATATACATATACACACATACATATATATGTTTTTCTACATAAGTTTTAGTTTACAAAGTGGGTTGAAATAACCTAATTAAAAAAAATAACTACCTTAGAAAAATCTTATAATCAACATATTAAAGTAATCCACAAAGATACTTCTATGTCCTCAAGAGGCACTGGTGGCAGCCTAAAGCAGTCACGTGAACCCACGTGCAGCTAATAACAAAGAAAAGTAGACAAAATATAATAAAGATAACTTTTTAAAGATCTGAAAGACAATGAATTTAGGCAGAAACCACAGAATTTACTCAGCAACTGGTGATAATTATGAATCTGTGGCTTTTTACCTGACAGTGTCCCTCACCCCTTCAAATACAGGAGTGAAACACTGCAGTCTTTTTTTTTATATGTATATATGTTTATTTATTTATTTTTGGCTGCGTTGGGTCTTCGTTGCTGCATGCGGGCTTTCTCTAGTTGCAGCGAGCAGGGGCTACTCTTCCTTTTGGTGCGCGGGCTTCTCATTGCGGTGACTTCTCTTATTATGGAGCATTGGCTCTAGGCACGCAGGCTTCAGTAGTTATGGCATGCGGGCTCAGTAGTTGTGGCTCACGGGCTCTAGAGCGCAGGCTTGGCAGTTGTGGTGCATGGGCTTAGCTGCTCCACAGCATGTGGGATCTTCCCGGACCAGGGATCGAACCCGTGTCCCCTGCATTGGCAGGAGGATTCTTAACCACTGCGTCACCAGGGAAGTCCCAACACTGAAGTCTTATTGGCTCAAGGTGGTAGCAAACTAAGTTCAGGGTTGTTAGAAGAGAACCTGCAAACTTGGAAGGGAGTCCTGAAACAAAGGACCCACAGAAGGGAAAAGATCCAAAATCCGAGTAACAACTCTGCCAAAATCCCTGGCTGCATTCAACTACATGCCCAGGCCTGCTGAAATATTGCAATAGCAGTCAGGAGTCCTTGGAAAACAATAGCACTGGGTGAGAGGTGTGTTTGCTGCCCTCTGACAACCTATATTCCCCAACAGATGTGCACCTCAGGCAGCAAAAGCTGAAGCCCTGTGGGTTTAAGATAGCAGAGAACAGAGACAGGGCTAGCAGAGAGAGTAACTTGACATTTAGAAGGGAAAAACTGATCATTAGGGGAGCAGTGAAGAGGGTGAACCCCATAATCTGAGCAAAAACATTGGCCAAATCTTTGTTTAAATGGAGAACTAAGCAGAAACATAAGCTACTACACTCTACAGGGTTTGAGTCCAGGCAAATTTACTTCTTTCTAAATTAAAGCCATGATAATTTTCTTAAGAATGTAACAGAATCCAGAATGTCAGTGAATTTACTTTTTTTTTTACAAGTGGTAAGTTTTAACTGACTAAAATCTGACAGAATTAGAAAGAAGAAATAGATAAAATATTTATAGTTGGAAATTTTAACATGTCTCTCTCAGTATTGATATAACAAGTAGACAGGATATAGAACTGAACAATACTCTCAACCAGCTTGTCTTAATTGATATTTATAAAACATTTCACCCAAAACAGCAAAAGAGACATTTTTTTCAAGTATACAAGGAATACCCAGCAAGACAGGCCACATGCTAGGCCATAAAACAAGTCTCAGTACATTTAAATGGATTGAAATGTTACAGTTATATTCTCTGACCACAATGGAAAATTTCTAAATATTAGCATGAATCTCAAGGGCATTATGCTGAATGAAGAAAACCAGTCTAATAACTTACATACTACATGAGTCCATTTATTTGACATTCTTGAAAAGATAAAACAACAGGGATAGAGAACATGTCAGTGGTTATCAGGGTTCAGGGGTGGTGGTAGACATGACTACAAAGGGATAGGGCAAGAATTTGGGGGTGTGGTGTTAGGGGAATGGAACTATTCTGTATCCTGATTGTGGTGTTCCTTATACAAAATCTATACATATGCTAAAACTTATAGAACTGTATACCAAAAATGAAGTCAATTTTACTGTATGTTAATTTTAAAACGTAGTGGTGGGACTGGCCTTCTTGTGCATCTGGTTCTATTATTCAAATGATGTCAGGTCTTGACTTTTCACTGTTTCTCTTCCATCTCTTGCAGTTTTTGCTACATTCTTTAGGTTGCATATGCTAGCCCTTGGCAACTTCAGGCTCATATCGACACAATGTCACATCTAGCAAAGGAGAGATAAAGAGCATGCTTAACTGATAGCTCAAAGAGAAGTCCCAGAATTAAGTCTTGTAGGCCTTGATTAGCCTTACTAGGATACTTTGCACATTTTTGAACCAATCATTGTAATTAAGAGGGTGAGAGGGACGCCCTGATTGGCTTAGTGTAGATCATGTGCTCCACCCCTGGCTCCAAGGGGGTTTATGGGGAGAGGTAACTTCATAGAAACCACATGGCCTAAGACAGGAGGAGAAACAGATCCTCAGATGAAAACCAGAGTACTGTTATCCCAAGATGTGGGCTTAGATGGTGGGAGGCAAAAGCATTACATGGTCATTACATTAAACAGCCATTTGGTCGTTTGCAGTCAAGCAGATCACACTGTCACTATTTGCCAGGTACTAGAGCAAATAATTATTTGATTATTACAGTAGGGTGATTTTTTTTTCTAAAAAGATCACCATTTCAAAATTCCTTTTAGAACAATTTCATTATTTAGATGCTTCTTATGTTTAGGCTCCAGGATGAAAGAGCTTCTAAGATTTTAATAATTTATTACAGGTTCCCAAAGGAATTGTGCAATGAACTGTTTTCTCTAATCAAAATGAAGATTATCAAAAGAGAGAAAAAACTGAGGGGGGAAATTTGAAAGGTGATCAGTTTGAAGGGTGATGATTTAAACAAGAAATTCTCTTGGCAGGAATATGGTTTGGAGGACCTCAGGAGTGTGAGGGAAAGATTTCTCTATCACCAAAGTTTGAGATTCACAATGGTGTTAGGTGTATCCCTCATGATTTTTCTGTAGTCAGCTAGATATCTCCACAGGAACTTCCCACAGGCATCTTATCCAATTCAATTTGTCTACAAGTGAACTCATGAGCTTCCACTCCAAAACCTGCTTCTCATCCTGTGTGCAATCCATGTCTTAGTAAATGGTTTCATTTCCCACAGAAGCCCACTGTGGAGATGCTCTTCTATTTCTCATTCTCCCTCCATCTGTCAGTCACAGGGTTCAGTTGACTTTAACAATGTCTTTCAAATTGATCCCTTTTGTCCTGCCCACTGTAATGGGGATGACTTGTTTGGCCTATTACAGTTTCTCCTAAATGGCCTCCGGTGTCACTTACCACCTTCCATACTGTTAAGAAAAGCATTTTCCTAAAATGCAATGGAATTTCCTCCCTGCATTGCTTAACTATGCTTCAGTGAGGAAAAAGACCCAGATGTTGAGTAGTTATCCTTGAACTGTGGGATTGATGATTTGATGTTTTTGTTCTTATACATTTTGGCATTTTACAATCTTTAGTAATGAGCGGAAGAAAAAGATTCAGTGCTTTCCGCCACCTACTTAGCATGGTATACAGGCTCTATGAGACCCCACACCACCTCTCCATCTTGGCCTACTCCCCCTGACTCCAGTGAATACTCTTTGTAGACCAGTGGCTTACAAAATGAGCTTAACAAAGTCTCTTCCTGGAAGTGCCTTGGAGGTCACAGCAGGGGATTAAGGGCTCTCCTTCACTCAGAGGATCTCCTTGCCCCTGCCTTTTATTTCTTAATGTATTGGGCTTTTTCATGATATTTCCTTTAAAAAATGTATTTTGCTTCTAATTAAAGGTTTAAAAGTGGTTATCCCAGTTACCATCAAGAAAGCATTTTCTGATCTTACCGTGCTCTTTCTCTCCTTCATAACTTTTACTTGCTGTTTCTTGTACCTCTGATGCTGTTTCCACCTTTATCTTTTGGTAAACTCTTCCCCTTCAAAACTTACCTTTTAGAGTGGGGGCGGTCAGAGTGGGCAGGGTGGTAAATCTTTTGTGAAATCCTCCCTTATGATGTGAAACTGAGCTGGTCACTCCTTTCTCTGTTCCTCAGCCTCTATCCAGTCACTAGATTCATTTATTTCTGTGTTCCGTAAACATGCATTCCATGTGTCAAGAACTATGCTGAGTACTGGGGTGCAAGGTTGATCAGCACACTGGCTAGCCCTTAGGTCCTCCTGCTTTGTGTTTCCATAAAACTCTGTTTCATCTTTTATAGCACTGATCACACTTCGCTTATTTGCCATTCCCTGCTGGACCATAAGCAGCATGAGGGAAGCGAATCCTCTGTCTCGTCATCTCTCCACGCCCACCATCCACCACAGAGCCTAGAACATGGTAGGTGCTCAAAAATGATTTATTGAACACTTGTCCTTAAATTCGACACAAGTTGGTGGGGGCAGACCTGATGGAACAATATATTATTTATTTATTGCACAGAGATTACTGGTGGGAATATGAAAGCGGTGGTGGTCATTTCTACCTTAGCAGTTCTCATATGATACAGTTTATTTCTTTGGGCCATTTTACTTGCTGTCCCTGAAGGCTTTTGATTGAATGCAGGAAAATAAACAATTACAGAGGTTCTAGATGATCTTATCTTTCTACAGAAAAAATTGACCTTATTTTTTGGCAGGCAACTAAAGTAGGGCAGATCAGTTCATTACAGTGAGGGCTGAGCTCATGTGAGGCTGGGCTGCAGTCTTACAGCAGTTGCTCTACCTCTAGATTGCACTCGGTGGATGCCTTCCAAGAGTATCAGTTGAGAGGGATGAGATGTTTCCTGGATTACCTCCTTCTGGCAGATGTTCAGCTCCAACTTCTGGGTACTGGAAACTCTACTTTGCTTTTTAGCCATTTTCTGCTTGTTTCTATAGCCTCTAATCCATGTATCTTAAGAATCAGCACATACCTCAAACTGAAATCAAGTGTCAGGGGACTCCCCTGGTGGCACAGTGGTTAAGAATCCACCTGCCAATGCAGGGGACACGGGTTCGATCCCTGGTTCGAGAAGATCCCATATGCCACAGAGCAACTAAGCCCGTGCACCACAACTACTGAGCCTGCGCTCTAGAGCCCGCAAACCACAACTACTGCACCCACGCGCCACAACTACTGAAGCCCATGTGCCCTAGAGCCTGCGCACTGCAACTACTGATCCCGTGTGCTCTAGGGCCTGCGTGCCACAACTACTGAGCCCGCGTGCCACAACTGCTGAGTCCACACACCACAACTACTGAAGCCCACGCACTCTAGGGCCCGCATGCCACAACTACTGAGCCTGCGTGCTGCAACTACTGAAGCCCATGCGCCTAGAGCCCATGCTATGCAAGAAGAGAAGCCACCGCAATGAGAAGTCCGTGCACCACAACGAAGAGTAGCCTCCGCTCGCTGCAACTAGAGAAAGCCTGCACTCAGCAACGAAGACCCAATGCAGCCAAAAAAAAAATAAGCAGAAATCAAGTGAGTGTCAGGAGCTAAGTTCACCTCTGTATCTCCCTTATTGCCAAGACCTTGGCTCAAGTCCTGGCTGCTCAAACTCCATTTGTTCTCTGTACCGCCATGAGATTGCTGAAATCTGCTGGTTGCTCTGCCTTTTGGCCTCTACTCCATTTCTTCCTGTTGTAGATTCCTCGGCCAGCGCTCTCAAGTATTTGTTTTATCATGAAATTATTTTCACTTAACAATAATCAAACATTAATAATAATACAGGTTCAAGAGTGTGTTAATTAAAATGAGAATTTATAAAGAAACACCATTCTAAAAATGAATAACATAGAGTATTCAGCAGAACAAATTCAAATTCAAAATAAATAAATAAACACAGCTATGTTTCCAAATAGCAAAAATGGCTGCACATCAGTTTGAGTCAAAAAAGCAACCAAACAAAAGAAGAGTATGAAAACTCCTAGAATTTTATTCTAAAATCCTGAAGTTGACTATGAAAGTAAAATTTTTCTATGTTTATAAATTAGGGCTTCCCTGGTGGTGCAGTGGTTAAGAATCCGCCTGCCAGTGCAGGGGACACGGGTTTGATCCCTGGTCCAGGAAGATCCCACATGCCACGGAGCAACTAAGCCCATGCACCACAACTACTGAGCCTGCGCTCTAGAGCCCGTGTGCCACAACTGCTGAAGCCCACGCGCCTAGAGCCTGTGTCCTGCAACAAGAGAAGCCATGACAATGAGAAGCCCGCGCACCCCAACGAAGAGTAGCCCCGGCTCGCTGCAACTAGAGAAAGCCCACACACAGCAACGAAGACCCAACTCAGCCAAAAATAGAAACAAATAAATAAATTTATATTTTAAAAAAGTTTATAAATTATATGACTTGCAGTTTCATAAAATTCTGAATGAATGTTCTATCTAGGACAAAATAGATCCCTGAGCAACATATCATATTTGAACAAGGCCTCTGAATGTCACAGATATCAGTCACAAAAGTAAACACTTATCCATGGCAGACTGAGTAAAGATTTCAGTGTGATATTCTAGAAGCTCAAGACTATAAATCACTTTTACTATACACAGCTCTACACACAGAGTTTTTTGTGGGAATTCTTGGGTTTCCACTTCACACATCATCTATCACCTAATGTGTGAAATCAATTCAGACATTTGCAAAAAGTTGTACAAGTTACTGTATTTACAAAAATGGCACAAAAGTGAATTCAACAGTCTATGCATGTACATACTTCATTCACATCTTCAACAAAAACAAAAAGATATTCTAACACTACAGAAGTGAAAAACACTAGGTACCATGGGCTCTCTTACGTAAGCATTAGGGTCACACAAGGTTACACCAGAATAGGCAAATATTGCCCAGAAAAAATTCTATTTTTAAAAATGAAACAAGTTTAAGGCAAATCAAGTTCAACTACAGGGACACAAGTCTTTCATATCTGCCTGAAATATGTGATGTCTTCTAATTTGTGGTCTTAAACTTCTGTTTTACAAAATCCAAAAAGAAAAAGACAGAGGAAAGTAACAATAGAGATTATATGAAATAAGAAAAATATTAAAAGTTTAAAATTAAGTGAGGAAACCCAAAACATTAAAATCATAAAATTTGCTTATTACTTGTTAGAACTAGTTTTACACTAGAAAATATGAAATATATACAGTTGTTTTCAGAAAATTACTTTATACTGCTCTGATGTGTCTTTTTCATTGGTGCATTGTTTAATCCAAAAATTATACACATTCAAATTTTAAGATTATACCCCTTCAAGAAACAGCACATCTCACTGCTACCTACAAAGCTGTCCCAATGACATAGTGTATGAAAGGAAACAAATAGCTGAGAAGTAATATATTAAGAAGAAATAATAAAAATGAGAAGATTCCCAATTCAGTTCTTTTACTCAGCCAGACAATTCACTAGCCACAGCAATGGTCTCTGTTTGGAAGGTCCCGTCGAGTAGGAGACATGGTCCCTAGACACCTATGTCTCATCTGAGGCTGCAGTAGAAGTTGCTTGATCTTCAGCGGGGAGGGGCAAGATAGAGGCAGGGGATTAAGAGGTACAAACCACTGTGTACAAAATAAACTACAAGCATATATTGTACGACACAGGGAATGTAGCCAGTATTTTATAATAACTATAAATGGAGTGTAACCTTTAAAAATTGTGAATCACTTTGTTGTACACCTGAAACATATAATATTGTATATCAACTATACCTTGATAATAATAATAATAATAAAAGAAATTGCTTGATTTTCATTTTTGTTTTATCCATGTTGTAATTCTCAGAATTTTTTAAAAGGCTTTTTTGCAACTATTTCCTCAAGAGCTCTGCCCCCGGACTTTCATCTCTGATGAGGATAGCTCGTTTTCAACTTTGCTTCTTCATTTTTCTCTAGACTAGGCACTTTTTCTCTCATTTCCTTCATCTCAGCAAAGATGTCTTGGGAATGTCTGCAGATACAGGGCTCCCTCATACACCTGACACTGGGAAAAGCAAAGAACATGCCATCTCTTCCAGTGACTTCCCCTATCATTATTTAGAAGTGTATTTCATAATTTCCAAAGAAGTGGCGATTACAGAAATTATCTTCTTGTTATTGATTTCTAGCTCCATTCCACTATAGCCAGAGTCAAACTCTATGATTTACATTCTTTATAGGCTAGCATATGGTGAATTTTTGAAAATGCTTTGTATGTATTAAAAAAGAATGTGAGGCATCTCTCTCGAGTGGTGAATCCTCTGGTTATTGCTGCCATCCTGGCCTTGGCGGTGCTGATTTCGAGACCCTCCGGAGCAGAGTTCTGTGTGGGGGGATGTGTCGGAGTCCCTGGCTTGGCGCCCCGTGCTCTCAGGCCTCTGCGGGCCTCAGAGGGGCTCGATGGTTGGGAATGGGGCTGGCAGGGGTACAGGCAGGCTGTGGTCGGTGCCGACTCTGGAGGTCCAGTGTCTCGCGGTGACCTCTAAAAAATGGTTTGCTATTCACTTGACCCAGAAAACCCCACAAACTCATACAAGTCAAGAGATTCAAATCTTCGTGTTCACTTTCAGAACACTCGTGAAACTGCCCAGGCCAGTAAGGGTATGCATATCCGAAAAGCCACCAAGTATCTGAAGGATGTCACTTTAAAGAAGCAATGTGTGCTATTCCGTCGTTACAATGGTGGAGTTGGTAGGTGTGCCCAGGCCAAACAGTGGAGCTGGACTCAGGTCGGTGGCCCAAAAAAAGTGCTGAATTTTTACTGCACATGCTCAAAAATGCAGAGAGTGATGCTGAACTTAAGGGCTTAGAGGTAGATTCTCTGGTCATTGAGCACATTCAGGTGAACAAAGCCCCCAAGATGCGGCACAGGACTTAACAGAGCTCATGGTTGGATCAACCCATGCATGAGCTCTCCCTGCCACATTGAGATGATCCTTACTGAAAAAGAAGAGATTGTTCCTAAACCAGAAGAGGAGGTTGCACAGAAGAAAAAGATATCCCAGAAGAAACAAAAACTTATGGCCCGAGAATAAATGCCACAAAAAATAGATGCAAATAAAAGTTAAATAAATAAATAAATAAATAAAAAGAATGTGTATTTGGTAGTTGGGTGCTTCTAAATGTTTTAATTAGGCCAAATGCATTAATCATCTCATTTAAATATTCTGTATCATTGCTAATATTTTGCCTGCTTCTATTACTTATTAAGAGAAGTATGTTAAAAATCTTCAAGTATGAAGTAAGTCAGAAAGAGAAAGACAAATACCATATGATATCACTTATATGTGGAATCTAAAATATGACACAAATGAACTTTTTTTTTTTAGTATTTATTTATTTATTTATTTTTGGTTGCATTGGGTCTTCGTTGCTGCACACAGGTTTTTCTCTAGTTGCGGCAAGCGGGGGCTACTCTTCGTTGAGGTGCGCGGGCTTCTCATTGCGGTGGCCTCTCTCGTTGCGGAGCACAGGCTCTAGGTGCACGGGCTTCAGTAGTTGTGGCACGTGAGCTTCAGTAGTTGTGGCCTGTGGGCTCTAGAGCACAGGCTCAGTAGTTGTGGCACACGGGCTTAGTTGCCCCGTGGCATGTGGGATCTTCCCGGACCAGGGCTCGAACCCATGTCCCCTGCATTAGCAGGCTGATTCTTAACCACTGCGCCGCCAGGGAAGCCCACAAATGAACTTTTATGAAACAGAAACAGACTCACAGACATAGAGAACAGACTTGTGGTTGCCATGGGGGTGGGGGGAGGTGGGAGAGGGACGGAGTGGGAGTTTGGGGTTAGCAGATGCAAACTATTATATAGAGAATGGATAAACAACAAGGTCCTACTGTATAGCACAGGAGACTATATTCAATATTCTGTGATAAACCATAATGGAAAAGAAAATTTTAAAAATAACATATATATAACTGAATCACTTTGCTATACCGCAGAAATTAACATAACATTGTAAATCAACTATAGTTCAATAAAAAATTATTACAGTATTTAAAAAATCTTCAAGTATGGTTATAGGTTTGTCTATTTTTCCTTGAAGTTCTGTAATTTTTGCTTTATAAAATTTGAGGCTGTGTTATTAAGTGTATACAAACTTAGAATTTTTATCTTCCTGTCAGATTAACATTTTCTTTTGGCTAGTGTTTGAGTGGTTTTTTAAAAAATTGGAATCTTTATATTTTATGAGTGCTTTCAGAATCTTTATATTTTATGAGTCTCTCTCATCAGAGTTTTGTTTTTTAACCGACCTGATGATCTTTGTTTTTTATTAAAACATTTAGTCCATTTTCATTTACCGCAATTACTGGCTTAAATCTAACATCTTACTAATTTCCCTCTATTTTTCACTCCTCTTCCATGTTCCTTTTTCTCTCCTTTCTTGCCCTCTTTTGGATTGATTTTTTTATCATTTTATTGTCTTAATAGTTTTACATTCTGTTAACTTGGTAGCTATACATTATATTACTATCCTTTTAGTGGTTGTACTAGAGATTATAATATGCATCCTTAACTTATTAAGTCTAACATAAATTAGTACTTTTATTATTTCCAAGACAATGCTGCAAGCTTAGAACCTTTAACTTAACCTTTTCTCCCTGAAAGTCATATGCTATTGTTGTCATGTATTTTAATTATACATATTTTTGAACTCTATAGAACATTATTAGAATCATTTTAGACGATATTAATTAAAATTTGTCCTTGTATTTACCCTTGCTAAAGCTCTTCATTCCTTCATTTCTGAGCTTCCATCTAGGATTATTATCTTTCTGCCTAAAGAATATTCCATTCCTCCCAGCCCTCCCAACTTATCAAACACTTTTAAAAAATATTTATTTACTTACTTGGCTGTGCCGGTATCTTCGTTGCAGCATGCGGGATCTTTACTTGCTGCATGTGAACTCTTAGTTGCGGCATGTGGGATCTAGTTCCCTGACCAAGGATTGAACTTGGGTCCCCTGCATTGGGAGTGCAGAGCCTTAGCCACTGGGCCACCAGGGAAGTCCTTACCTGACAATTTTTTATTGTTGTTTGTATATTTTCATGTGTATATATATATATATATATATCTACAAGATTTTATTATTATTATTGTTCATATGGTCAATGTTTACTTAAATGCACTCACATATTTGCCTTTTTTGTTGGTCTTTATTCCTTCCTGCATTTCCGGGCTTCCAAGTAGATAATTTTCCTCCTGCTTGATGGATACTTTAATATTCCCTTTATTTTATGTCTGCTGATGACAAAGTCTCTCAAGTTTTTGTTTCTGAAGTTTACTTTATTTCATCTCCATTTTTGCTGGTAAGAGAAGTCTAGGTTGGCAGGCAATTTTTTGTTTGTTAAACTCTCTAGTTGTATCTGGCCTAACCTCCAATTATCAAGAGGACTACATTTTTGGTTCTTAAAGAAGAAAATCTTAGACATCATGCATATTTTCTTATATTTGGGCGAACATAAGCTCATTTTCTTAAGTTGGGAGTTGGAGTATATAACTATGGAAACTTCACTCAGGAAAAACCACACTCCTTGCCCACCCTCCCTGGTTTAGAACAAATAAAATGAATATCAATTTTGGAAGTTTCAGAGAAGCAAGAAGTCACAAAAATGCAGTCAGAGAAATGGGGTAAATTGTCAAGGGGCAGTTCCTAAAGCAAAACCCTGGATGTTTGCTGCAATTCTCCAGGCTTTAAGAATGGTTCTTTTTCTAGAATGAATATATATATATATATATATATATATATATATATATATATATGTAACTGAGTATAACTGAGTCACTTTGCTGCACAGAAGAAATTAACACAACATTGTAAATCAACTATACTTCAATTTAAAAAAAATTTTTAAAGAGTGGTTCTTTTTCTTTCCTTCTTACCCTCTCAACAAGTGTTTTCTAAGCTCTGCTTAGTGCTAAATACTGTAAATCTTGATAAATAAGGCATGGAGTCAGCCTGCAAAGAGCTTCCAGTAGAGAAGATGACTGCTACATAAATAGTAGTAACAGACTGAGGCTTCATAAGAGCTGCAGAGACAAAACTCCTTCCCAGTTCAGAGGAGTGAAAGATTACTTTGAGGAAGTAAGGAGCTTAGGGAGGAAAGAATCAGGAAAAATACCTGTAGGAGGCAGCATTTGAGCTATGCCTTTAAGAAGAGAAGGAATTTGGTCATGCCTAGATCGTGACAAGTGACAGGTGGCAAGCTTTCCTGGGAAACGTTGTCCAGGAAGGAATAGGCAAGTACTATGGTCACACTGAATTACATGTGCAAAAGAGCAGCGAGAAATAAGAGTAAGTGCCAAACTACAGACGGCCTTGAATGCCAGGCTAAGGAGTTCTGTTTGAGACAAGTGCTCAGCTAAAGCATGTCTGGAGCGTTTCTTCAGAGAGGTGAGGGAAAAGGCTGTCGGGTGTCTATCATCTATCTACCCATCTATTTGTCTATCATCTATCGGGACCAACTCTGTGCCAAGCCCTTTGCCAGGTGCTTTATACACAATCTCTCATTAAATCTTCTTATCAGACTACGAGATAGGAATCAGGATCCTCACGTCGCGAAGGTGCCCTCACTCGTTTATCTTTCGTGGCTCCACGCACTTGCCTGCTGTCTTCTCAGGACTATGTTAAGGACATGACCTGGGGTGTCAGACTGACCTTTAAGGCAGATCCTTATGTACGTCAGAGGGTGTGAGTAACTGGAAGAAGATCCCACAGCTAGTGAGACTGCACCGAGGCAGCCGCCAGAAGCTGTCGCTTGGGCTGGGCACCAGCGCGGCTCCGGGAGACTGGAGCACGCCCCGCCCAGTCGCTCGCGATTGGCCGCGGGAGCCCTGACAGATGAGGGGGCGGGGCCGCGAGCTGGGTCCCGGGACTCGCCCGGGACTCCGAGGCTGCAGGCCGCGTCTAGGCTGAGCCGCCCCCGCCTGCCTCCCGCTTGCCTCCCGCGCCGCCCGCACGAGCGCTCTTTTCCAGCATGTTGTGGCAGGGCAACCGGGCGCTCCGGCGCTTCTCCACCGGCCAGGTGAGTCCGGCCCCGGCGAGCGTCCCGGCTCTCACCCGGGGGCTGCTTTCCAGATCCGGAGAGGGCGGGCCGGGCGGCGGGGCTGAGGGACGGCAGCTGTGTTTACTTTGCTAAAAGCCAGGACGACGTTTTTAAAACCGGGAGAGTGAAGAGAAGGGTCCGGGGAGGGTCCTGAATGGGGCTTGTCGAGCGAGCCATTGTCTTCTACCGGGACGGGGCTGAGGATGTCTGGCTGGAATTGACAGGGTGGAAACAGTCACTCGGCAAGAGGGACAGAGTCGGTTCCCTTTCCGTTTTCATTTCAATTGTGAGATCTCTGCCTGGTTACGAGATGGAGCCGAGGTGCAGGACCGAGACCACCTCCTGGAGGAGAGTGGTATCAAGTCAACCGGGTCCTCCTCCGCGGCCTGAGAGGTGTGAGCGCTCCCGACTGGCATGCAGGGCCCATTCAGAGAATGGCACTCCGGGCCGTTGACCGCAAGCTCATTATTCCTGAGCTGCAGGCGGCAAGATTTCTAGGATCACCAGGCGCTGCAGAAGCAGCCACCCTGGAACATTAGTAAACTATGGTGCAAAAACCTAGCCCTGGCCCAGCCCCGCGCCTTGGAATTGCATCAGCCTCTCCAGAAATGGAATGAAGGAGGACACGTTGCATGGGGCGCTGCCTTCAGCACTTCAGGGACCTGGGGAGAGATGCCTCCCTGCATCTAGGCAGACTCCAAGCTGTTTAGGGAAGAAAAAGTCCACCCCATGTACATCATTTCTTTTATAGGAAGTGCATGTTTGCTGTGTTATAAAAGAATTTGCTTTTTGATTCCTCTTCTCTGCCAAAGTCATATGCACATGTGTACATATCCAGATGTAAAAAACTTGGAGCAGAGAGAAGTCTTGAGTAGCATCAAGAACTGGCCCAAAGTTGCATAAATGGAAAAGGTTTTGTCCCCCAGACAGCCACAAGTAATGAGAATTCACTTTATCCCATGCAGTCAGTTCTAGTTATTTTGGGAGTATTCACCTTTTTTTAAATAAGCAAAAAGAAACTTGCTCTGGCAGATATTTTGCTTGCTGTCCTATGCAGAGCTCTCGACTCCTCCTTAGCTTTCTCCTGCCACGTGGCACACGGGAATCTGGGTTGGATGGCACAGAGAACAAGGGGCTTGTGCATGACTGTTTTATTGGCCTCCTCTGTCAACACCTTTCATTTAATTGTCTTTTTTTGGAGAGCAGAAGGGGTTCCTGAAGGATGAAAAAATGCCAATAGTGGGGTTACATAAGATTTCAGTTATAAAAGATGAACATCCCAGGTGGCAAATGGCATAAACAAAAACACCCTTGTGGGGAAGCACCAGGTATGGTCAGGGGTCAGGGGCCTGAGTCTATCTCTAGGAATACATTTGGGAGAGCAGTGCCATATGGCTGGGAAGAAGGCAGGTTCTTCAATGGTCAAAGGAAGACATGGAATAATAAGTGAAGAATTTGGGATATTTTACTCCATAGAAAATGGAGATTCATCCTTTGGACTGTGTTCTATAAGAATTGTTCAAAATCAGACATGGCTGGTGGGAGCGTAAAATGGTACAGCTGCTTTGGAAAACCGACTTTTTTTTAATAAAATTAAACATAAACCCATCAAATGACCCAGCAGTTGCCCTCATAGGTATTTACCCAAGAGAAATGAAAACTTATGTTCACACAAATACCTATTTATGGATGTTTACAAAGGGATTATTCATAGTCACCAATTTAAATGTCTTTCAGCTGGTGGCAGGATAAGCAAACTGTGGTATATCCATCCATATAGTGGAATCTTAACTCAGAAAAAAAAAAAAAGGAATGGACTACTGATATATACAACAACATGGATGAAACTCAAATATGTATGCTAAGTGTAAGAAGGTAGACTCAAAGGGCTGCATATGTATATGAGTCCATTTGTCTGACACTTTGGAAAGAGTAAACCTATAGTGATGGAAAAAAAGGCCAGTGGTTATCAGGGGCTGGAGATAGGGGGAGGAATTGACAGCAAAGGGACGGGAGGAAATTTGGGAGGATGATGGAACTGTTCTTTATCTTGATTGTAACAGTGGTTACATGACTGTGTGTTTGTCCAAACTCAAAGAATTTTACATTGAAAATGGTGTGTTCATTGTATGTAAATTGTACCTTCATATGAAAAACATTTTTTTAAATCACACAGCGCTTTTGAGTTTGGTATTAAAGCAGAATGAAGGAGGAATGAAAAAAAAATCTCTCAGAACTTAACAAAATCCAAGGAGGAAATAAGTTCATAACACTTCCTGATATAATTAATTTTTCCATTCTCTGTCTTAAAGAAATGGACTTAGAAATATTTAATGATCTCAGCTTAATGATATGACTGGATCTCATTAACTAGTGCAACTATATATAGCAATAAGACCCTTTGTCAATTAGTTATTATGGTCCACTTCCAGTATCTTGCCTGGCTCACTGCTTCTTAATTTCTCCCGATGGTGGGAGCTATTCAGCCCTCATATTTATTTGGCACTCTGTTATTTCCTCTGCCAGTGTCTGGGACAAACCTGGCTGATGCTCTGGATTCATAACCTGGTTCCAGGACTTAGGGTTACTTTATGATCCAATTCAAGAGGCTGGACCCTTCCCTGCTTCTTGAAACCAAGTACTGGCTTTATACCCTAGTTCTAGCAACCAGGTCCTTAACTTGTTTCCTTATTGCCTGACCCTCTGCTTTGGCATCTGATTTGATTTAGGACCTTCAGATTCAACTTCAAACCATATTAAATTGTGTATTATGTACTGAGCACTTCATGTAAATCCTGAAGAAATAATAATAATAATAATAGGTATCATTGATATAGGACTTTGTATGCACCAGGCACTGTTATAAATGCTTTACATATACTCATTTAGTCTTCATAACATCTCAATGAAGTGGGTACTATTATAATGCCCGTTCTACGAATCAGGAAACTGAGACCCAGAAAAGTTACATAATTTTTTTAGAGTCTCACAGCCAAAAAGGATAAAACAATAAACAAGAGATAAATAGTCCCTGCTTTCAAGGAGTCCATAGATTAGTGGGACAGATGATTAAACTTGCCTTTAGGTAAAGGATAATAACAGAAGGGAAATACAAGTGGACAATAAAATATGAAAAGGCACTCAACCAAACTAGGGCAGGCACTACTCTTGTGCCTTTAGCTTAGGGATCCCAAACAAACCCCCCCTCCCCCGAGGCCAAACAGGTAAGACAAATGTAGCATTTGGGCTGGAAGGAGTGAAAGACCACGTTCAGAGTTAAAGGGGGCAGCCCCTGCTCAGCTCCAGCCGACCGTTCCCACATGGGAATGTCGACCATGGTTGACAAACCTCCTGATTTTTAAAGAGAAGTCAGAAATTCAGCCTGCTAATGTGAAACCTCCTAAAAATCTTATCACAGTTCTTCTGCAGATGCTCTGTGGGCCAAATAAAATCCTCTTTGCCAGGTCACTGATTGCAGCCCCACCATGCACTGTGCCCAGAGCTTGGCAAATGCTCAAAACATGCTCGGTGAACAGATCTTGCGCACCATCAGGCACGATTTGGGGAACCATGTGCCGAATGGTCCATTAAGAGTTAGGCATCTCAGTGTCTCAGAAAAATTTATTTTGTTTTATTCTTTTGTGGGAAGGTCCTTTCTCCTTTCCAGTTCTCATTGGGAAAACTGCCAGTTCTCACAATTGCTAATGTGGACAGCTTTGACCTTATTTTACATCCTGCTCAGTTGGTTCTATTAAGGTAGCATCTGCTTCACAAAAGGGCTTCGGATCAGCACAGACTCCTAGCCCTGTGCCTTTAAGTTTTCCAGAGAAGACTGTGTGTATTTTTCTTTAAATCGTTGGAGCATAATCAGAGTCCATATTAACTTGCTTCCCGAAGAATTTCACCAGGATGTGGATAGCCTGGGAATGCAATATTTGATAGTTTAAGAAACAAAAGCTCTGTTCCCTGCAAAAGGCTCTTCTAATGCAGAAGGTTATCTCTAGAGAACCCCAAGATAACAGCACTTATCACCCGGATTTAGAAATGCTGTGGGTCATTTTATGCCCCCTTCTTCTTTCTCACCAATATAACAAGGCACTGAGAGTGCCTTAAAGTATGTTCTCTGGTCATCAGCCTAACCCTTTAATGAATGGTGCTGTTTCCCATGTCAGGACCACCATGATATTCCTTTAGGAAGTCTGATGGAACTATTTCCCATAATTGACCTGTCAAACTATCGCCAAATTTTCCTTTTAAAAAAGAAGGGTGGGAGGGGGAACCATCAACATAGGAAAGCCATAGAAGCACATCTGCTGAAGTGAAATAGATCTGAGTTTGAATCCTTCCTCTGCCCCTTATTAGCCCTGTCCGTGGACAAGTTACTTAACTTCCCCGAGCCCTATGTTTTCTCATTTGTAAAATGGATCACGGACATACGATAAGGATTTGATACATTCCTTTTAATCGGTGAAAAAGGCTCAATACAGTGCCTGCCTCATGGTACACTCCCAGTAGGAAAGATCCATTATCATCATTTTTATTTACCTGGGTATTACTTGTGGTATAATAATGATACTAGTTGACATTTATTGAGCCTTTGTTATTGCCACGCACTGCACTAATACATTACATGCTTGATCCCACTAAATCCTCCTAACAACCTTATGAGATAGGTACTATTATTATTCAGATTTTAATTGATAAGGCTGAGCTCAAGATCGAACAGCTGGTGTTATAGAAAAACAATGGCACTGGGGTAATAACTAGATTAGAATCTCAGAGCTGCCACTGAGTAGTGATTTAACTCCAGGCTGTGTCTTTTTTTTTTTTTTAATACCATGCATTGTCTTTCTTTCTTTCTTTTTATTCACTTATTTTATTTTATTTTTGTCTGCGTTGGGTCCTCGCAGGGGTCACTCCTTGCCACAGCACGCAGGCCCCTCACTGTGGCGGCCCCTCCCGCTGCAGAGCATGGGCTCCAGGCGCGCGGGCGTCAGCAGTTGTGGCGCATGGGCTCAGTAGTTGTGGTGCACGGGCTTAGTTGCTCCGCGGCATGTAGGATCCTCCCGGACCAGGGATGGAACCCGTGTCCCCTGCACTGGCAGGCGGATTCTTAACCACTGCACCACCAGGGAAGCCCCAGGCTGTATCTTAACCTCTCTTTGTTTTAATTTCTTCATCTGTAAAGCCATCTGTAAAATGGCTTATTAATGTCTGTCTCTTGGGAGTCATTGGGCAATCAAAATGAGGTAACATATATTAAATACCTGACACATACCAGGGTCTCGTTAAAATGTTTGCTATTACTTCCACCATTTTTTCCTGACCCAAACTCCCCAGGGCAAAATCTTTTTTGTAGGGGGCGGACACACACTCTATATAGCAGAGATTCGCAGACTTTAGTGTGCCTGTCAATCAATGGAGAGCTTGTTCAAATGCAGCTTCCTGGGCTAATAAGGTGCAGAGGCAGGATCCAAATTTCCTCATATGCTTTTGAGTTAGTGCCAGCTTCCTGAGGGTCTGACTCAGTAGATCAGGGATGGGGCCCAGGAAACCACATTTTTAACATTTCCTCCCAGCTGATTCTACCAACACGGGCAGTCAGTCCTCAGATCATACTTGGAGAAATAAGACTAAGGTGAAATATCCCAGTCCAGCTTTTTGGAATTATACTAACTGATTATAAATACTTAAAATCTTAAACTCTGAAATTTTTCTCACTGCTAGAAACTCACCTTTAAGGTTTCAGTTTTACCACTAAGCTCAGAAAGTGTTTCAGTGAGTGTAGAATTTCCAGAGATACTGACATGGTTTCTTTAAACACTGTCTTTCTGGGGCAGTGTTGACTCTAGAATTGAACTCCCAATAACCAGATGACAGCTGAGAGCACATTACAATTGAGTCGCCTCATCCTCTTGGCTCTTGTATGTTTTAAGACTAATAATTTTAGAAGTCTTAAAATATTTGGTGTTGGTAATGGTACGAGGTAAAGCCAAATTTTGTAAGATAGCCAACACGTCAGTTCTATTTCAAGCAACAGCATTAATTATAGGATTTGAAGATAGAATACTTACAGAACATTTTGATATTTTTGATGAGAGGAAATGAAATAGTCATGCCTTATCTGCAGGCAAATTGTGCTGTTCTTACAGAGTTAATCTGTTTGTTTGCAAGAATCTATTAGACGTTGAAGCTCTAGGCTCTTTTGGGATAGAAACTTTGGCTGGCCATGGAAAAGAATTTTTATACCAAAACCTTAATTGGTTAATTATCAGCTCACAGGGAAGATGTGAAAGATGTGAACCCATACGCTTTTTTTTTTTTTTTTTTTTTTTTTTGGCTGCGTTGGGTCTTTGTTGCTGCACGCGGGCTTTTTCTAGTTGCGGCAAGCGGGGGGCTACTCTTCGTTGTGGTGCGCGGGCTTCTCATTGCGGTGGCTTCTCTTGTTGTGGAGCACAGGCTCTAGGCACGTGGGCTTTGGTAGTTGTGGCTCGTGGGCTCTAGAGCGCAGGCTCAGTAGTTGTGGCGCATGGGCTTTGTTGCTCTGGGGCATGTGGGATCTTCCCAGACCAGGGCTTGAACCCATGTCCCCTGCATTGGCAGGTGGATTCTTAACCACTGTGCCACCAGGGGTGGTCCCTGAACCTGTACGCTTTTAAGTTCATGCCTAAAAAGGGATGCCATCTATGCCCTTAAGAAAGTGGGAAATAAGGGAAAATTGTTTCCTCATAGTCAGATTTTAACAGTGAGGCTTTACTAATTTAGAATGACTTTCTGGAACATTAATGAATCCCATTTAGATTGAAGGAAAAATATTTTAAATCCAAATCCTGTGGAGATGTATTCTAACGTGGAGGAATGAAAGATGGAAAGAACTCTGGGGAACTGGGGTTGGTTCTTTGCCAAGACGGGAAGCTCATAGGAGGTCGTGACCCTCTGATTACCTCCACATGCACAATCCTGCATCTAGCCTGCTTCACCTGGTGGCTCTTCATCACCGTCTTAACAATCATCATGTCAACATGTTACCTTAAGCTTTGTGAAAAGGTTTCATCTTGGGAGAATTTACAGAAGACATAATTGCTTAAAGACAGTCCTTAAAAACTTTAACTCCTTTAGTGCCACTCTTATCTATGTGGTGTTTATATTTATTGACAATCACTGCATTTTTGTGCATCAGTGTTAATGTTCTAAAAAAGGAGATGGAAGAGATGGGCAGTAGTGGCTCATTTTATTTTTAAGTACATTTGCGGGTTTTGGAGTCAGATGGCCCTGGATTCAAATCCTACCCCTCCCTTGTTTTGCTAGTATGACCTTGGAGATATACTTGATATTTCTAAGTCTTGGTTTCTTCATTCATAAAATGGTACAGAATGGGGGATAAGAAAACAGGATAGTTGTGAGGATTAAAATAAATGAAATTATGTGCAGGCCTCAATTCCTTATCTGAAATCTACGGGGCCAAATGTGGGGTTCAGAATTATTCACATTTGAGAAGGTCAGTATGGTACATAGGACCTTACACACAATTTACAGCAGGGTCTGGGATAGTATCTGTAATGAAGCACATTGACTTTTCTGCAGCAAAATACAATATACTATAAGTAAAGACTATAAGTGACATTATCAGTTCAGGTCAAGTTTGAAGCCAAATGACTGCATTAACTTATAAGAAACCTACAAGGACTATAAAGAACATTTCATTAGTTCAGTCCACGTCTTGAGACCAAATGAGTTTATGCCCCTTACCAAGGATTTTAGAATTCTGGACCGTGTGAAAAAACACAGAATTGTCTAGTATATAGGAAAGCCTTTAAAACATTATTAAAGCTTTTATTTAAACAGTGCTTTGTGTCAGACACTGCATTAAGCCTAAGGCATATTGTCATCTACCTTGATCAGAATTGTGTGAGTTGGTGTTATTCCAATTTTACAGATGAGGGGAAAAAAAGGCAAATGGAAGTTAGTTACTTGCTAAAGGTCACACAACTAATAAGGGGTGGGTGACACTAGGTTTGACCCTAGATAGTCTAGGATCTGCTTTTGACCCCTATGTTATACTAGATGTTAGCTCTTGGCCTCTTTTGGAGGTGGGCATAAAAAATTGCAGGGCATAAAAGCATTGTCATATTGAAATAGATCTTGCTCAGAATTACACCCCTTTTAACTATGAAACTTATGCTTATTTGTTAACATCTGGCCTCATTTCATCAAGGAGTTGAAATGCCTTGTAAAAATATATGCAATCCCAATGATTATAATGAATAATCAAGGGAGTTAGAGCAAAGGGAAAATGAGGAATACTTAGGTGTGAAATTATTTTCACTACTATCTATATAGCATGTAGTCTGAATTCAGTGTATGTCAATAACTATTTTACTGTGTAGATCTTTGAGCCTTTTGTAATGCTCAAGTCATCTTGTATGATTGAAAAAAGAGTGTTTATTATCCATATGTCTTCTATCCATACTAATACCTGTCACTGTTGAATTGTTTCACAGGTTTATTTCAAAAACAAGCTGAAGGTGGCACTTATTGGTCAGAGCCTCTTTGGACAAGAAGTCTACAGCCACCTCTGCAAAGAGGGCCACCGAGTTGTGGGAGTGTTCACAGTTCCAGATAAGGATGGAAAAGCTGACCCACTGGGTGAGTGTATCTTGGAACAACTGGATCAAGGACTGCACTGGCCTCCCCTCTGCCTGTTGAAAGCCTTCTCAGGCCAAGTCTATTTGTGTGGTGGATACAGACTCAGAAACTCTCCCTTCTCTGTGGGCCTCAAGACAAAGATGCAGGCCCCTACTGTACTAAGAGTTTCTCCACTTACCTCCATGGTAATCACCAGGTCCCTCAGAGGAATTTCCAAGCATGTGTTTTTCCTGAATTACACTTGTGACTTTCCAAAGATGCTATGGGACATCTAGAATAATGTCTGTTGCAGAGGTGCCAATAGGAATGCAGGGAAGGCCACACCCAACAATAGCAATTGATGTGGGGTCATAAAGAATACATTTATCTCAGAACAAATTATAGCTATGACTGCTTGGTTGTTAAGGTAGGTAAAGAAAATAGCCATCCTCAGAGCAAACCTACAGCATGATTCTGATTTTCACACTATAGTTATGTTGAAAAAGAGTACAAGAAACAGTCTACAGGTAGGGAATAAGAACTAGCATCTAGAAATCGTGACTTATGACTTGAATCTTTATAAATCACTGGTATGATGCAATACATTGGTTGGGAAACAATATCTGTGATAACCCTAAAATTTTACTTTTCTTTCTTGGAGGAATCAGCTCTGGGGTTTATTCTAGTTCTTGTTACTGGGGTAATTGGATGAAGGCAGTCAAAAGGTACAAACTTCCCATTATAAGATAAATAAGGGGGGAGGGGGTGGGGTGAGATGTGACAGGGTAAGAGAGTGTCATGGACATATATACACTACCAAATGTAAAATGGATGGCTGGTGGGGGGCAGCCGCATGGCACGGGGAGATCAGCTCGGTGCTTTGTGGCCGCCTAGGGGGGTGGGATGGGGAGGGTGGGAGTGGGGGAGATGCAAGAGGGAAGAGAGATGGGAACGTATTGTATATGTGTAGCTGATTCACTTTGTTGTAGAGCGGAAGCTAACACACTATTGGGGGGCAATTATACTTCAATAAAGATGTTTGAAAAAAAAAAAAGATAAATAAGGACTAGGGATGTAGTGTACAGCATGATAAATATAATTCACACCGCTGTACATTATATGTGAAAGTTGTTAAGAAAGTAAATTCCTAGAGTTCTCAACACAGGGGAAAATTTGTTTCTTTTTCTTTAATTTTGTATCTGTCTGAGAGGATGGATGCTCACTAAACTTATTGTGATAATCATTTCATGATGTATGTAAGTCACATCATTATGCTGTACACCTTAAACTTACACAGTGTTGTATATCAATTATATCTCAGTAAAACTGGAAGAAAAAAAAAAGAGTCAAGCTAAAAAAGAGTTGGGCCAAGAACACATATGCACATGGATTTAACCACTTGATTTAGAAATTATTCGTGTTTCCGAAAAAGATTAGCTCTACCTGGGAAATTCTGAGGGAATCTGCCTCATGAATTCATACCTGGCTCCAAGGGCAGAAGGGGACAGATTCCCATCACTGGGACTACCTGTCTCATCATTAACTACCTGTCTCATCATTATCTATTCCCACCAGCTTTGTGTGGGGGATGTTTGGAAAGACTTATATTTGGGGTATCAGATTGGCTGTTGAATCAGGAGGACCTCAAATAATATTAGCTTAAATAAGACAGAAGTCCCTTTCTCAAGTTTGGATTGACCATCACAGCTGTTGTGGCAGCCAGGTATTTATCACAATGAAGGCTGCTTCTGTTTGTTGTCTTGACATTATCAACACTGGGCTTCCATCTCATGGTCCAAGGTAGTGGCTTCAGCCCCCACTGTCAACTCTGCATTCCACCAAGCAGAAAGGCCAAGATGGGAAGCAGAGGGCAAGCCTTTATTAAGGGCATAATCCAGAAGTTTTACATATTCCTCCCACTTGTATCCTGTTGGCTAGAACTTAGTCATAGGCCAAATCTATTTGTAGAACAGGCTGAGAAATACAGATTTTATTTGGGGTGGCCATGTGTTCAGCTAAAGTAGAGGAATCCTTGGTAAGGGAGGAAAGGGGGCAACTAAGAGTCTCTACCATGTACATGAACTTCAGAAGAATTGCAAGCATGTGACTCTTACATCTCCTTTCAGAGTGTTTCCTGGGAAATGAACTTTTCCCTGGTACCTGGTCCCAGCATATGGTTAACAGTGTATGTTCTAGAATCATGAAACTAGTTCTGACTCTGCCACTTGATAGCTGTGTGACCCTGGACAAGTCACTTAAACTCATTAAGCTTAGTGCAGTGATACCCATCTCACATGGATTAAATGAGATAACGTATGTAAAGTGCTCAGCACGGCACCTGATTCATAAAAAGGATCAATAATGACAGCGGCGATTTTTGTTGTCAGTATAGTCAACTAGAGCAACAAAAAATAGTCCTGGGGCAGCCAAAAATCAATATGGGGGAGCAACACCTGAATGGCTCAAGCTTGTCTCAGTGGAGTGGATCTTTCAAATGAAGACTTCTAAGTCTCTTCCACCCCATTTTTCTTTCCCAGTCTAACCTTTCACAATTTTCTCCCAATTTCACCACATTTTTTTCACCACCATTTACCCATTTTCCTATCATCTGACATTTTGTTTTGTTCACAGCTTTTTGAACAATTTTAGGAACATTTACATTTTGTAAACATTATTATACTGGTCTCTCAGATTCTCCCAAATGGATTGACTAAAGCGCCACCTTGAAGGCCAAGGCCATTTTAGGACTTGTTAGGCTTTGGCCTTTAGGCTTCATGGGCACATCATCCCCTCCAGAGTCTATGGATGTTGATGATTAGATGGGGAGAAAGGAAAGGAAGCCAGAGCATGCAGGTAAAATGCCTTAGTTAAGACTTCTGGATATTGCCGAAAATGTAGTTTCTTTGTGTTATTGATGGAGAATAAATGTATATATACTTAATGTATGTAAGGTATATAGTGAGTAAAAGTGCTCTTTTATTATGGAAAACATGGGCTCGTGCTGTCTGTACTTTGGAGGGCCATTCCATTTCACACACAGGTAGGATGGAGTCATTCCTTTCAGAAGGGACAACATTTCCTGAGCAAAGAGCCTGGGATCTGCTTCCATAGGGCAAACCCTTACGGGGAGCATGGATACCCCACTCTTGACCTCTCTCCTCCACTAACTTATCTTATGGGCGAATTTAGGAGGAGGAACTAGACAGACGCAGCTCGACTCAGCTACTTTTGAAACCACACTCCTCCTCAGATGGGACTCGAACCCAGCGACACCTCGGACTAGGACTTGAACCACAATCCCTGACCTAGGAGGGGACTTGAGCCCACTGTCTTTTCATTGAAACCGCTTACCTGGTGTCAGGACTTACTGAAGCTCAGGTTCTTTTGTCTCAGCACAGAAAGAGTTCAGGGTGAGGCAAAGTGGCAGGCAAAGACTGAGTTTATTAGCATAGGAGGCTTGAGAGATACAAGCAGGCCGGCAAGGGAGCACGGCCCCAAGAACAAAGAGGGCTACTTTTTTTTTTTAATGTTTATGTATTTATTTGGCAGCACTGCTTGAGGCGCAGGGGATCTTCGTTGCCGAGTACGGGACCTTCTTTGCGGCATGCGGGATCTTTAGTTGTGGCACACATGCGGGATCTATAGTTCCCTGACCAGGGATCGAACCCGGGCCCCCTGCATTGGGAGCATGAGTCTTAACCACTGGACCACCAGGGAAGTCCCCAGAGGGCTACATTTTTATAGTCAAAGAAAAAATGGGAGGGGAGAAGACCACCTTCTTCCTCATTTTGTGTAGATGTCAAGGCTTACATCATTAGTTCCTCCTTTGACCCTACATGGTCTAACCGGGACTGTCATGGCTCTATTTAAATCATATGCATATTAGCAAAAGGGTGGTAACATATACTAAAATATGGTAATTTGTCTCAGGTTTCGGTATAATGTCCCCTTCCACCTAGTTTCTTTCCCCTTTCATCTGTATACCTGTCTTGGCTACACGCAAGAATGCAGTTTTTCTCAGGGTCTGTTATCTTATAGACCTCCCAAGGCCGAGTGTAGGCTTATACCTGTTTTTCTGTGGTATTGGCCTAAGTAAGTCTGTTTAGTTTCAAAATGTTCTGATTGTTGCTTAGCTGCCCGATGGTCTGGGCATTTTCTGGTTGGTGTCTAGCTTATGGTGATCTCCTGAAGTCTCTCTCTATCTATCTTCTCCTAGTGGGATTTCTAGCTGTGTAACTATCTTATTCTATCCCTATCACTTTCTCCATTTATCTTTTGGGATCTGCCTGTTTGGCGGGGAGAGTGTTCCAGTCTACAGTTTGCCCTGTGATAAAAGGGACTCCCCCCAGGAAACAGGTGTGGGAAGGGAATCAAGGTTTTCCATCTGCACCAGAGGCTACGTCTAATTGGGGTGGTGATGTTTTGGCACTTGACTCCAAATCTTAAGAAACAAACAAGCAAATGTCCTTTAAATGGCTGTATCAGTAATAAAGGTACAATTTTGATCTATAAAAGAAGCAGCTTCAGTTAAAATCTCAAAACGTTGTCTAGCCACAAACTTCTGAGTTGAAACATATTATGCCTTAAATATATAGGTAAAAATCACATTAGAAAAATGGATGCATCTTGATAAAATTGTATCATGTCAAATCCTGGTCAGAATCTAAATTGTTCTTTATCATGTTTTATTTGTAAATGTTTCATGAAATTACAATGTGTGGATCCATAGTAATACAAAATTATGACTAAAACTTTTTTGATGAAAATAATCTTCTCTTTCATGCTCAGCTTTGGCTGCAGAGAAAAATGGGACCCCTGTGTTCAAGTTCCCTAGATGGAGAGTCAAGGGCAAGACCATAAAGGAAGTGGCGGAGGCCTACAGATCCGTGGGTGCTGAGCTAAACGTGCTTCCCTTCTGCACACAGTTCATCCCCATGGATGTAATTGACAGCCCTAAACATGGTTCCATCATTTATCACCCGTCTGTCCTTCCCAGACACAGAGGAGCCTCTGCTATCAACTGGTGAGATTTTTTAAAATAACCAAGATGGGCCCATTCCCATTGCTTGTAATCGTTCTGTGTTTTACCTAGGTGATCAAGGAACTAGGTATGCTTGAACAATTGTGAGGTCCCGACTGATTGCTACTGTTGCACAAACTCCCCTGAGATCTAGAGGTACTGCATAAGCCAGAACAGCGTTTCCCAAGAATAATCTATGTAGTATTGGCTCTATCAGATGTAACTAGGTATTGAGCAGGCAAAGGCCCTGTGGTCAGACAAGTTTAGTTTATGCTGGATTTCTTTATCTCAGGACTTAGAGATTTTAATATGTGCTTTAATGTGGACATCATAATCTCCAAGAGGAAATCTGAGTACAAGGTGTTCCCACACTTATTTGGCCGTAGAACTTTTTTTTGCATAGAATGTCTCAAGTATATTTCAGGAAATGCTGAATTACCTGAAATTATCTTTCTCATGGTGTGACTTCCCCCATTCTACTTTAAGCCTCTTGAGGGGAAAAAGGACTCTGGTCTAACATTTTTACTGCCATATGTCCCAGTATCAAGAACACTGCCTGGTATACTGTAGGTGCCCAGTCCTATAGGTATACTATACTGTGGGTCATGGTGGGCCTTTCCCACCTTCTCTACCTTTTCTCCTTTACCTGCACGTCTCCCAGCTGTCTCTTAGTGTCAAGTTATCAGATAGGCAGAAAATCTATACTTAGTTTAAAGGTGGTAAAAAAGCATTTCATTGTATTTTAAGACCAATTACATGAATTGATTTCTTTTTTGCTCTTGTAAATTGTACTATAGTAGATATCTTTGTCCTTAAACATGTATTTTTCTCTCAATTCACATTGCTTGCACATGCAGAATCATTGGGTCAAAATACATGAATATTTTCAAGGCTCTTAGATAACACAATGCCAATTAATTCCTCAATATTTCTGAAAAGAGTGGTTGATTGCCTGGTTGGTTGATTGATTTAGGTCTTGCTTGATTAGTAGCTCAGAGAGGTAAAAATGATTAGCTGGAGAGCATGGCTGACCTACCAGTTCATACTCTGTCTGTATCAGCCTGCTCGCTGATATTCTTTTATGTATGTATTTCCATATATCTGGTTTACTGTATGTATTATAAGGCCTGTAGGGCCAGCATTTCCTCTGAGGCTAGATTTATAGAATACAAAATACAAATAGTTGAATTAATCAACCATCTTTTGCTACAATTTATAGCTAATCTAGAACTAATTCTAGCTCTAAGTGATGCTTGTACCTGAATTACACAACCTAAATTAATAATCAGTTCTCCTTTTCACATTGCACTGATCATCTTCTGTTTTATCTTCCATTATCTTATTCTGCCTAATACAGGGTCAGGTACGATGTAGGAACTGGACATGGGTGGGCAAAATTACTTGATGCTGCAGTAGAAAGCCGACACCTGGGAATCAGTGAGGGGTAGTACTGATGGTCTCTAATGCCTTTTTGAGTAGCCTATAAGTCATTAGCATGTGTTAACAAGAAAGACTACAGAGATGAGGATGTATAAAGTAGCAGTACCATTAAGTTTTGCTTTTTATGAGTGTTTACATCTCCCAGCTCTGCTGTAATTTTCACAGTAGTTTCATTCACTGTCTATTTTCCATTGTAAACACCTTGTACTTTAATGTCACTAATTTATCACCTGATGATACAGTTAACCAACATTTTAAGTTGAAACTCTTCTTTTCCCAGGACTCTAATCATGGGAGATAAGAAAGCTGGGTTTTCTGTTTTCTGGGCTGATGATGGTTTAGACACAGGACCCATCCTTCTCCAGAGGTCGTGTGATGTCGAACCCAATGATACAGTGGATGCACTTTATAATCGATTTCTTTTTCCTGAAGGAATCAAGGCCATGGTCAGTATATTTATGCTATCAAGGAGAATTTAGTAAAGCTTTAAAGTTTTTCTTTTATTGAGAATTTGCTCCTGTGAATTTGTACTAAAAATAAAAAAACCCAAAATAAAATTAGATTTTATATTTGCCAGTAGCATGGTATTTTGAAGGTGGAAATCTGCACTTTAGAATTTCTTAGTCTATGAATCTGACTTGTTCTTCTGAGAACAGTGATCAAGTGGATAAAGTAGTAATCAAACTCCTTCATTCATTTTACCAAATATTTGAATCTCCAACCCTGTTTATAATGACTAATTGTAAAGAAGCGGCAGAATCTTAAGAAATTTTGATAGTAATTTGGGCTTTCTTCAAAAACATTTAAAATCAGTCTATGTAAAAGGATGAAATTTAACACTGTTTTATTTGTTCAGATATGCTCTGGATTAAAGGCTCGAAACATGTGCACCACAAAGAAAAAATATATTAACCTGTAAAAACATTGAAAGACAATTTCAGTGTCATTTAATGTCTTCTGTAGTTTGATATGGTGGAAGTACAACACAGAGATGGACAGTAAGATGATATAAAGAAGCAGCCATTGATTTAGGAGAGAGGAGAGCAATGCTTTGTATCATTTAACGATTAAAAGAGTAGTTCTCGTTCTACCACTTATTTGTTGTATAATAGGCAGGTCACTTAGCCTCTTTAGCCTTGGTTTCCTCATCTATAAAATGTGGATAATACTGCCTGACTTATAGGGTTGTTGTGAAAATTAAATGACGTTTGTGTAAAGCATCTGGCACACAGGAGGTGCTCAAAATGACCATTATAATCAAAATAGTATTTTGTGTGTTCAGTAGCATTCGAGCAAGCCTGGATCCTGTACCTGGTGATATTATAGCCAGAAATAGGTGGAATGAATGAGCTGTAAACTTGGCCCTGTTCCCAGGTGGCTCCCACCACATGCTCTTGTGGAGGTTGGAGTACTTAGCTGTGAGTACTTAGAGAGAAAACTGAGAACCTGAGCTCACATAGGTCTCCCAGTGAAGGAGAGAGTCTCTCAACTCAAGGTAAACATAAATGTGGCATGGAAGGGGATGTAGGACACATCCCAAAGGCAATCAAACTCATGGACAGTTTTAATTGTTTTTTTTATTCCAGGTGTCCTAAGCTAGAAAGCCAGTTGAATTCCTTAAATATGACTTTCTAGAATCATCATGATGAGCAGAAACAACCCACAATGACTTATTTTACAATTATATTCCTGAAATTTCCATTGAAACACCAAGGGGAGATTGAAATTTGCTTAAATAAAGGGGTCATTTTAAAAAGTACAGGCTGGATATTGGCAGTAGATAGACCTGGATGCAGATCCTCCTTCTACCACCTACGAGCTATCTCTGTGATCTTGAGCTAGTTGCTTTTTCTCGAGCTAGTTGCTTGAGGCTTTTTGCAGGCCTCGGTTTCCTCATCTGTAAAACAGGACTAATAATACCCACGTTGTAGGGCTGGTATGATGTTGCAAGGGATATTTTACATAAAGTAGCCACCACACTGCCTGGCATAATTATGGATCCAAAGAAATGGTAGTTATTTTATCGAAGTCTGACTCTCTGGACAGATTTATATGTAGTAATTCTGTTAAACAGAAACTTCAGTTAAACAGGCCATGCCATTGTTGACCACTGGGCTCTAACACAGGTAACATTTTTGGCTTTAGGTGGAAGCTGTCCAGCTCATAGCCGATGGAAAAGCTCCTCGTATTCCCCAGTCAGAAGAAGCTGCAACATATGAAGGTATCCAGAAAAAGGAAAATGCTGAGGTATTTATATCAACTCAGTAACACATCTCCGAGTTAGTTCATTGTCGTCCACCTTTAAGCAGTTCTCAGTATACCATTTCCTTACCAAAAGGTAGATCTCCAAGAGAGGCTGCTACCCCATCCCTACTCATGTCCGCCACTGATGGAGAGAAATGTTTCTATTGCCTTTGAGACTTGCAGCATTAGAAGTTCAACCTGTGCTTTGTGCATTTCTAGATCTCTTGGGATCAGTCTGCTGAAGCTTTACATAACTGGATCCGAGGTCATGATAAAGTCCCTGGAGCTTGGACAGAGATAAACGGACAGGTATGTTCTAGGAACCTTTTTTTTTTTTTTTTTTTTTGCATATAACCTTTGTAAGAGGTATTACACATAAGTCTAGGCTTCCTCTGGTTCTTCCTTTGGTTGTGAGGAGAGTCTGTGTCCTAGGTACACGTGACCAGCTAAAAGAGTTCTAGGTACACGTGACCACCTCCCTCTTTACTCCCCATGTATTGAGCATTTGGTGTGAAGCAGACACTGGGCACAGCCTCTGCTCTCAGGGAGACTGCAGTTTTATGGAGAAAGCAGAGAAGTGAATAAACACGCACAATGAAGTAAGACAAATGATGTAACTGAGGCCCAGACTCAGGTGTCTTAGGAAAGGCTTTCTAGAAAAGCTGACTGTTTTGCTTGCACCTCGAGAAGAGGTCAGCAGGTAGAGAATGAGTCAAAGAGTTACCGATCCAGAGGTAGGAGAGCATATTACCTGGACAGGGACTCGCCGTAGAGTTCAGTGAAGCTGTAGCTCCAGGCGTGAGGATCAGGTGTGAGAGGCACGGGGAGAGATGCAGCAGGGGCTGGGGGCAGGGGCAGGAAAGGCCTTCTAATCCCGGTGGGATCTCCACTCAACTCAGCTTCTCAGGTTTCACCTCTTGTAGGAAGTCTCCTGACCTCACACGCCCAGCCTGGCGGGATTGGGCGTCCCTTCTCTCTGTTCCTGTAATGCCCTGCCTAGCTCTGACACAGCGTATTATATACTATAAGCGTCTCTTTATGTATCTATCCCTCTTACCCCTGTACACTGTGAACCCCTCAGGGGCAAGAGCATCATGTTATTGTCTTGATACTCTCAGCACTTACACAGGGTTCTTAGTGCATATTAGGTGTCAATAAAAATACGTGGGATCAACGAAGGACCAAGGGAAGAGGTTTAGTGCAGTGCTTCAAGTGTGGGATTGGAGGGCATTATGGTAAGTGAAATAAGTCAGGGAGAAAGACAAATACTGTATGATATCACTTATATGTGGAATCTAAAAAGTACAACAAACTAGTGAATGTAATATAAAAGAAGCAGACTCACATAGAACAAACTAGTGGTTACCAGTGGGGAGAGGGAAAGGGCGGGGGGGGCAAGGTAGGAGTAGGGGATTAAGAGGTACAAACTATTATTTATAAGTTAAGCTACAAGGATATATTGTACAATGCAGGAAATATAGCCAATATTATATAAGTATAAATGGAATATAACCTTTAAAAATTTTGAGTCACTATATTGTACACCTGTAACTTTATATTATACATCAACTATACTTCAATAAAAAATAAACAATGCTACCATGGACATCCTTGCACATGTACCCTTGATCACATGGTTAGTACTGGGTGTATATCTTAGACTAGAGTGACATCATCATAGCATATGAATACATTTTACCACAACTGATAATACCCAGTTTTTCAAAGCAGATATACTCACAAAAAAAAGTGTGGGATCTGAAGCCAGAATGTTTCCATTAAAATTCTGGCTTTGCAACTATTTGCTGTGTAACGTTTGGCAGGTTATTTAACCATTGGGTGCCTTGGTTTCCTCATTGTAGAATGAGACTAATAATAGTGCCTCCTTTGTAGGTTTGGGGTTGTTGTGAAGATGAAATGAGTTAATACACATTAATTCATCAAAGTACTTAGTCCCTGGCATAGAATAAGTATTCAATAAATATTAAATATTATAGTGCTCAATAAATGATAGCTAATGGCCATAGAATTATAATCATAATTATAATAACAAATCAATTAGTATCCAGTTCTCTTAGTTACAGTCTGGATCCAGTCCTGTTTCCATGAACCGACCCACAAAGCACCTGTACCTCCCATCGTACATCCCACTGCAATATAATAGTTTGTTTACTACTCTGCATCTGCCCTCCCTGACACCCCACCAACACCTCCACTTCCCCCACAAACCCTACCTTCAGGCTGCAAAGTCTGCGAGAGCTTTTATCTCATTCACCTTTGTGTCAATGTGCATAAATGATAAATGTATACTCGTGTCACCTGGATATGCAGCATTTTTTTAAACTCTTCAATCACACATTCACAGACCATCTCTTGCTTTGTGTCATTTCCATAGATGCTTGATATCATTGGGGGTGGGGGGGGTCCCTAATTTTGTCATAAATGAGAATTGCAACTTTCGCTTTTTTGCCAGGAGTGCTGCTCGCATACACCCTTATAACCAGCCTTCGCTTCCCCCTTTCACAACCTGGGTCTGATCTCTTTATTAGGTGGTCACTTTCTACGGCTCATCATTACTGAATAGCTCCATCCCTCCTGGAGAACCACTGGAGATTAAAGGTGCCAAGAAGCCTGGTCTTGTTACCAAAAGCGGCCTTGTTCTTTTTGGTAACGATGGAAAAGCAGTGAGTGTTCAACATGGTTACCTCTAAAATAAATTTTTTTGGTTTCCTTTGATAACCCAAGCTATTGAGGGACTAGCTTTCACAGGGTAGTCTGGCCTTGCAGTGGGCTGTGGGAGCTCAGGGTGTCTGTGGTCCATCTCTCTGCGGATGAGCTGGCTCCAGGTGCCTTGATGAGAAGAAGGCTCGTCAGGACGGGCCCCGAGGACCCGCACAGCCTGGTGTGTGATACAGTAGAAAGAGCTTGGAGCTTAGTCAGGAAACAGGTCGTGAATCCCTGCTCTGCCACTTACCGGTCTTGGGCAGGACGCCTCTCCCCTCGGAGGCTCAGTTTCCGCATCTGTAAAACAGAGGGAGTGACCTTGTCTGTCTGCCTTCCCGCTGGCAGAGTCTGGGAGGCTCAGATGCTGTGGCCCTCTTCAGACTCTCCTCCCCTGCCTCACCAGGCCGACGCCCACCCACTCTGCCTGTGCTTGGGAGCGTGGCCTCTGGGCCTCTCTGGGCTCTTGGGCAGCTGCCCAGTGAAGAAAGCCAAAGGGAATCTGCAGCTCACAGACACTTTCTGATGGCTTACAGGATAGATCAGTTACTAAGATTGCAGGCTTCAGAGCCCATCTAGTCCTGGGTTGTAACCCCAGCTCTGTTACTCACTGTGTGGCGCTGGGCAAAGTACTTAATCTCATTGAGCCTCCATTTCCTCATCAGTAAAATGGGGATAATAAGGACACCTGCCTCCATCAGGATTTATGAGATTGAATAAGGTACTTCAGCATATACGTACTTAGCACAGTGCATGCTGCAGAGTAAGTGTTCAGAAGATGGCAGTAGTAGTAGTAGTAGTAGTACTAGTAGCAATGGTGGTTACACTAGGCTTTAGACCCAATACCTATATCCGAATGTCAGTTTTGGGGGTGCTTATCATCCATTTTGAGATATATCTACCCGTAGACTTAACTTCCTCCTTTCTGCTGCCATGGCTGAAATACCATTTCAGTCCTTTTACACATAACGGTGAGTGCTTTTAATCCATATTTTTATATTTGTCAAATAAGCCGCTTCTTATACCCATATAAGACTCCTCCCACCAGTCTCACTTTTGAACTGTCCTAATCCTCAATTCTTCTGCTTGTTTTGTTGTTATTTTATAGCTGATGGTGAGAAATCTGCAGTTTGAAGATGGAAAAATGATTCCTGCGTTTCAGTACTTTTCAGCGGGTGAGACATCAGTGGTGGAACTTACAGCCGAAGAGGTGAAGGTGGCGGAGACCATCAAGGTGAACACGTGAAGTTCTTAATGTTACTCTTATCTTGGAAAACGAAGCCATTTTTGTTAACTGGTACCATCAATCCTCAAAGTAGTTGGGATGGAACTTTTACTTCCTCATTTTCGTATTAGCTGCAAAAGGAAATCAGTGCCAAAATTTATACGCACATTTATTTGTCACTCACATAAATAATCCAAGGCAGTTCTAGGTTGGCCTGGGGGTTAGGGGTGAAGCTGGAACATGAGGGTTAGGGGTGGAGTCAAGCAGGAACCCAGGCTGGGCTATCTTCAAGGTCCTGCTGGGGGTCATCTCCATCTCAGACAGCCAAGAAGAGCACAAGAACACAGAGAATTGTGTGAAGGAGGTTTTTCATGGGACAAGACTGGGAGTACAGGTCACTTATATTCATATTCACCGGCTAGAAGTCAATCACACGGCCGCCTCTAACTTGAAGAGATGCTGAGAATTGTAATCAATCCATGAAAAGAAGTAGGTTTGGTGAGAAGCCGACTAGTCTCTGCCACAGTGTCCTACATGGCAGCTCCCTCATGAAAGTTTCCCTTGTGTAGGTCATCTGGGCTGGAATTTTAAGCAACGTCCCTGTTATTGAAGATTCAACAGACTTCTTTAAATCTGGAGCAAGCTCAATGGATGTTGTCAGGTAAAACCACCACCTTACTGGCTCATACCCCTCCACCAGGGATTTTGAGACTTTGACTTTTTGAAAATCAAATCGAAATCCTTTGTACTGGTTGTTATCACTCTGTTGTACCCATCTACTGTATTTCTCTTTTCTTCATCTTTTTTGGTTTGTTTGTTTCCATGGTCAAATACATGTATTTGTTCCCTTCTCTTTGTTGCTAACCAGGAGTTATTTTCATATTTACTATACACCTAGAACAACAACCCTTCTAATTATTTGTTTCATTTAAAAATCTGTCTTCATATTTCTTAGTTGATTCTCCTCCAGTTAGAATTGGGAAGTTCTGAGTGAGAATGTTAAAAGGGATTTCCCTATATAGTCTCACCTAAAAGGATACCTAACGTTGATTATGCTTACCCCGAATCTTTTTCTCCTATCTCCCTAAGTTACCCAGTATGATATATCTAGAATGAGGATTGTCAGACTTCTTGCAAGAGTAAGGGTAAGCACTCTACAGTCAGAATTTCTCTACGGAGGTTTCAAACAAGTAGAAAGGGCTAGAGGACTAGAAAGCCACCCTCTGTGGCATGAAGAGCAGACCAGGATCCTAACAGTGGCGAGTCTTGCAGAGGTGCTTTTCCTTTGAGGGCCACACTATGGCCATTTACTAAATAAACAAGGTGAACTCCTCTTGACAATCCTTCATGTCGGCAAAGCAAGTGTTCTTGATGAACATTCTGTCTATTTATTTATTTATTCATTCATGCATTTAACAAAATTTATTGAACATTTATGACATCACGAACAGTTTTTTGCACTGGGGATACAGTCATGAACAAGACAAAGTCCCTTCATTCGTGGATCTTTTTTATTCCAGTCATCAAAAACAATCCTCTCAAGAGCAAATATCATTATCAGAAGTTAAAAGTTTTGGTTCCTCAAGTTACAGATTTCTCAGCTATGGTTCATGAGTTCCCAGAAGCTTCTCATTTGCTCAACTAAAGATTTCAACATTGTACTTTTAACACTAGTTTTTTGCTAACAAGATACTCCTGCAGGAGTTACCCATTTCCTGTTTGAGTGTCTGACTTACCATAATCATCTGATATTATTATCTTGGACTACCAAGGTACCTCATCTCTTTTCGGGAATAAATGGCTGAGCAACCGCTGTGGTGAGCTTTCTAGTACACCTCTGTCTGGTACACCTTTGCTACTCAAGAAATGTCAAATTAGAGCTATGATTTGAAAAATTAACAGTGAAAAATCAAAGGGTTGAAAAGGACTTTACAAATTATATTAACCTTCCCGATGGTTCTATTTAGTACCATGTAATACAAACAAATGTTTGTTTTATTGTTTCACAGGATCTAGAGAAAATATTCTACGGTATGACTTTGGTTTCTTATAATCGTCACAGTTCAGAAATTTTCCTTATTTCTTATTCCTTGAGTATTTTGAAAGGAAAGAAATTGATTTTATGTGCCCTTTATCATCTTGCTTGCAAGTAATTAAAATGTCTTTGCCTTGATTTCTTGTATTTCTAGTCATGTATAAAAATAATTGCCGGGACTTCCCTGGCAGTCCAATGGTTAAGACTCCACACTTCCAATGCAGGGGGTGCAGGTTCGATCCCTGGTCGGGGAACTAAGATCCCACATGCCATGCGATACAGCCAAAAATAAATAAAATTTTAAAAAAATAAATAAAAAGTTTAAAAATTGCCACTGTCCTTCAAGACAGCTTAAAAATTTTTTTCTCCCAATCTTATCAATTTCTCTGATTATTATCATAGAAGATCTCATGGGATATAAATAGGCATGTGACATACGTCCTACTTCAAAGCATGTTAAAAGTAATCACAGTCCCTCTAAACGCTTTTAAAAATGTAGTGGGAAGCAGCTGCATAACACAGGGAGATCAGCTCGGTGCTTTGTGATCACCTAGAGGGGTGGGATAGGGAGGGTGGGAGGGAGGGAGATGCAAGAGGGAAGAGATATAGAAACATATGTATATGTATAACTGATTCACTTTGTTATAAAGCAGAAACTAACACACCATAGTAAAGCAATTATACTCCAATAAAGATGTTAAAAAAAATGTAAGTAACAAGAGCTGGTTCTTCCTTTCAGGCTGGTTGAAGAGATAAGACAGAAATGTGGAGGACTTCAGTTACAGAATGAGGATGTTTATATGGCCACCAAGTTTGAAGACTTCATCCAAAAAGTCGTGAGGAAACTGAGAGGAGAAGATCAAGAAGCGGAGCTAGTGGTGGATTATGTAAGCCTATCCATGGTGTTGAAAACCTAAATCGTTAAGACCTTCGTACTATAAAAGAATGCTGTACCTTTCCTCCATTTGTTTTTACATTTATAACCTTTTTAAAATGACAGTTTTATTGAGATTATAATTCAGATACCATACATTTCACCCTTTTAAAATGTATAATTCATTGGTTTTTAGTATATTCACCATATCACCACTGTCTGGTTATGGAACATTTTTATCACCTCCTAAAAAGAAACCCTGTATCCCTTGGCAGTCATTCTCTGCTCTCCTCTCTAATTTACTTTCTGTTTCTATGGATTTGCCTATTCTAGACGTTTCATATAAATGGAATTATGCAGTAAGTGGCCTTTTGCAGCTGGCTTCTTTCACTTAGCATAATGTGTTCAAGGTTCATCCACATTGTAGAGTAGATTATCACTTCATTCCTTTTTCCTAGCCAAATAATAGTCCATTGTGTGGATAAACTACATTTTGTTTATCCTTTCCTCAGTTGGTGTACATTTGGACTGTTTCTACTTTTGGGCTATTATAAATAATGCTGTTATGAAAATTCATGTATAAGTTTTTGTGTGAACATATGTTCTCAGTTCTCTTGGGTAAATATCTAGAAGTGGAATTGATGAGTCATATAGTAATTCTATGTTTAACTTTTTGAGGAACTGCCCATCTGCTTTCCAAAGTGACTATACCATTTTACAATGCCAGTAGCAATGTAGGAAGCTTCTAATTTCTTCATGTCTTCACCAACATATGCTATTGTCTGTCTTTTCTCTTTCAGCTGTTCTAGCAGGTGTGAAGTGATATCTTGTTGTGGTTTTGATTTACATTTCCCTAATGACTAATGATAAACATCTTTTCATGTGCTTATTGGCCACTTGCATGTCTTCTTTGGAGAAATACCTATTCAAATATTTCACCTGGGTTTTTTTTTTTTTTTTTCTGTCATTGTTGTTGTTTCTTTTGTTTTGTTTTGGTTTGGTTTTTTTGGCCTCACCAAGCAGCTTGTAAGATCTTAGTTCCCCGACCAGGGATGGAACCCAGGCCCCTGGCAGTGAGGACGCCCAGTCCTAACCACTGGACCACCAGGGAATTCCCTCAAATCCTTTGCTTCTGTTTTAACTGGGATATTTGTCTTTTTAATTTTTGAGTTGTAAGAGGCCTTAGTATATTTTGGATACTAGACCCTAATCAGATTTATTATTTGTAAATATTTTCTCCCATTCTGTGGGTTTTCTTTTCACTTTTTTGATAGTGTCCTTTAACACACAAAAGTTTTAAAATTTGATTAAGTCTAATTAATCTGTTTGTTCTTTTGCCACTTGGGCTTCTATATGTCTTGTTTTATGCCTTTTTTGCTCCTCTACTCCTTTACTGCTCTCTTTTTTGTTAAATGGATATTGTCTAGTATGCCAGCTTAATCTCTTTTGCTATATATTTTTATTTTCTTAATGGTTGCCTTGAGGATTCCAAGAGACGTTTTTCTTAAAACATTCCAGCTCAGATTAATACCAACTTAATACCAATAGTGTAGAAAAAATTTGCTACTCTGCTCCTTACCCCCTTATTTGTGCTATTACTGTCATACAAATACATCTTTATACATTATAAACCCACCAACAAAGTTTTATAATTATTGCTTTATGCAGTTGTCTTTCAAATCAGATAGAAGAAGAAAAAGGTTTAAAAGCAAAAATACATTTATACTGACTTATATTTACCTTTGTCAGTGTTCTTTATTTCTTCATGTAGATTTAAATTACTGTCTAGTGTCCTTCCATTTCTGCCGGAAGGACACCTTTTAGTACTTTTTGAAAGGCAGTGTGCTAGCAATGTTCACGTGCTAGCAATGTGCTAGTTTCGTTCATTTGGGAATGACTTAATTTCTCCTTTGTTCTTGGAGGGTATTTTTGCTGTATGTGGAATTTTCGGTTGACAGTCTCTTTCTTTCAGCACTATGAATATATCATCCTATTGCTTTCTGGCCTCCGTAGTTTCTGAGGATAAGTCATCTGTTAATTTTATTGAGGATCCCTTTTATGTGAGGAGTTGCTCCTCCCTTGCTGCTTTCAAGATTCCCTCTTTGTCTTTGGCTCTGGACCATTTTTGTATGATGTGTTTAAGATGGATCTCTGAGATTTTTCTCCTTGGAGTTTATTGAGCTTCTCGGATGTGCAGATTAATGTTTTTCATCAAATTTGGGACATTTTCAGCCATTATTTCTTCAAATATTCTTTCTGCCCCTCTCCCCTTCTCCGCTCATTCCTGGGACTCTCATTATGCATGTGTTGGTACATTTGATGGTGTTCTGCAGGCTTCTAAGGCTCTATTCATTTTTTAAAAATATTTATTTATTTTTAAAATTTATTTTGGCTGCACCTGGCCTTCATTGCAGCATGCGGGATCTTTAGTTGTGGCATGCAGACTCTTAGTTGTGGCATGTGAACTCTTAGTTGCAGCATGCATGTGGGATCTAGTTCCCCAACCAGGGATTGAACCCGGGCCCCCTGCATTGGGAGTGCAACATCTTACCCACTGGACCACTAGGGAAGTCCCTCTATTCATTTTTTAAATTCTTTTTCCTTCCTATTTTCAGACTGGATATCTCTACTGACCCATTGTCTGGTTTGCTAATTCTTTCTTCTGCCTGCTTGAATCTACTGTTGAACCTCTCCAGTGACTTTTAAAATTTCAGTTATTGCACATTGCTTTTTTATGGCTGAGTAGTATTCCATTGTTTATATATATATATATATATATGTATATATATATACCACATCTTCTTTATCCATTCATCTGTTGATGGACATTTAGGTTGTTTCCATGTCTTGGCTATGTAAATAGTGCTGCTATGAACATTGGGGTGCATGTACCTTTTCAAATTTAGAGTTTTGTCTGGATATATGCCTAGGAGTGGGATTGCTGGATCATATGGCAACTCTATTTTTAGTTTTTTAAGGAACCTCCATACCGTTTTTCATAGTGGCTGCACCAATTTAATTCCCACCAACAGTGTAGGAGGGTTCCCTTTTCTCCACATCCTCTCCGGCATTTGTTATTTGTAGACTGTTTAATTATGGCCATTCTGACCTGTGAGGTGGTACCTGATTGTAGTTTTGATTTGTGTTTCTCTAATGCTTACTGATGATGAGCAGCAAGCTACCCTCTTGCTATTTTTTCTTTCTTTTCCAGGCATCATCAATTTCTCTATGTAAAATAATTTCTGAAATCATTCAATTTCCTTTTTAATGCCTTCATTGATGTGGGATTTTATGCCAATAATGCTCTTTCACATATATAATTTTAATTATGTCTCTTAATAACTGTATGAAGCAGGTATATTATCCCCATTTTATTGTTGAAAAAACTGAGATTTATAGAGGTTAATGGACTAATCTAAATTCACTTGCCAGCTAATAGTAGAGAGTACAATTTAAGCAACACATATGTAAGAGAGGGAAAGTGAAAATGGGGACGAACACTGGAAAGAAAACTTAAAATGCACCAGTGTAAAAGGAAACCTATTGACAGGCAATTTCAAAACTTTGAATGACAGCAGTTGGTGCACTCCACAGATGTTGCCACTAGATGGTGGTGTTTCCATTATCTTGAGGTCTTCTGAGTCATATTTCATCTCTATGAGATGAGTCATATTTCATCTCTCTTTATAAAGCTCCCCCTAGAGTCCTTCGGTCATTACAGAAGCTGACCTCCTGTCTCAATGGCCAATCTAAGCATCATGAGGCCTAAATATTACATATGCTTGTCTCTTCTGGACAGTAAGCAGTAGAATCCCATTGACTTAACGTCTCCCTCTGCATTAGTGATAAGCTTCTTTATTGCTATTTGGTATCAAATGCATATGCACAGAAATCCATTGAATCTATCAATATAATTCTCTCTCTTAGGTTTCAAAGGAGGTCAATGAAATGACAGTAAAAATGCCGTATCAGTGTTTCATAAATGGACAGTTCACAGATGCCGATGATGGAAAGACTTATGACACCATCAACCCAACAGATGGATCTGTGAGTAATTTCTTAGCGTGTGTAGTGACCACTGATCATGGATTTTTTTCATTTATACACTGTTATAAAACAGTCTTAAAAAGTTACTAATTCTATTACTCTGCCTCTGAGCACTTAATATAAATGTACTTCATGCATTTCTTTCAACTATTCAGTTCTGGTACTGGCTGCTGTTAACTACAGTAACCAACTTTAAAGATGAATATTTATGATGAATTTGGATGGATCACTATACCTATACACATCAGAAGCACAATTCCACATAAAGCTATATGTGTGAAAAAAAAATCTCAGACCTTGCAAGCTCATGGTGAGAAATTCAGTTTCCCCAAGGCAAGAGAAGAAATACAGTTTCCTAAATGTGTCTTCTCATACTGTAGTGTGACATGCGAAGTACTAAATTTTAGGCTCATAATTTTCATGTTAAAATTGTTTCTTTTTCTTTACTATATTACTGGAAGTATTGATTTTCCATCATAAAAATTCTTTGAATTTTATAGTATAATAATTAATCCCAAGAAACATAGTTGCATATCTCCATATATAAATAACCTAGAACCTATTTTTTCCTACCTTGAAATAGACGATATGCAAAGTATCCTATGCCTCTTTGGTGGATGTTGATAAAGCAGTAGCAGCAGCCAAAGATGCTTTTGAAAATGGTGAATGGGGAAGAATGAATGCACGAGAAAGAGGAATATTGATGTACAGGTATGATTTTTAAGAACACAGCCTGTGGCCTTTGGATACTGACTAACATTGCCAAGATTTTAAAAACTTCTTCAAAACATTCTAGCATGCACCTGTTATATAGCATGTCTTTTGTTCCTTGCATCCTATAAAATCCCATATATACGAGTTCCTGATTTTTGTACTGTTGCTTGTTTCAGTCAGTGTGCCTGTACCAGAAGAAGTTTAGTAAAGGACTTTGTATTTGTAAAGATGTGAGCAAGGTCAAGGGAATCCGTCAAAGGATAGTGAAGCACCCAGGCAGGGGTAGAACAGGGGGAAGGTGCTCCTACTCCAAGGCCTGAAGGGACAGAGGAAGGAGCTGTTACTAGAATCAGGTAAGATCTATAGCTGTAGGAAAAGACCACACTACAGCGGGTTTTGGTAGAAGGACACAGCATCTGCTGATCTACAGCCCATCACTGAGGCAACCAGAGGATTCAAATCCCAGACCATTTTATCCTCCAGTTTGCCAGTCTCCTGGGGGTGCCTCCCACTGGCCCCTCATTAGCCATGCCCAGTGAGAGAGCACGGGAGCCTGTAATGTAGTCTATAAAGGTCATCCTCCAGGGGTCACAGAGCAGGGTGGAGACTGCACATGGAGAACATCTAGCACCCTGTTGTTTCCAAAGGGAAATTTTAAATCTACTTCATGTGTAGGCAGTAGGAGCAAGGAGGAAAAACACTAAGGCCTGGAAAGGGTATTATAAATCGGTAGCTGAGTATGCCAAGAGTAATTAGAGTCGATCATTAATTCAGTTTTCTACTTACTAAAAGCCAAATAGCTGACTTTGTCCAAAGATTTCTTGGAGCAGGATCTGAAAGAAACATTAGGGAGGAGGATTTCAAGCCTGACTTTGGAATGGTCCAAAAGGAACATCTCAGAACCACTAAAGGAAGGAAGGAAAACAAATGGAGGAGGTGAACACAAAAGATGAACTTTGACTATTTCATAGTCATTAGACAGTCCTGTACTTATCTTCCCAAAGAAACTACACACCAAACAGAAACCTGTTGCAGTGTTTATAATTCATTCCATGTTTTTCTGTCTTTGTCCTTTTCAGCTAGTGTTGGAAATATTTCTGTACCAACCAGAAATCCTCAAGTGTTCCTGGGTTCTCTAGGAGTGTGGTTTGCCCCCTAACATCTCCCAGTATATTCATGAACTATCCACATTCCCACTGTTTTCTATCATTGATCTCCTTGGATTACTGTGGCTCAATCACTATTTTACTTCTTATACATCTATGATGCAAATGATACAGACTTCCAACACCCTCTGCTTCTTCATTATAACTCTTAAAACAAATTATTAATGAAATTTTTTGTTGAATGTCTGTCAATATCTGTTGAATGAATTTCTTTATCCATACAGACTAGCAGACCTACTGGAAGAGAACCAGGAAGAGCTGGCAACCATCGAAGCCCTCGATTCAGGGGCTGTCTACACCTTGGCTCTGAAGACTCACATTGGAATGTCTGTGCAAACATTCAGATATTTTGCTGGCTGGTGTGACAAAATTCAAGTAAGTGCAAATGTTGTTTGTCTCCATGTAGATCATTCCAAGAGGAAAAGGGACGAATGTTTATTAGTTTGTAAAGACACTTTGTCAGAGCCACCCCTTATGTAGGTTTTCTCATCTTATCCTTATAACAATCATCTGAGGTAGGTGGATATCTATTAACTCTTATTACAGGTGAGGAAATTGAGGCTTGAGGACAATGAGTGACTTACCTATGGTCACATAGTAAGTAAACCATAGAGCTAGGACTTGAACTCAAGATTTTCTGAACCTAAAATCTAATGATGTTCTTTGTACTTTACTATAATGTCTCTTGAGAGCATCTAATAGTCTTGTTAGCATATAGAGAGAAGCCTGGTATCATGGAGGAATTGAAAACTCAAATACCTACAGAGGTCAGAGAGCTAACATAGATGGGCTATGCAGACTGGTTATAAGAAAAAGATTTTAAAGACATGAATTCGATAAAAATTTCCATTTCCTTTTTTCTACAAGAAAATAAATATTACGCGTGTGATGATAAATGGCAACTATACGTGGCTTTGGTATTGGGATACAGAAGGGAGATAGGGCTTGCAGCAAACAGCAGAATGCATGCCACTCATAGACTCATGGTAACCATTGAAGCACCAGCCATCACAGCCACATTCCCAGCAGCAAGGAGGAAGTGGGGAAGAGGGAGAAAGGTAAAGGACTTTAAAAAGTATTCCCATCCTCCTACACCTTGTGCTTACATCTCCCGTTGGCTGTCTCTGCTAAGGAGACTGTGAAACGTAATATTTTATCTGGGCACATTGCTGCCAACACCATTAATATAGAATCAGAGAGAACTGGTTCCAAGCCTCAGCTTTGACACTTACCAGCTATTGTTGTTAAAGTTATTTACCTCTCTTTGCCTTACTTTCCTCGTCTGTAAAATGGTCACAATAATCCATACCTTGCAAGTTATGTTATGAGGATTAGAAACAAGTGTTTATATACTACAGGATTAAAGTCTGCACCATAGTAGGTCTTGCACATAAATGTCGTTTTAATTATTGTTCAGCCACAAAATCATACATATATAAGTATTTAATAAGAACAGTTCAAGTCCATCCTTAATCCTCAATTATGAAATCCAAATTGCTGTGAAACCTGAAAATGGATTTGTTTGATTGGTTCAAACTCATTTGGCGCCAAAACCTGACCTGAACCAAGATGAGTCTATAATCTTTATTCATATTGCTTAGAGTGAAAATTCATATATTTCACTGAATAAATATTCATATGCTTGATTATGGGGGACTGCCCCAGACCTTATTGGAGGTTATAGATATAATAACATTGTATAAGGTATATGCATTATATTATGTTTCTAAAGTCAAAAAATTCTGAATCCCAAAACACACCTGGCCCCAAGGGTTTCAGATAAGAGATTGTACACTTACTTGTATTAGTAACAGCAATAATATTTTATGTGGCAAAACAGATGTATAGCTTCAGTTAAAGACTACTGTCATGAATCAGCTGGGATCAAATTTGGCTGCGTATAATAGAAAACCCAACTAAGAAGTTTGTTTTTATCTCACTTTCAGGAGTCCAAAGGCAGGCAATCAAGTCCAGTGTGTGAGATAAAGATTCCTGCTCTTTCTTTGCCAGGGCATCCTTATACCATATGATCTCTACCCTCATGGCTGCTTCTTGGTCTCATGATAACCACTGCAGTGCCAGCCTTTTTAGCAACATTCTGAGCAGGAAGAAGGAAAAAGTGAGAGTGAGGGGAAGAGTAAAAGAGCACTTGTCCAAGCTGAGTCAACCTAATTTAAAGAGTGTTCCCCTTTCAGGGCTTTGTGCTTACGTCTTTCATTGGCCATCCCTATCTGCTATGGAAACTGGGGAACGTAGCAGTTTATCTGGGCACATTGCCATTCCCATTATCAATATAGGGTTTCTGTTACTAAGAACAGAGGGGAGAATGGATATTGCTCAGGCAGTTAACATTCTCCGCCATGCCTAGAAATTGGGAATGGAGGCAATTAAATTAGAATTATGTTTTTTTTCTCCTGTGTCTCAGTTCTTTTGAGAAAGACATAGCAGTTCCTTTTTAGGTGTAGATGTATTTCTCATAAACTGAACACTGCTTTTTTAATATCAGCTAAGGAAAAGCAAGAGAGGCAGACAGAAAATGGATTCGTTAAATTTACCCACTGAAATTAGTAAAATAGTATCAACCTTTTTCATTTTTTAGGGTTCTACAATTCCCATCAACCAGGCCCGTCCAAATCGCAATCTGACCTTCACCAGGAAGGAGCCACTTGGGTAAGACAAGGAGAGCGCTTCTGAGTGACTTGTGTTAGTTCGAGAGGACTGAGGATGTCTCTTTCTTCCCCGGCAGTGTCTGTGCCATCATCATCCCCTGGAACTACCCGCTGATGATGCTGGCGTGGAAGAGCGCCGCGTGCTTGGCAGCAGGCAACACCTTAGTGCTCAAGCCGGCGCAGGTAAGACCGCGGGGCCAGGTGCAGCATCTCCTCCTCTCCTGTTTACTTAAAACCAGAGACATACATTTACAAATACTATGTCTTTAAACAAAAATGGGATCATATCTCACAACATCATTTCATATATCATGAGCATCTTTTCATATTAGTAAATATCCATTTTTAATAGCTACCCAGTGTATCCTATGGGGAGTCCAAAATTTAGAACTTCCGTGACACTGGAAGCAGACATAGTGTATGTCAGTGAAATCCATTAAACTTCTACAAACCAATTCAATTCTTGCAAAATGCCACATGCCCAGTAGTAAGGGAGTTATTTAGAATAGCTACGACATATCAAAAGAAAAAGTTTTTTGCAGGCATTCAAATTTTCATTATCAAAAATATTGTAAAGTTATGCAAGATGAGGGACAAGCATGCAAAAGAATGTATATAATTGTGGCAGCTGTGTGCAAATATATACATGTGGAAAATGAGGAAATAATTTAAAAAATAATTCAGATGATAGAGTTCTCAAAAACATCTTTTTAATGCTACAGTAGCTTTTCAAGAAAAAAATGTGGTAGCCAACTTAACACCTGGCTGAGCATTTACTCTGGACAGTGCACAGTGGTAGACATTCTGAGGTACCCAAGTTGTGGAGAAAACTTGGTCTCTATTCAAGAAGAGTTTACAGTTTGTTACTTATTAACTATTCTTTTAGGACTTAAAAAAAATACAATTTCGTTTGTCATAACTACATAGTCACGTGACCACAGCCATCTTGTTTTCCTCATTAAAAACAATTTCAGTAAAAAAAAACAGGTATGGGGCTTCCCTGGTGGCGCAGTGGTTGAGAATCTGCCTGCCAATGCAGGGGACGCGGGTTCGAGCCCTGGTCTGGGAAGATCCCACATGCCGCGGAGCAACTGGGCCCGCGAGCCACAACTACTGAGCCTGCGCGTCTGGAGCCTGTGCCCCGCAACGGGAGGGGCCGCGATAGTGAAAGGCCCGCGCACCGCGATGAAGAGCGGTCCCTGCACCGCGATGAAGAGTGGCCCCCACTTGCCGTAACTAGAGAAAGCCCTCGCACGAACCGAAGACGCAACACAGCCAAAAATAAAGAAATAAATAAATAAAGTAGCTATAAAAAAAAAAAAAAAAAAAAAAAAAAAACAGGTATACATTCAAAAATTTTTTAATTCAAAAGATACCAAGAGGTAGATAGTGAAAAGTCTCCCTCTTATTCCCCCAGCCCACCAATTTACCTCCCAGAGGCCACCAGTGTTATTGTTATTTATTAGTTTCTTAGGTATTCTAGAAATATTCTCTGTGTATACAAACATATTTTTAAAATTAAATAAATAAATAATTTTTAAAAAATATTTTTTAACCAATTAAAAAACACACAGGAGGAGAAGGGGAAATGGGAAATTGCTAATCAACAGGCATAAAGTTTCAATTATGCAAGATGAGTAAGTTCTAGAAATCTGCTACACATCATTTTGCCTGTAGTTAACTATACTGTATTGTACACTTAACAACGTAAGAGGGTAGATGTCATGTTAAGTGTTCTAACCATAATACAGTAGAAAATTAAAATAAAATAAAATAGTAGCATTCTATACATACTACCAAAGGGGGAAAAAATAACTTTTTAAAAAAATATTTATTGAGCACTTAGTATGTGCCACATGCTGTGTTAAGCATTGTTTTTTAATTTTTAAAAATTTTAAATATGTATTTATTTATTTATTTATGCCGTGCCGGGTCTTACTTGTGGCATGCGGGATCTTTTAGTTGCGGCATGCGGACTCAGTTGCGGCATGCACGCAGGATCTAGTTCCCCAAACACAGACTGAACCCAGCCCCCTGCACTGGGAGCTTGGAGTCTTACCCACTGGACCACCAGGGAAGTCCCCAAAACTTATTTTTTTAAAACAGTTTCCAGTGTGTAGATAAACAATATTTTATTTAACCAATACCTAATTAATAGATATTGAGATTTTCCCATCTTTTTGCTGTTATAAACTATGTTGCAGTTAATAACCTTTTAAATATGGCATCATGCACATGTGCAATTATCTTTATAGGGTGGTATGTTCCTAATAGCAGAATCGCTTAGTTAAAAGATACATGTGTTTGTGTGATAGCTACTGGCTCATCCTTCCATGGGAATGGAATAGTTCACCAGCATCCTGTATGAGTGCTGTTTCTCCCAAGCAGCAACACTCATTAAACAGCAAGAAGCTAGTAAAGTGAAGAGAGAAGGCAGATAACCTAGCCCAGTGGTGCTCAATCCTGGCTGCACATTAGGATCATCTGGAGTTCTCTTTTAAAAATACTGATATCTGGGCCCCATTGGCAGAGATTCTAATTTAATTGGTCTGGGTCAGAGGCCAGGCATCGGTATTACTTAAAATCTTCACATTAGTTTCTAAGGTACAGTCAGGGTTGAGAACCGCTATATGGCATCCAAAGAGAGTGCTAAGCATTGGAAAACCCTAGTGATTACATAGAATGTTCAAAATTTACAAACATGTATTGAGTGCCCACTGTTTGCCAGGCATATTATCAGTGACAAAGACATAAAATTTCTGTTCCTGTGGAAATTACAGTGTAACTCTATCTGCAGTTTAAAACTGATAGTTTAATGATTGATGATAATTTTAATCCTGAGAATGAAAGACCCAAAGTTGCCATTGTTATGTGGGAGATATATTTTTATTATGATATGAAACCGTTGATAGTATTAAGGCCCTGTGCAAATGGCAGGAGGGCTGAATCAGTTGGCTTTCCCCCCTTTACCAGGTAAGAAGTACAGATTCCCATGGTCTGAACTGGTCCAGGTCTGTCAGGCTCTAACACCTTTTTTAATCTAATATTTAATAATGACCTACTCGTGCCCAGAACACTGCTAAATGCTTTCCCATATATCATTTAAACCTATAATCCTGCCATAATATAAACCTATATTCCAGTTGTTTAGCCGAATGGAAGAAAATCAATAAAATGAAAAGGGATGAGATAAAGATGAAACAATTTGTTTTATTTTATTTATTAATGGCATAAAATCTTTTTATTCTTACTTTAAAAAAATTATCACTAATTTAGGATAGTTTTTAAAAAAGTCTTTCTAATCATGATGACTTCATACTAAGGCATAATAATATACACCTTGATCTAGGATTGTCTTTAACTATAGTAGATATAAATCCACTATTGGAAATATCTTCTTGACAATTTCAAATATTTGGGCATTTGAAATTTCTTGTCAAGTCTAACTAGATTGCCATTTTTTTTAAACCTCACAATGTTATTGTCATGGACCTGTTACTAGAAGGAGGAAAAATGTTAACCCTGCTTTTTTCTTGTTGTTTACTTGTATTTGCTCTATTAGTATTATTTATTATGCAGTTTCTATGTAGATTCTTTTTAAGTCACTTGATCATTTTATGAAGTTTGCATTAGTTAAAACAACAACATAGTCTATGAACCCATGCAACCTGGCCTGTAAACATGAACACACGGCAATATTCTGAAAGCACATGAGCAAGTGGGGAAACCACTGTTTTTCCCTTGGCCTTGTGAGCTCCTCTTCTTTCCTAGGATACCACACGTACCTCTGTGACCAGTGACCATCTGACCTTCATTCAGACAGAGTGAGAGTACCATTATCCAGCCACATAATAAATGTTAGTTATGTTTGATTTATTTCATATCTTTCTCCATTGACATATACAAATAGAAGCTCTACTATTTTCTATTCACAGCTCAGTTTTCGCCCATTCCATTTTTTGAGACCAAGCTAACCGAGTCCTAATTTAAAACTTGATCAGCATTGCTTTTTAAGAGTGTAAAAATATGACTTTCATTTTGCTTCCGAGATATGCATTGCTGTAATAGATCTTTAAAATGAGATCCATAACTATACGAATTTTTTTGTAAAAAGAAAGGGAAAGTAAGTATGTTTTCATTTGAGCAAAAAGAAACATACGAGGGATAAACCGGAGACTAATGAGGTTGATTAACTACAAGACTTGGGGAGGATGCGGTGGAAAGGATTGGGGGTGGGAGGTGGTTGGCCAGGAGAACAACACTTCTCTGAATGTGCTTTTGTGTAGTCCTCACTTTTGGAAGCATGTTTCCCATACTCAGCAAGACAGCAAATGAACAAATAAAGAAAAGAAACATAATCAACATAGATGAGGCCAAAATTGAATACAAAAAAAATCAGTCAAGCCAAATTTCAAATGAATAATAACATCACCGCGCCAAAGGGAGTGAGGAAGCACTCACCCAAGTAACTTGTGAATGACATTTGGACTCTATGTCCTCAGACTAGAGGCAAAAATACTGAAAATAAGTATTGAAGTTAGTAGGCTTCTTTTTCACAGGGACATGGCTTAATAATTCTCAAATTACTTTCTGTACATTTTAGGATTAAGCAAACAAGTAAATATATTGTGGATATTGGGAGCTATGTTTTTCACTGTTGAAGAGAGTTACAAATATGAACAGAAAGAAGGATAGAATGAGCCCTCAACCCACTGTTGAGAGGTTTTTTTTTTTTTTTTTTTTTTTTGTTGAGAGGTTTTTATGGAAATTTCATTTCATAGGTACGATTGATTAAATCATTGGCTGTCGGTGATTGAACTCAAACTTCAGCCCCTCTCCCCTGGTTTGGGGCTGAAAGTTCCAACTCTCTAATCATGGCCTGATCTTTCTGGCCACAAAAATCCATCCTGAAGCTACCTAAGGGGCTCCCAGCTACCAGCCATCTCATTAGTATATGGAAGGCATTTTTCATTTGAGATTCCAAGGTTTTAGGAACTCTGTGCCAGGACCCAGAGACAAAGACCAAATATATATTTCCCATTATATCACAGTTTTAAAATGCTATTCTGCACTAAAAGAAACCTGGGCCTCTTGAAAAAATGGTTGGAACAAGGAAAATACAAGGTGTGCCTGGAACATCTTGTTGGGCCAAAAAGCAAGGAAATGCTCAAAGAATGACCGGGACATGTCAGAAAGGCACAGGATCCACACAGGATCCATCAGCCAAAGCTGGAACAATTTGAACCTCAAAAAAAGTAACAGTAGTAAAAGATTATAACCATTTGAATAAAGTAAGAATCCATGATGAGTTCACACTGATGTTAATTGATTAGATAGAAAGGAAAGCTCTTATAGTGGAAAGCCAACTAATTAATATATGTAGAAGGAATGATGGAATTAGAAAATCACCACTTAGCAACCATCATAATAATGATTGATTCAGGCAGGAATCATCAATGGATACTAAAACTAGTGGAAATTTGAGGAGTAACTGAATATTTAAATAGTCTCAAAGTAGCTCCCTAAAAAATATTTATTAACTACAAAGTGTAAAGTCTCAAAGTAGCTACCTTTCTTTTTACAGTAACTTACAGTGATAAAACCTGGCAGATCACCTTTACCAAAGGATCAAAGTTAACATTTCCAACATTGGGACTATTCAACAGCATGTTCCTCTTGATATGATGCACTGAGGAGAATTCAGCATCACTCCTGTGGTGTTCTTGCCAAAAGTGCATAACCTGAATCTAATCATGTGGAAACAGCAAATCCAGACAAAAGGACATTGTACAAAATAACTGGTCCGTTTTTATCGAAAACGTCAGTGTAATGAAATATAAAAGAAAACTCAGAATCTCTTTCAGAGGAAGGGAAACTATAGACGTGGTAACTAAATGCAATGCATGATCTTGGATTTTCTTTTTCTATCAAAGCACATGATTGGGACCATTGGTGAAAACTGAAAAAGGAGTGTAAATTAGGTATTCTAGCAGTTGTTAATTTCCTGATTTTAGTAATTGTATTGTGGTTATGTAAAAGAATCCTTTGTTTTTAAGAAATGTACACAAAAGTATTTAGAGGTAAAGGGACACACCAAATTTTACTTCTTAAACAGTTCAAAAACATTGGGAGAGAGAAAGAGGATAAAGCAAACGTAGTAAAATGTTAACATTTGAGCAATCTGGGTGATGGATACATAGGAATTGTTTGTACTATTTTTTGCAACTTTGCTGTAAGTCAGAAATTACGTCACAATAAAAGAAAATATAAAATGAACTCTGGTATGGCCATAGAAGGAAAGCTGGGTACTGATATAAAGAACAGGACAGAATCTGAAGCAGGTAATTGCTGTCTGCTTCTGCTCAGGTCACGCCCTTGACTGCTTTGAAGTTTGCAGAGCTCTCTGTTAAAGCAGGCTTTCCAAAGGGGGTAATCAACATCATTCCAGGCTCAGGTAAGCCAACAAGGACCCACTTTGCTGTAACTAATGAATGGTACAAGGGTAGCTGAGTTTTCCCACTGGTGTTTTGTCCTGACTTATAACTATATTAAAACTAAATACAGTTTACCAAACAGTTAAGTATAAACATACTTACCATGTGCTAAAATCTGAAAGTGGAAATGCAGTGGCAGATGAGTAGGGTGGGAGGGGTGGAAATTGTACAGCATTGTGAAACCACCCTATGGTGGCCCATTTCAATTTTTAAAAATCGCTTTGGAAGATTAAAAAATCAAGGCATACCCATCTTTGGGGTACTGACAATTGCATGGAGGATATTATTCAGATTTTTGTCACTGTTATTAGTATAGAAAATGTAAAACTAAGATTTAAATGAGAGCTTAGAAATCTACTTCAATGAAGTCAAAGCCACCTTTACCATAAGAACTCAATAATGTTTTAATTTGTGTTTTATTCCATAATTCCACAGGTAGCATAGCAGGACAGCGCCTTTCTGAACATCCTGATATCCGCAAACTTGGTTTCACTGGTTCCACTCTGATTGGCAAACAGATCATGAAGAGGTATTGGTTTTAGTGTGTTGATTTGCTAAAAATCCTGTTAAACCAGGTCTTTGGCTTTGTTTTTGCTTTTTTAAATAAGGTGCTTTTGGAGGGAGAAAAATAACATCGAATTTAGAAGAGAAATCTTACCACAGCAGGGTATTGAAATGTTTGAATACAATAAAATACTTTCCAAAGTGTAAAGCCCAAAGTCCCCAAAACCAGAGTTGTACTGAAAGTTCTGAGAGCTTTAACGATCATTAAGCACAAAACATTTTCGGTACTAAAGCTGTAGCCCAAATTGGTTTTGAAGCATAAGTAAGAAACTGAAAAGACATATAAAAGACAAATCAAATCTGGATTATTTATAAAATTAATTCCTAAAAAGCGGTAACATTAGTTGAAAAAAATGCAAACCATCTAAATGTCCAAAATAAGGCAGTGGTTAAAGTTTGTTAACATAATGGAATACTGTGCAGTCACGTAGAATTTTTAATAACATTGGAGTGTTAAACGGTAAATGGAAAGAAAAATAAGGTATAAAATTGTATGTATTGGGTAATCCTAACTATGTTAAATAAGACAAAGGCTGTGCTTGGATACAGACCAGAAATAAGTATATCAAAATGGTAAAAAAAAAAAAAAAAAAATAGTTGCCATTGAGCCATGGAGTGGAATTCTGTGATTGTTTTCCTTCTTTCTGAACTTTTAAGAGTATTTTAAAAACACTTTAAATAACAATACTTTTGCAAACAGGGAGAAATAAACAGTATACTTCTAAAAATTGATTACTTTTCCCCCAATGTGCCAGTAATCTGGTTAAAGGTTAAATTCTTAGCCAGGCCTTTACGTAACCAAAATTCTTACACCTAAAGAATCTGAATTTACCTATGATAATCTCTAATCATTTGACCACAGAATTTAAAAAGAAACCAGTTTTTATTCCAGAAGATTTCTAATATTCACAAAGCTCACAGAATAGTGTAATGAACTCCTGTGTGCTCATCACCCAGCTTCAACTGTTATCACCATTCTACCATTCATGTTTTGTCTTTGAATAAGTTTCTTAATATTTCTGAGGCTCAGTTATATTTCCCATGCTAAGTAGTAATTTATGGGTGAAGAAACAGAGAGAGAAACTGATAGACAGACTAAATGCTCATATTCCCTTTATTTTTCTCTAGCTGTGCTGTGAGCAACTTGAAGAAAGTTTCCCTTGAACTTGGTGGCAAATCCCCCCTTATAATATTCAGTGACTGTGAACTTGACAAGGCGGTACGAATGGTAAGAGTAGGTCAAGTCCACCTAACTAGGTACCCACTTCTGAAACACATTCTACCTCCTTCTCATCAGGAACCTTAGAATGACGCTTGGTTGGGTTTTTTTTTTTTTTTTGGTTTTTTTTTTACTTAATTAGTTAATTGATTTTATTTTTGGCTGCCTTGAGTCTTCGTTGCTGCACACGGGCTTTCTCTAGTTGCGGTGAGCGCTACTTTCGTTGCGGTGCGCGGGCTTCTCATTGTGGTGGCTTCTCTTGTCGCGGAGCACAGGCTCTAGGCGCATGGACTTCAGTAGTTGTGGTGTGTGGGCTCAGTAGTTGTGGTTCACAGGCTCTAGAGCACAGGCTCAGTAGTTGTGGTGCACGGGCCTAGTTGCTCCACGGCATGTGGGATCTTCCCGGACCAGGGCTCGAACCCATGTCTCCAGCATTGGCAGGCAGATTCTTAACCACTGCGCCACCAGGGAAGCCCAACACTTGGGTCTATCTAATCATAAACAGAAACCATTCTCTTTATGTTTAGATTTGGGACTGCTCAGGGCACTTAATTTAAAAAAATAATGTCATTATAATTAAATGTGTTTATGAAACTTGGACGCCAGGTTTTTAAAACTGATGTAGAGATTTATAAGCATTCATGATTTATTTAAACTGATGTAGAGATTTTTAAAAGCAAAATTTGGTATAGAAATAGAAATATTACATTTAAATGTATAGAATAATCTAAATTTTCTTATAACACAAAATCTGTTTTTATCACTATGTCCTTCATGTTATGTACATTTTTTTTTAAAGTACTCATGGACCAAAAGGGGGAAAGTAGAAGCAAAATTCCTAAAAATATCAAAACCAAGAATCTCCAAGCAACACTAACTTGGCCAAGGGCTTGTGCTTTTCTCTGAATTCTCTGTGTTGTCTGCTGTCTTCCAATAACATCTAATTCTCAGTGTGTGCAATTTTATGACAATCTTGACTTCCCAAGCAATAACAGTATTTTCTCTTTTGCTGCCGAAGGGCATGGGAGCAGTATTTTTCAACAAAGGAGAGAACTGTATTGCAGCTGGTCGGTTGTTTGTGGAAGAATCCATCCATGATGAATTTGTGACAAGAGTGGTAAGCGTCTTCAAATTTGCTCTGTGATTTGTATAGAAATTGCCTTTACTTTATTTATTTTAAATTAATTAATTAATTAATTTATTCTTGGCTGTGTTGGGTCTTCGTTTTCTGTGCGAGGGCTTTCTCTAGTTGGGCAAGTGGGGGCCACTCTTCATCGCGGTGCGCGGGCCTCTCACTATCCCGGCCTCTCTTGTTGCGGAGCACAGGCTCCAGGCGTGCAGGCTCAGTAGCTGTGGCTCACGGGCCCAGTTGCTCCGTGGCATGTGGGATCTTCCCAGACCAGGGCTCGAACCCGTGTCCCCTGCATTAGCAGGCAGATTCTCAACCACTGCGCCACCAGGGAAGCCCAGAAATTGCCTTTACTTTAAAAGTACTTCTGGGATTATTAATGAACTTAGATGTGATGATAGTGCTATGGTTATATTTTTTTAAAAGAACACAATCCTTACCTTTTAGAAGTACTTTTTGACATATTTACAGATTAGATTATGATATCTGGACTTTGCTTCAAAATAATCCAAAAGGGAAGGAAGTAAGTGGGGGAATAAATTGGTCATGAGTTGGCAGTTGTGGAAGCTGACTGATGGGTATGTGGAGTTTCATTATATTATTTACCTACTTTTATATGTTTATAATTTTTCTCTTTAAAAAAATTTTACGTATTTATTTATTTTTGGCTGCGTTGGGTCTTCATTGCTGCGCGTGGGCTTTCTGTAGTTGCAGTGAGCGGGGGCTACTCTTTGTTGCGGTGCACGGGCTTCTCACTGCAGTGGCTTCTCTTGTTGCAGAGCACAGGCTCTATAGCGAAGGCTCAGTAGTTGTGGTGCACGGGCTCAGTTGCTCTGCAGCACGTGGGATCTTCCTGGACCAGGGCTCGAACCCGTGTCCCCTGCATTGGCAGGCGGATTCTTAACCACTGAGCCACCAGGGAAGTCCCTGTAATTTTTCATAGTAAAAAGTTATAGGTCTATATTAGAAAACCTGATAAAGTATACTTAAGAGCTATTACTACCTATACCTTGCTCTTCATTTATAGTATATTAGATCCTTGATATTTGTAGAAGATATACTCCTAGATTATTATAAATCCCTAAATTGGCTATGAGAGATATACCACTAGATTCTTACAAATCCTGAATTTACAGTTAAATGATAGCATATAATTTCCTCCACTAAGATAGATAGATAGATAGATATACACATACATACATACATACATACATACATACCCCCTGCAGTTGGGCATGATTCCATAAATATGAGACTAAACGTCATTCATAGAACTATCAAGATGAATTCTGTGGCTAAAATGAACTCTAAACATACTACACAGGGACTTCCACGGTGGCGCAGTGGTTAAGAATCTGCCTACCAATGCAGGGGACACGGGTTCGAGCCCTTGTCCAGGAAGATCCCACATGCTGGGGAACAGCTAAGCCTGTGCACCACAACTACTGAGCCTGCGCTCTAGAGCCCATGAGCCACAACTACTGAGCCCATGTGCCGCAACTACTGAAGCCTGCGTGCCTAGAGCCCGTGCTCCGCAACAAGAGAAGCCACCGCGATGAGAAGCCCGCGCACCACAACAAAGAGTAGCACCCACTCGCCGCAACTAGAGAAAGCCCGTGCACAGCAACGAAGACACAACGCAGCCAAAAATAAAATTAATTAATTAAAAAAACATACTACACTATATCATTATTATGGTAATAGTAATCACGAATTTGTTTCTATTTAAAAAACCAGCACCCAGCCTTTTTTCCTTCAGAGCCAATTCCCCCATCCCACCCCCCAAGAAGCAAAGGCATCTTTCCTCATGAGAGTGGAAAACAAGGAAGTCATAGGGAGAGGCAGACGGAGGGCAGTGTCTGCCTCATGAACATCCCCATAATTCAATTTTGTGCCTTAGTAAAATGCAAGGTACAGCACTACACGTCATGGGCTTTCACAACAACTTGTTGAAATTTAAAATGCCGAGACCAGAAATGTCAAGGATTTGCTGTATCAGTCCATCAACAAACATGTTTTGCACACATATGAACAGTATTCATTTCTTCATTCAGCAGGTATTTCTTGAGCACTTACTGAGGGATTACTGCCAGACCTAAATTCAAATTCATGGCCCTGTGGGGTCACGGTAACTCCCATTCTTTCTCCTTATTAGAATTGGACTTAACATCAGGAAATGCAGAAATAGATTAAGATAACCAAGGAGCACATGTCAGTGATGAACATTCTTCGATAAAGATGGTTTTTCTTTGGAACATTCTGGTATATCCTCTGGTGTGGCTGTACCGTGAGAATTTCACAAGGGCAGTCTGCCACATTTGGGGAAAGGAAAAAGACAACAATGTGGCCATTTTAGAAATTATTTTGCCATGAAGAGTGTAAGTATGCTGTATTAACAAAAATTCCAGAACATCAGGTTTGCTATTTTAATGAATTAACATTCGGGATAATTTTAAAACACAGTGGTTACAATCTTGGGCTTTCAAGTCAAGAAAACTCTACAGTATTTAGTGGCTGTGTGCCCTTGGGCAAGTGGCTTAGCCTTTCTGATCCTCGGTTTCCTCATATAAGATGGAAATAATAAGTATCTACCTCCAGTGCTACTGAAGACTAAATGAGGACACATCTTTGAACAGCTTAGTACAATACCCATCACACAGTAGAAACTCGGTCAAGGGTATCCATTCTTATTATTAACAGTCAGTTGTGTTTTGTGAACTGGGTGACATACAGGTGGAAGAAATTAAAAAGATGAAAATTGGTGATCCACTTGACAGATCTACTGATCACGGGCCCCAAAATCATAAGGCCCATCTGGAAAAGCTCCTGCAGTACTGTGAAGCCGGAGTGAAAGAGGGGGCCACCCTGGTGTACGGAGGCAGACGAGTCCAAAGGCCAGGTAAGAGCACCTCCATAGGAGGTATGCTGGGGGCCTGGCTTCTTAAGTTGGAATAAATGGTAACAGTTTTCGTTGCAGCACCATCTTGCCTCGAAAGTAGTGTCATTTACGTTACGATAAGAAGAATTACTTTCTAGATCCTGCTTGGCCACTTATAAGCTGTGACACCTTCAACAACAGTTTTTCTGAGCCGCAGTTGTAAAACGTGATGAAATGTGCATATCCCGCTTTACGAGGCTGTTAAAATCAAATAAAATGGATGTGACAGGGCCCTTAGCTGCGTAAGTAAACAAGTGTAGTGGATACGGTGTTATTCAGGCACTGGTGATTTTCATTCCTGTCAATGTAAGATTGAATCTCAGCCAGCTTAGCCTGGGAAGGATTCATTCCTGCTGTCTAACGCCGTACTTGTTAGAGAAGTATGTGAATAGCTCAATGTCATGATACCCAAAAGGAGAGAAAAACAAACAAACAACAACTGGAAAGCCTCATGTTTTACTGTTGTGGGTAGATTGAGCCCCAGCAGGACAACTGGTTATGATGTGCCTCCTGTGGGGCCCAGTGTGTAACACAGCATCGCCTATGAAGTACTCTTGCCAAAAACGTTTAACCATGAATCTAATCATGCCTTTAGGTCATACTCTCCATTGACAAGAAAGACAGGGGATAGAGGAACAAATTAAATATCATCCCAAGGAAGCAATGACAAATTTGAAATGCATAAAATGTTCTGCAGGACAACTGAACCAGTCTACCAAGTCAATGGCATGAAAAATAAGGGGAAGGGTAAAGGGGAGAAACATTCTAGAGTTAAGGACCCTTAAGCTATCTAACAACCAAATGCAGTGTGGAACTTAATTGAATTCTGAATCAAACAAGTCAACTATAAAAAGATATTTTCCAGAAATCAGAAATTGAATACAAGTATCGAATCATTATGGTGTACACCTGAAACTAATGTTATATGTCGTTGCATCTCAATTAAAAAATTGGAACTTAAAAAAAAGGAATTGAAATGTAAACTATGACTAAGGAATTGGCGTTAATTTTTTGTTAGGTGTGATAATGTATTGTGGTGTGTAATAAAATGTCCTTGTTTTTCACAGGTTTGTACCGAAATACTTGGAGTATAAATTGTAATCTCTGGAATTTGCTTTAAACTATTTCAGCAAGAAAAAAAAGAATCAAATATGGCAAAATAAGCATAAAGATTTATTTTACTGTTCATTATACTATTTTCTCTACTTTTACATATGTTTGAAAGTTTTGTAATAAGGACATTAAAAATATAATAACCTAGGAATGCTAACACCAAATAGGAAAATGAAAGTCTTCTTGGTTTTACTGACCCATAAGGGAAGAAAAAAATTTATAATGTAATTAAACGAGAGAACTACTAATTGAAAATTACCCTATAATTGATGTTATTTTCTTCTGTTTTTCAAATAGGCTTTTTTATGGAACCTACTGTCTTCACAGATGTGGAAGACCACATGTATCTTGCCAAAGAGGAATCCTTCGGGCCTATTATGGTCATTTCTAAATTCCAAAATGGGTATGTTCCTCAGGCATAATTTGACCGATTGCCTAGATACTTTTCTTTTTTCTGTCATTGTGCTATGTACAGAGCATAAAATCAATGAACATATAATTTTCTACCATAAGAATAATTGTCTTAATTAAATAATAAGAAGAGAAAGCTAACCAATGTAGATTGTAATATATTTTTGCTCCTTAGCTTAAATTAATGGCTGACATTATGGGATGTTCGCTAAGTTTTAGTTTTTGTACAGTCAGCATTTGAAATGTCTCTGGAATAAGGTCAGTAACTGAGAATAACAGAACTGGTTTTCGCATTTACATTTCTAGGGAAGGCAGCATCTATGAAATCTGATTTTCCCAAAGAAAGAGTGTTTTCTCCGTAGGGGATCATGCACCCAAAAGCCTAATACTCAACTCTTTGTAGAAATGTCCACAATCACCATATAATCAACTGTGAATGACATACTGGTTTGTTATGGTGCCTGAAACTTTGATATGCTAAGTGTTTAGCATATCAAAGAGGGCCGTATGGTAACTGAGCTCATATCAGAATATTTAATACAGTAGACTCTCATGGTATACTGCACACAATTCTTCAGAATTCTGGCTTTAGTTTTCCTTTAACCAATGAGAAAACAGAATACAGAGTTCAGAAGGGCTTCTTGGTCTTGGACAGACATACTGTGAGGGACCTTTGGGGACACTAAGCTGTAGTGAGTAACCTTTTGACATACTGATCCAAGGATGCCCTGCTACCCTCTTTTCCTTATTATAAGTTCCCCCATAGGATGGTCCTTGTGTTAAATATGCAGGTATTAGAAGCCAGTTTTAGGGGATGTAAGCCTAGGTAAGTCACAGTTCCTGTCCTCAAGGAGGTCACCATCTAATAGAGGAGACAGACAAGGAGACGGGCAATTAACCCCAGAGGGCCTAGGTGGGAGGTGCAGTAGGTAGAGTCTGCACTGACCACTTCTGTGGGCTTGGGCCACTTAATTCCTCTATTAAGTTTCTCTATTTGTGCAGTTTATCTATTTGTGAAGTTGGGTTATTAATAGTATCTACCTTTTTGGGTCATTCTAAGTGTTAAATAAGTCAAGTGTTTGCTGTTGGTGACATTGCAGTCATTACACTCGTTATTATTCTAAAAGTGGGCAAGGTGTGCTGTGAAGCTATGTCGTCTCAGTAGTCCTCAATGGGCAATGGCATACAGCCATCTTTCCGCCTTAGTCCAGGCTATAAGTATTCGCAGTGCAATCAGGTGCAATGCATCAAGTGTGAGAGTTTTAGCAGAGCCTCAGTCCTCTCCAAGTTAGATTCCACATTTCTCATGAGAGTCGAAGATTGTGTATAGTCAAGATTACCTTTGAAAATCCCTTGGGAAGACACCACATTGAAGCCTATGCTGTCTCTCAAAGAATTCAGCACAACTAATTTTTGCTCCAGTTTTGGAACAGAAATCGTGTTTCTTTGCCGGATCCCCAGATGAAATCTTGGCTTACATTTGCTGGCCGTGTTGTAGAAAATTCATCCATTTTTTTAACACTGGTATGACACTCATAAAGATGAGATACTCACACTATGGCAGGCATGTTGGAACTGGACCCAACTGAGAGAAGAGCAGGCTCACATCTGCACTTACTTGGTGTGTACACATACTGAGTCAAAAGGCAGGGAAGTCACCAGACCCATTTCAGGGATGATTTTACTACCCTTTTATTGGATTGGCATATTAATTGCGTTCACTCTCACTTGATGGTGCAACACCCTAGTATACAGAAAAGTAAGATGTTACCCCTGCCCTCAGGGAGCTTCCAGTCTAGTTGGAGGGTGAACACCAAATACGCGAAAAGGTAAACCAAAATACTGAATTGGAGGAATATGTGCTACCCTATTATAGCTAACTTTCATTGAGCATTTCCTGTGTTCCAAACACTATTAGCTCATTTAATCCTCATGACAAGACAGGTGCTATTATTATTATTTCCCTTTTTGCACAAGAATAAACAAAAGCAGGGGAGATGAAATGATTCACCCAAGGTCACGCAGGCAGTCTGGCTGTGGAGGCTTCTCGCCAGGCCACTACACTACACTGCCTGAACAGTGGCACTGGGGGGATCTGGGAAGGCTTCAGGGTGAGGCATCGAGTGAATGTGCCTTGAAATGTGCATGTAAAATCTGGATAGATGGGGGGACACTGCGGGTGCTCTGAGAATATGTCTGTAAATGGAGCTCAAGGGAGAGGAAAACAAATGGGGTAGTCATGAAGGAGAAGCAATGAAGAAGGCTGAAAAGATGACTTCAGATTTTAAAAGGTGTTTTCAGGATATATGTGAAAAATATAATACTAGAGTTGTAATATTTCATTGGGAGTTTCTTTTGGTGCAAGCCTGGAATATTTCATTTATAAAAATGTAAGCACGTTGGCAGTAATGTTTTCCTGTTTCTAGCACGGAGGGGAAAAACATTAGCACAGAAAATGGAGGTGTTTTGCTTTTGCATTTAATGAGGTTTTATGTCTTCCTAAAAACATCTTGCAGGGACATCGATGGAGTGTTGCAGCGAGCAAATAATACAGAGTACGGCTTGGCCTCAGGGGTTTTTACGAGAGACATAAATAAAGCTATGTATGTGAGTGAAAAGCTAGAGGCAGGAACTGTTTTTATTAACACCTACAACAAGACGGATGTAGCAGCCCCTTTCGGTGGAGTTAAGCAGTCTGGCTTCGGAAAAGACTTAGGTATGAATATGCCTTACCTTTCTACTGCACGTCACAGAATAGTCCGCTTCATGCTTCAGGCAACACTCTTGTATTGCTTTAAAGGGCACTTCCTACACGGCAGTTGGATCTGGGCTTTCAAGGGTACTGATATTTTTTTCAAAGTTAAACATTTTTATTGAACATAACGTAAATATAGAAAAGTACTCAAATTGTGTGGAAAAGTGTTTCCTTTTAAAAAAGAAGATTCATGTTGAAAAGAAAGCCCTGACAATATCTTTTAGCTAAAATATGTTAGGTTTTTTGTTTTTTTTTTTTAACCTGACATTCAGCATGAACTTGGTTTAGATGTCATGGGACCAAGTGGAACCAAGAAAGGAAAATGGGTAGAAGGCAGTAACCAGCTAGCCGCAAGAATAAATCCTGTCTCTGAGCCACCTGGCAGTCTTTCAGAGACAACACTGAAACTGGCAGAGTTTTCTGGGCATCTGGGAGCTCAGATTGAGAGTCTGCAGAGAGCCCAAAATGTAATTCACCGTGGGCAGTAACACTATCACGTTTCCAGTCATAGCTTACTTTGAACACTAAATATGTACCAGGCCCTATTCTGATACTTTACCTGTAATAGCACGAGCAGTCCTCACAATAGCCATGGGAGTGTAGGTGCTATTATTTTCTTTATTTTACAGATGAGAAAAATGGGGCTCAGAGATTTTGGGTAACTTGCCCAAAGTCAGCCAGACAGCCACTGGCAAAGAGAATGCAAACCCAGACAGTCGGCTATGCAGCCCATGTTCTCACGCCCCATAGTCGGTCTGGCGGGTTGTTTCAAAAATTGAAATGCTTGTGATTTACTGCAATTACAGTCTGCTAACATAAATTGGGTTAATTTGGGGTATTTTTACATTTTCTCTTTCCTGAAGACTTTTGGCAGTGTATTTGCAACAATAAACGTGGCTCTTGTTTTAAATTCCATTGAGTTGAAGGTAAAGTCTGTTTTTTTTTTTTCATGTCTTCAATCTGGCTTTCATCCCTGGATCCAAAACACATGGGGAGATTTTCTTAGGGAAATTATTTTTATAAAGTGAGGCAACAGTGTTCCACTTGTCTTTTGATAGAGAATGATCGACACACTTCATGTCTGTTTTATTATAAAACAGTAGACTTTGTCTAACAGTTTCTTCCTCTCCTAATTTGAAATTCCCTCAGCCCAATGGTTCCCAGGTGCACATTGGATTAGAATCATCTGGGAGCTTTAAAAAAAATGCAAAGATGCTGATTTAATTGGTCTGGGGTATGACCTGGGATCAGGAATTTTAAAAGCTCCCTAAGGTGATTCTAATTTAACATTAAGAAGCCTGGGTTTAGCTCAACTTCCAGAATCATATACTCATTAGTTTCACCTGTGGTACCCATGCCCTTTAACTGTTGTAGAAATCGATGATTGTGGTAGCTCAAAATAGGAACAGAATAGAAACAGAAAGGCAGACCTATTTATTTTTTCCTGGATATGCCCCTGTGTCTCTAACATACTATGTAAGTCAGGAAAACTGCCTTTCCCTTATCTTTAAAACAAGATGAGACCAAATGATCTCAAACTTTCTTTGCTCTGTTCTGCTTCGTTCAATGTAATCAGAAAGACAGTATCCTGATCACTTCTGTTCAGCCTCAATGGGCAAGGAATAGACATGGAGATTTGTCATCAAGCTGGGAAATAAAGGAGAAGGGTTTGGGGTAGAAAGTGATAAGCCAACAGTCTGGTCCTTAGAAGGCCTGGTAGCTGGTCTAAACCCTTTTGCTCCTCAAAGTGTGCCCCACAAGCCTCAGCATCATCGGGGAATGGTTAGAAACATACAGTCTTGGGGCCTCTGCCGGACTTAATCCAATCAGAATCTAGTGTGTCACAAGATCTGCAGGTGATTCACATGAAATTTAAAGTTTGAGAAGCACTGCCTCGGCCCCATTCTATTTGCCTAGTGACTGATATGCCTGCACCTGTGTCCAGGATCTGGCGACATCACATGCGCCTGTGAACACGGTCCATCAGCTGCTTTTCTCTTCCCTAGGTGAGGAAGCTCTAAACGAATACCTCAAAACCAAGACCGTGACGCTGGAATATTAGCGCAGTGCCGTCGTCAGGAGCCCCTCGCAGACAGCAAGCACCTCCTCAGCCCTCCGCACTGAAGAAGCTGGGCTGTGCTGAGGAAGGAGGTGTCAGTCACCCGCTGAGAAAAACCACAAGGACCATCAAGAGGGTCGGGCCACGTGTCTAAGCATTTACACATGTTCCTGAGTATTTTCTAATACCCCTTTTATACCTTAAAATGATGCGTAGTTGTTGGGTTTTGACTATGTCATATACCACACATATTTCTAAAATATCAAGCTGCTTTTTTTGTTCCCCACCAAGACTAACCCAGTCATGGTTGTTCATCTTGCAGACGTCAATATCATGCAGTTATAATACAGAAAGTGCATTGTTAGGAACCCTTGTATAATATGTACAGGTTTTAACCTCTGAACCAGGCATATGGGGTTGTTAAAAAGATTTTCTGTAATTTTGCTCTCAAGGAACAGTATATCCTCTAAGGAATATGAAGGAAGTTCTTTTTTTTTTTTTTTCCTTTTGGAAATAAGATACATCTTTGTGCCTTTGATGTTCTATTTTTCAACCCACTGTGATGAGTGACCAACCCAGAAACAGTGCTTGAGTACCTACCAAGTACGAGGTACTATATTATGTCCTGAGGAGTATACAAAATTTAATGACATGATCTTTGGCCCCAAATAGTTTAAATTCTAGTCAACAGCTTTTAAAGTGGATTTTACAGTATGATGTACTATAAAGTAAATAGCTTTTGGAGGCTGATCTTGGTTCATATCATGCCATCTTACTATCTATGTGACTTTGGGAAACTTATGCAACTTCTCAGAGCCTCAGTCTCCTTATATGTAAAATGGGGACAGTAATGCCTCCCTCGGAAGCCTTATAATGAGGATTCAATGCAATAATCTTAGTGCAGCACCTGGCACTGGGCTTTGTTTGTGGTAAATACTCAAATACTCAACAAAAGTTAAGTGCTTTCCCCATCACTATTTTAAAAATATAGTGAGATATATTAGTTCAATGAATTAATTTCCCTACAACCCTTTCCAGTAGTCATCAGTTCCTATGCTGCTTTTCTCCTCCACTGTCTGACCCAGTACCTGATACAGCAGCACTGGAAAATACCATGTAGTGAAAAATGAAAATGGTACAAGGAAAAGGGTGCTTTTCTTTCTACAGCTCATTCGTCCTTCTAGGACATTTGGTTTTCCACTCTTCTACTAATTGGTTCTGCCACTCACTAGCTGGGTGATCTTGGGCAAATTAGTTACCTAACTATCTCAAAGCCCAGATTTGGAATCTATAACACAGGGATAAAGTCCCTATCTCATTAGGTGTTGTAAGGATCCAGTGGGATAATATACATAACGCACTCAACAAGGTGTTTGGACCATTCTCTGTGCTCAAGAAAGAGGAATTATTACAACCCATGCAGTACTCACGTAATTGCCCATTGTCAGACAAAAGTAGGTGGGTAGATTCTAACCATCCATGTATGACTAGAAGAAGGTGAGATCCTGAATTGAAGAGTCTTTGGTAGCTGGTCAGAGCAATTAATTTCCATGAATCCTCCTTTTAAAGTAAAATTTCAGTAAACATCTCCATCTCTTTGGCTTTGAAGAAGCCCTTAGGGATTACTTGTTACTTCGGAAACTCGGCAGCTTAACGTTAGAAGAATGTAGGGAATCAGTAATCAATAAACAACAATAACAAAAATCAGGGGCAGAAAACATTCAATAGGAAGAATATCAGGTATGATCCTGGATGATCAACAGAGCAAATTTTGCCTGTAAGCGTTTTTTATTGTACCACAGCTCATTCAGAGCTCGGCACAGGTGAAATTCTAAATGTGGACCCAGCTGGGTTCAAACTGACAGTTCATATTTGAATAAAATGACAATGTTCTTAATAGAAAGGAACCACTTTTTAAATGCAGTGTTTTAACTGATTTCATGTGATTTAAAATATCACTTTACCACATATTTTAATGATAGATGAAATGGCAAACAAAAACCTGGCCATTTCTTCTAGAATGACTTTTACCCTCTAATATTACGCTCAGTAGCAGTGCTTTTAATAGTTTTGGGGCCATAAACCTCTTTGAGAATCTGATAAAAGCTATAGATCTCCTCTGTCCCAAATTCACACGTACACACCTAGTTCTGCAAATATCTTCAAGAGATTCACAGACCTCCTAAAACCCATGTTTGACCTCCAGATTAAGAACTCCCTTTTCCCATAGCGAGTTCTAAAGTTCTCAGCGGCTTGAGTTTTTATATCCAACTGCTGACCAGAATCAAAGGCTCCATGGAATTTATAAAATTACCAGTGAATTTGAATTGGAACGTTACGATCCACAGCCTACTAGGAGATTTAATTAACACACTGAGTAATTAATTTATCACCATTTCTTCAGATCATTGATTATTTTGCTAATCTAAAGGACAAACCTGTGATCTGTCCCCCGAACCGGGGAGTTGGGGAGGTGTAGACACTTTTAAAAGTTCTGTTTTCCTTCGAAGTCCACTTCCCGGTGCCTTTGCTAAAGCAGCCCCCCAGCACCCACCCATCCCCGTAGCCTTTTGCTCAAATACACCCTCCCTGGCCTCTCCTACTCCCCAACTTGGTTGTAAGTGTCTCTCCTCTATCCTCTCACTTGTCTGGAACATAGTACTTACCACTTGGTGCTGGAATTACTGGTCTTCCTAATTAGATATGAGCACCCCCCCCCCACCCCCAGGATTGGCATGTCAATAACAACAGCTATCATTTATTGAGGGGCTGCTGTGCGCTAGTCACTATGCTAAGCCAACTTAATCTTCACAACATCTGAAAAGATGAATAAATCAAGGTGCTCTTTTTCCTGGCTCCACCACTACCAAGAGGTTATTGCCAGTCTCTTGACTGGCCTTCCCGATTCCTCCCTGTGTGGCTGTCTTCAAAGCCTGAGTCAGATGGTGTCACTCCTCTGCTCAAAACCTTCTAATGGCCCCCATTTCACTTAGAATAAAGTCCAGTGTACTTACTGTGCCTGCAAAGTCCTATCAATTCTGTTCCCGGCTACCTCTAACTTCATCTCCTATCAACTACCTTCTCATTCTCTTTAGCCACCCCGGCTGCCTTGATGTTCCTCCAAATGATCAAGCACACTCCTACCTCAGGGCCTTTGCACTCACTGCTCCTTCTTCTCAGTGCTGTGCTGGTAGATATCTAACAAACAAGTGGCTCTCTGAGAGGAAAAGAAAACTCTGATTTGCAGCATTTGCTGATTTCTGTGTACAGATGCTCTCACCAAGGCTGATTTCAAGCTACCAACTTGACTTCACTGAACGCAGAGTTGGGATGAGATGCGTGTAATTAGAACAAGTGTGGGCCAGCGCCAGCACACCACTGCCTCTTCCTGAAATTCTCCCCACACACCACCCCCAGCTGGTGGCTGCCTTACTTCCTCCAAGTCTCTGCTCAAACATCCTCTTCGTAGAGATCCATTTGCTGACCACTCTTCCTAAAATAGCACATAGATCCCCACATTCACACCTCATCTGTCCTCATTCTTTAGTCTCCTTCTCCTGCATTATTTTTGTAGCACTTACCACCACCCGGCATAGTTACTATCATCGATTTCTTCCCATTAGAATGTAAGCTTCGTGAACAGGTGCTTCTTTTGTTCAAGGACGTATCTCCAGTGTCTAACACGGAGGAGGAGCTCAATAAATATTTGCTTTCAAATGAAAGAGGTTAAGAAACCTGCCCAGATCACACAGCTATTCAGTGGCAGAACAGGCACTCAAGCAATGAAGCTGGTAGTCTTAACCAAGCTAAGATGCTGTTACTGCCAATGCCTGAATCAGGCCCTCGGTAATGAATAGTAGGCAAATGTTAAATATTTGTCAAAGTATAAAGCTAAGCAGAGTGAGCATTAATTGCAAGAGCTTTTGTGGAAATGACTAGAGACAGGGCAAGGAACGAAACTGGTTCCCCCATACCTCCCTTCTAAGAAAATAGAAGCTAGCTATCAAGGGAAACCTGGGCTATAAGTAGATTATCAGACATGAGACATGATGGATAGGGTGGATTATTATTATTATACCTATTATGCAAATAACACCCAAGCAGATTTTTTAAATGATTAATACCTAATTTTGTAAAAATAATAAAAGGGGAAGGTTAAGATTCAACCATAAACTCTCCACAAATAACCACAGATGATATTTGAGATGTTCCAGATTTTTTCTATGAATACATTTTTTAGAACTAGTATAATACTGTACATAACTTTACCTGCTTTTTTCAATTAACAATATGTAAGCATCTATGTCAATAAACATACCTCTGCATATGTTCAGTAGCTTTGATTCAACTTGTTCTCTATTGTTGGACATTTATATTTGCTTTCTGCTATTTTAAATGTCACAGTCAATCTTAGATAGAAATTTGTGAACAAAACTGTTATTTGCTTAATTAGAATAAATTCCTAGAGGTGGAACCTGATTAAAAGGATATAGCAATCTGTAATCTTACCAACAGTTTCTCCAAATTTTTGCCACCACTGTGCATTATTCATTTTTTAAAAATTTAATTAATTAATTAATTTATTTTTGGCTGCATTGGATCTTCGTTGCTGCACGCGGGCTTTCTCTAGTTGCGGTGCGCGGGCTTCTCATTGCAGTGGCTTCTCTCTTGTTGCGGAGCACCGGCTCTAGGTGCACAGGCTTCAGTAGTTGTGGCTCGCGGGCTCTAGAGCACAGGCTCAGTAGTTGTGGCGCACAGGCTCTAGAGCACAGGCTCAGTAGTTGTGGCGCACGGGCTTCGTTGCTCCACGGCATGTGGGATCTTCCCGGACCAGGGCTCGAACCCGTGTCCCCTGCATTGGCAGGCAGATTGTTAACCACCGCGCCACCAGGGAAGCCCTGTGCATTATTCTTACAGCATCATGATACCTCACACTTACCAAGCACTGTTCTAAGCACATGACGAGTATTAACTCATTAATTTCATACTAAAACCTCATAAGGGAGATACTCTTATCCCCATTTTACAAATGATAAGTGGCTGGGCGGGGATCGATCCAGCTTCGGAGCCCATGCTTGTGGCATAGTGACTGGTAGGCCCACAATGGCAGGATGTGGCTGACTGAACTTAAAAGTTGGCTCCACCAGTTACCTATTGTAAGGCTTTAAAAAAATTTGCTTAGTGTCTCCCTGCCATTTTTTTTTTTCTTAAATCTGTGAAGTAGGTACAAGAGAACATCTCATAAACTGGTGGTCTTTTTTTAACAAAAAGGAAATTTATTGTGTCACAAAACAAGAAATCCAGTGACAGTTTGGTCTACAGAGTTATTTGATGCAGTAATTCAGTGATGTTCCTTGCTTCTCTTTGCTATCCTTGACGTGCCGACTGTACCCTCAAGAGCTGGCTCCGTTTATGGCCACTAGGCCAGAGTTCCAGGAATCATATCCAGTCACAAGATATCCATGTTCCAAAAGAAAGCAGCCATCTTTTCATGTACCTCTTTTTTAGGAATGAGAAATCCTCTTCTTTCCAAAAGTCTGCTAACAAGACTCGGCTTGTGCCTCTTTGGGAAAGTTGTCACATGCCCATCCCCAAGCCAATCACTGGCAAGGATCTTCCATGAACATATGGTGGGGAATCAACCACAAAGATTCCACCATTAAACTTTTGGGAAAAGTCTACCAATCAAAAGATAGTAAACCTGTCTTTCTTTCCTCAGGATTGTGAACCACTGATGTTTAAGATGTATTACTTTATTGGCATCAAGAGGAAAAAAAAGTTTCAGGAACATTTATCGTACATTCCCAGTGAAAGGCACCATGCCAGGCACTGAGGGAAATACAAATGAAAGACTCAACCTCTTTACTTGTCTTTCCTACCACAGTAGTGGACTCAGGCACAGGAATACAAGCTACTTTGCAAGGCAGTTTTTCTATAAGTACCATATTTGATGCACAATTAAAGTATCAGGAGAATAGATAGAGGAGATTCATTAAGAATATTTTTGCTTCAAAGACCATTACACCTTATTTTCTGATTTATGACTGTCAAAGAGCCATAGAAAGATAATACACAAGGTTGAAGAGAACATTTCATCAGCCTTAGCAGGAACAGAACCGTTCTCCAAATGGCGGCCATCACCTCACACCAAAGCATCAGGCAGAGAACCCACAGGGTCAGACCAACCAAAGCATGATGGTGATTTAGTTTCCAAGAGACTGTAGAGCACACTGCTTACAAACAAAACAGCTTTTTAATTAAAGTATAACATACATAAAGTGCACCGATGTTAAATGTATAACTCGAGAAATTTGTGTGTGTGTGTGAGTGGCAGTAACTCTTAAACATAAAACACTTAGAATAGTGGCTGACACACAAAAAGGGCTCAGTTAAGTACTAGCTGTTGTTTCATCTGCCACTTTGAAAGGTAAAAAATACAACATTGGTTTCATTTGCATTTCTTTGAGAAATGGGACCGAACATTTTTTTCCTGTGAATTACCTGTTCAAGTCCTAAGGCCTTTTCACTATTGAGATATTAGTCTTTTTTTTTTTACTAATTTGTAAGAGCCCATTATATACTAATAACACTCTTGCCTTACATTGAAATTATTTTTCCCAATTTGTCCCTTGACCTTTAAACTTTTCACCCACTAGTTTTACATATTTATGAATTTTATGCTCTTTTCTTTTTTTTATAATTCTACATTTTTTTTTCAATTTTATTTATTTTTTTTGGCTGCATTGGGTCTTCACTGCTGTGCACAGGCTTTCTCTAGTTGCGCTGAGTGGAGGGCTACTCTTCGTCGCGGTGCGCAGGCTTCTCATTGCAGTGGCTTCTCTTGTTGTGGAGCACGGACTCTAGGCATGCAGGTTTTAGTAATTGCAGCACATGGGCCCTAGTGTGCACAGACTTCAGGAGTTCTGGCGCTTGGGCTCAGTAGTTGTGGCTCACGGGCTTAGTTGCTCCGCAACATGTGGGATCTTCCTGGACCAGGGATTGAACCTGTGTGCCCTGCAGTGACAGACGGATTCTTAACCACTGTGCCACCAGGGAAGTCCCTACATTTTTTGGTTTGAGGGCCTGCATCATTTTACATTCCCACCAGCAATTCACAAGGATTCCAATTTCTCCACATCCTAGTCAACAGTTGCTATTTTCTGTGTTTTATTTTTATAATAGCCATCCCCATGGATGTGGTAGTATCTCATTGTGGTTTTTATTTGCATTTCTCTAATGTTAATGATATAAAAGCACATCTTTTCATGTGCTTATTGGACATTTGTATTTCTTCTCTGGAGAAATGTCTATTCAAGTCCTTTGCCCATTTCTAAACTGGGTTGTTTGGGGTTTTTGATGAGTTGTGGGAGTTCTTTATATATTCTGGATGTTAACCCCTTATCAGAGATATGATTTACATGATATAAACATTCTTAAATGATACACTAATTTTAAAAGGGCTATGGGGGTGGGGGGGTGGGATGAACTGGGAGATTGGGATTGACATATATACACTAATATGTTTAAAATGGAGAACTAATAAGAACCTGCCGTACAAAAAACAAACAAAATAAAATTCAACAACAACCAAAAAAGGGCTATAGGGGACTTACTTCCCTGGCGCTCCAGTGGTTAAGACTGCGCTCCCAATGCAGGGGGCCTGGGTTCGATCCCTGGTTGGGGAACTAAGATCCCGCATGCCGCACAGTATAGCCATGTTCCAGACAAAGTCACCAGCCTTGTGGAAATTCCATTCTAGTTCATATTTCAGAGCCCTCAAAACTCCAGGCCTTAGTTTAGTGGTATCATTCACTGTGAGGATGAAAACAGGGGATGATCTGAAGAGGAAGAAATTGAGTTCCATTCACACAGTCTAGTTCAGATGGCAGCCGAATGAATACTCAGTAATGGAAGACTTTAGGGAAACAGTTTCAAAAGCCAAATTGCAGAGGGCTGAAAAGTTAGGAGTTTAAGCAGACGGTATAGACTACTCTAAAGCAGCTTTGGGACAAATGACGGAAACAGATGGGATGGTTGGGGTGTGACAGAATGAGAGGTCTTGGTAGGTCAAGTGAAGTAATATGTCGTCATGAGAGTGTGGTGGAAATATTCCTGGGATCCAGTGGGTAAAGCGAAGTCAAGAGGACCTAAGACCTAGACCAGTGATTCTCAAACTTGACTCTATGCTCTTTTCCTTTGTAATTTCAAGCATTGATGTTCTGCTTTAAAAAAAAAAAAAAAAAAAAAACTTTTGCTTAACTATGTTATTAAATATTCACCTATATTTTAGTATGAAACTTATAATTTTATTTCTTTATATTTAAACCTTTAAGACATACATAATTTATCTTAGTATCCAACTTTGTTTGAAAACAGCCATCCCTGACGCTGGGTATTAAATAATTCAACCATTTTACACTTACTTAAAACGACATCCCTATTACGTATTAAATTTTTGTTTTTCCTTTTCCTCCTATGTCATAAGAATGTCCAGAGGAACTGAATTTAGTTGACTTCTTTAACTGTATAGAATACCTAGTTGTATTATATGAGAAGGCCATGGCGGAAGAAATATAATTCTACACACTAGTATGTATTTCTAGACTGACTAGTCTCTTTCACTGACCATCAGACTATTTCTACTTGGCTTTGTATTTCCGGTGAAGTTACACTTTCATATCCGCATGGATACCATGGCTTAAAATGCCCTGTACATCCTCAATATACCTGTTAATTCATTTATCTACATCATTCGGTGCTTACTGTGTACCATGCACCAAGCTAAGGAGTGAACCAGACAAATGCAACTCTTCCCACAATGCGGCATAAATATTATCTGGTAGAAGACAGTCCTTAAATATTCACACCAGTAATTCATCACAGCTGTGTTTGGTGCTACAAAGTACAGCATAATACCCTTTGCAGCTGAGAAGTCTCGTTTCCAGATCTGTTCACTTCTGCATACCTTGAGTGCACAGCCAATTTCCAATTCCCAATGAAAAATACCAGAAGGAACTTGGAGAATTACCTTCAGAGTATTTACAAGATGTCGTAGGCTAATGAGAGGAGTAGGAAAAAATAGTTAAAACAAAACCCTAAAATATTAGGCAACAAAGTCCCATCAGCTCAATGCACTTGGAGACAGTCCTTTAAATTCTCAGGTCTGTATCCTGAGCAAAGCCAGTCCCATGGCAGATGAGATCCCAAACAAGTTAAATAAGATCAAGAATGTGGCAGAAAGGCAACTCCAATGCAGGATCATTTTGCCTTTTGAAAGGGAAAACCTGTTACTACCTTTTTTATGTACTGTGCCCTATTTTCCTGGGGTGTCCCTATTGTCTACAATTAATAGGTTTCAAAACTGTGGGCAACTGGAAGGAATAATTTTAAGAGCTGAAACAAACAGACAAATTGCTTTATGAGAAAAAGAAAAAACAAAACCAAAAAAACCACAAATTTTTCCAACCAGTAAATTCTACATGCATTGAGAGGCTACACAGTCACTGACAGTGATTAAACCACAGAGCACCAGTTTTCCAGCTCAAACTGGAAAGGATTTTTTTTTTTAATTAAAGTAGATATGTCTGAGGACATCTAAATATAAGTAATTCTTTTCTTTGTAAAAAATTTCTCCCTCAGGGTGGGAGAGGGAGGGTGGAAGGGAGACGCAAGAGGGAGGGGATATGGGTATATATGTACACATATAGCTGATTCACTTTGTTATAGAGCAGAAACTAATACAACATTGTGAAGCAACTATACTCCAATAAAGATGTTAAAAAAAAAAAAAAAATCTCTCACTGAACCCATTTTGATGGTAACAAATAAATTCGACTTTATAATAACCTAAAAAAAACCCCAACCTAGGTTGTTTTATCCAAGAGGCCAATTTAAAACAAAAACAAACGGGTAACTTGTATTTTTACTTTAAAACAAGTTTGAGATTTCTGAAGTCTGTGCTGATGAAAGAGGATGCCAACGAATTCACTCATCACCATACATAAAGTTAAGCTTTCTAAACTAAATCTCTTTAGCATGAGACCAAAAACAGTCTGCTCTTAGAAGATCCCCAAATGTTCTCTCTTCCAACTCTTTAAAAGCCAGCTTCTGTTTCTCCAAGAAGCAAAATACATTCAATATTGCAAAAAAGCACCATAGGTATCTGAAATGCAAAATAACCAGCAAGTCACATTCTTTTTCACAGAATTAGCAGGCATCTATCACCTGTTTCTCAGATTGTTTATTTCCCTGTTTCTTTTTTTTCACTGGCAGGACGGTCCAGAACCTCTATTTTGCCTTTTCCATCTTCTGAATGAGGAAGCTTAATGGTATCGATGGTGACTTCACCTTCAGAAGAGGTGCTATCGTCTTCATCCTCAGATTCTGAACTGTCCTCTGAACTGTCTTGTGAATTCTCTTCTGAACTGTCCTCTTCTTTTGAATCAGACTGATTCATCTCAAACAAGGCCACATCCTGCAAAACACCACCATGTGGGAAATTTATTTCAGGGCAGTTCCCTAAAAGGTTACAATAACAACTTTGGGAAGGGACCAACGTTTAGCCCAAGCAGCACGTAGGACAGAAAATGTTCTTGTTTTTGGCTGTGCCACGTGGCTTGCAAGATCTTAGTTCCCCGACCAAGTCTCAAACCCAGGCCCTCAGCACTGAAAGCATGGAGCCCCAACCCCTGGACCGCCAGGGAATTCCCCCGGACAAGAAAAGTTCTTAATACAATATGGCACTATTATTCTTTCAGTTGCCAGAGTCCGCCATAATGATTTATATTTACTACAAGTCTAAAAAGTCCCCCACAACCGATTCTATATATCCTGATTATATTCAACACAATTCACTCAACAAATATTAACAAGTATCAACATGAACCAGGTACCACACTAGTGGCTCAACAACAACAAAATCCTGGCCTTTGTGGAACTTATGTTTTTGAGGAGGAGTTGGCAAATCACGGCCTGCAGGGCAGACCCAGCCCACTGCCCGTTTTCAGTGCAGCTCTGAGCTAAGAACGGTTTTTACACTTTTCAGTGGTAGAAAAAACTAATCCAAAGAGTAATATTTCATGAAACGTGAAAATTATATGAAATTCAAATGTCGGTGTCCATAAACAAAGCTTATAAAACTTGCCTATTCATTACATATCATCTGCAGCTGCTTCCACACCGAAATGGCAGAAATGAGGAGTCACAATGGGCACAGGAGGGCCCACAAAGCCTAACGTATTTACTATCTGGCCCCCTACAGAAAATGTTTGCTGACTTCTGTTCTAGTTGGGAAAGAAAGACAATAAACAATTACACAGAAAGCATAGTGTAGGGCAGTGAAAATTTAAAAAAATAAAAGCTAATAATAGAGCCACCGAGAAGGCCTCTCAAGGTGACAAGTGATGAGAGATGGAAGGAGTCAAGACGCAGGAATCTGGGGAGGGGCATTCTGCAAGGAGGGAAAAGGCCCGGAGCAAGGAGATGGAGACTGCAGTGCAGTCACTGAGGGTCCTTGGTGGGAGACAAGGTCAACAGAGAGCTGGAGGCAGGATCACACACGCCCACGAAGGACTCTGAATTAATTAGAAACGTCATGGGAAGCCCCCTGGTTCCCAAACTGCGGGCCACACGCACTGGGTGAAGAACAGACTCTGGGAAGAAAGGGTGGAAGCAGGAAGGCTGGCTGGGAAATTAGCGGGATAATCCAGAGGGGAGACCGTAATCACCTAGAGCACGGGTGCTGGATGCCGTGTGGAAATGGCTGGATTTGGGATGTGTTCTGGAGGCAGAGCTGCCAGATCTGCTGATGAATCAGATATGATTCTTAACAATGGTGTCAGCGCTGTCCAGACACGAGTGTTATACAGGGAATTCCAGTGTAGAAACAAGAGAGCCTAAACTGAGAGACAGTTTTCACACGTGGCTTATGTGATCAGTTATTCTGTTATACACGTCATTTACTTTCGCATTCTCAATGAATCAGACTATGATTACCTCTTTTGGGCCTTAGATGGGAAAATAAGAAAAAAATCCAGTTAGAACACTTAGTAAATAAATGCTTCAACATAACAAATGTACTATTTAACTTGAAAAAGCCTTCCTATGATGCTGAATTACTAAATTCCTAAACTTCACCCAGGGAAGCTTACTGACCTATGAGATCCTTAATCATCAAATGACCGAGTATCTATGCAGTACTGGAAACATGAGCTGACTTTGCAAGAAGGAAAAAAACAGGCAGAATTAAAATTAAAAAGTTCTCTTTTTCCGGTGACGAGGCATACTGGTAATTTTACATTATGAAATGAAAACAAAGCATAGTTACCATTTGTATAACTTTTCCGAGAGTCTCGTCAATATTTTCAATATTGAAATGACCAGGTGGTGCAGCTGCCATTTCTTTCCTTAGCTTTTCATTTGCCTGAGCCATCTGTGGGAGAAAGCTCTGTACTTGGGCCAATACTAAGGAGAAAAAATATAGTTTATCAATATTTATGTTAGTATTTGGCCAAACTTCAAATTTTTAAATCCAGAATTTCCTGTAAAAACACTTCTAAATTTGACAGGAATAATAACAATAGTTATAATAAAATCTTTCAAATTCCTTCCATTTTACAAACTCCCATCCTCTCCTGAATTCTTAAAACGGTAGGACTACACAATTCAGCAATTATTTCTCAATGTTTTGTGTTTCTCATATATGCCCAGGACTGGAAATTCCTAGAAGGCTGGCATTCAACAAACAGTAACTGAATAAGTAGGCAGTAGGACTTAATAGTTAAATGCACGAGGCTCCGAGGCTTTGGGGTCAGACCGACGATGTTAATAATAGAACCCCAGTACCACCTCTTACTATCTGAGTTACCTTGGGCATGTTAATGAAGCAATGGCTGTTTTTACCTGCCCAACATCTGTTCCCCTTTCTTCTGATAATATAACGATGACTTTCCTTTTAAACTCTGTCACTCTTAGTCACTCTCGTCCCTACCCCATTCATGCTGACGTGTTCCACAACCTTGGCCACTATGATTTGGTTTAACGACACTGTGATCTGTCAGGCCAATCAGAGATCACCCTGGGACTCAGGTTGGAACTGTTGAGAGAAATATCCCTTCTTTCCGAGTAAATGACTAAGTGAGCTGCTGAATATAAGCCTGGAGCTGCTGATAAACTGGCCCACCTGCCACCCGTCGGGGACGAGCTTGTTCTAGATGAAGTCAACACCTAGGAAAGCAGAACTAAGAGATACAGAGCAGAAGATCCCGGATGATGCCAAGCACCTGGATGCAGATGTACCTGAAATCACTGGGGTACTTTTCCCCAACTAAATGAGCCAGCATCGTTTGGCTGAAGGCAATGTGAACTGGGTTTCCGTCATTTACAACCACATAAGTCTAACTAACACG